>NC_142355.1:36677661-37050161 GCF_059441175.1 Urocampus carinirostris | reverse complement strand
GAAATCAAGAAAGAAGTCTAAAAAAAGTCTCAAAAGAATTTCAGCTCCTACTGTATATTAGTTGATTTTCAGGAGGATGTTTATCTAGTGATCGGCTGAGAAAAATGGTGGTCAAGCTGACCAGCGTGCTCAATTGCGCAAGAGAGGTTTTGCTCTTAGCCGCTGAGGCTAACTAGGCTAACCGTCATGAAGATTGACGCCTTCAAATGCATAGCCGGACCAATCCAACAAGTTTTACCTGATGCAGAAAATATTTTTGAAGGGGTATCTAAGTGTTTCTGCAGTGCAGTGGTTAGCACATCCGCCTAACACGCAAAAGGTCCCCGGTTCAACACCAGGTGGAAAAATATGCTGACCTGGAAAGGGATTGGCGGCAAAACACACCACAGGAAATGGTGGCCCTATGACCCAAGTAGTTAAGGGATCCATGAACCGTCAGAAACCATATACTGTGGGCCCACACGAGATAATCTTTTTGTTCCCAGATCCAGCTTGTATCTAGAATTTCTAACAAATTTTCCCGATACAAAATAACTGTAAACCAATTGATCCCTTCCCGGCTTCCCAAATGGATCGAAGTTGACCATAAATGCCTTTAAAACACAATTTCCTGATCACTAAAAAGTGACACGGCACGGGAGCACCACAATGGTGAGGCAGCACTTATAACAAAAACATGTTGGATTCACCGACGAGGATGAAGGGAACTCAGGAGCAGGGTAAGCCACTACATTATTGTTTTTTATCCATTTGTTATTTGCATGTTTAAGTGTGTAAAAGTAACGTTGCCTATGGTAGCTTGCTAATGTTAGCATTTGCTTGTTATCTGATTAATGACAGCACAGGTGTGTTTGTGGGTTTAGGGTTCACTTGGATGACTTTAGGAGGCCGGTAACTGTTGCATTGGTTTTCAATTATTTCTTAGAAAAGTACAGCCTAACAGCAACCATTCCTGTCCAGTCCAAGTTTTTTCCTGGGAAGGGTTTCGCTCCCCCACTATTTGGGTACAAATTCTGAGTATGCCTGTTTTGTCTACATTCGCATCGTGGGTTTTATGTTAAACCTTGTGGCGATGACGTTACAGCCTTAGATTTGTGATATATTAAAGACTCTTGGCTTTGAGTAAATAAATGTAAGGCAGGGCGGAAAACGTTCTCTATTTTTTTTTTCCACCAGCTATGATCACTTTGAGAATTCTAATTGTACAGCTCAATTATATTACTACCCTCAAAAAAACAACAACCGAAGCTAACTCTAGATTTATATGAAATACAGGTAAAAGAAAATAATTTTCAGATTACAATAATGGCAAACATCTCCACACCTATTTGAAACTCCAAATATTAATCACATGGGAGTGAGCACAAACCATTTTGTTTGTCCCCGATTAATGCCTTTATAAATCTCAGTTGTTCTCGTAGACCAGGGGTCAGCAATCTTTTCGGTGTGGAGTGCCACTTTCAAATTTCCTTGTAAATCAGTGTGCCACACACACAAGATCAATGACTCGCAAAACATTTTTTTTAATTCCGAAAGAGCTGTCATTTTACACCAGTCCGAATATACAACACGGATAGACATTGAAATCGTATAACTGACCAATTTATCTTCCACTATTCTTGTTCATCAATAAACTACGAAATTAATGTGTGGAACATGCGGAGAGGCCTGTAGACATCCATGACTTCAACTTTTTACCACAAGAATCAACCATTCTTCATCAGCAATGAACTACAATCAAAAACAAGTGATATGGACAGTTACATACCATTCATCAATGAAACCTTGTTGCAGAAAATATCAAAACTTTAAATAACAGCAACAAGGCAGATGGCTACTTGAAAATAAGTGCAACAGAAATAACAGCTGATTCGGTCTCAGATATAAATGGTTTGCCGTGCTTTGCTATGTATGCAGTGAGCAATGTGATAACTTGCTTCAGTGGTGGTGTTTTTAGCAGTGACAAAGATTTTTTGGGTTTGTGTTTGTTTGCCGTACCTGGACGCAGCGCGTTTTAATGTCGCTGCCTTGAATTCATGTTTCGTCTCGTCATGACGTTTCACACCTGATGTGCGAGGTACAACGCTCTCGAGGCATAATGCACAAACAGCACAGTCATTTTTTGCACAAGCCCCCAGTCGTCAGGTACAGAACGAGATTTTTTCGCTGAAGGAGCTGTCATAATTCATTCATTTATCGCGCACCTGTGTTTCTGTGGCTTGGTCAAAACACGGATTTCTCCTTTTCTGCGGGTCGCTGTGCAGACACACACTCGCACACGGAGCAGAAGAAGAAGGGCACTGCCGCAAAGCCTCTAAACAACATGGCGCGCCACTGAGCAAAAATAAAAAACTAGCCTGATGCTAATTGCTTCAGTCTTGCCTCATGATTGACAATAAACACTTGGAATTGAGTTTAAATTAAAAAAAGACCCATCACAGAAACATCGATATCACTCTGAAACAAGATACTGGGAAAATATATAGCCGGAATAGCTCACCGAAGTCGTTGCGTTCAATAATAATGTGCAACCATGGTCCTCTTATATCCGTGAGTGTAGTAAATCCAGGAGAGTAAAATATTTACAAATACAGTACAGAATGGTAAAATACTGTTTACTCTATGCCGTAGTTCTACCGAACATGCTATTCACAATTATCTTTTTCGGCCAATTGCAGGCTTTGTTTTGTCCCTTTAGCCTATGCAAGCCTGTAAATGATAAAAAGGATCCGCCCCCTTTACCTCAGAATAACTTTAAGCCAATAGTGATCGATTAAACTGATGATTGACACATCTTTTTCAGCCAATTGCAGGCTTTGTTTTGCCCCTTTAGCCTATGTGAGCCTGTAAATTATAAAAAGGATCCGCCCCCTTTACCTCCGAATAACTTTAGCCAATAGTGATCGATTCAACTGATGATTGACACATCTTTTTCGGCCAATTGCAGGCTTTGTTTTGCCCCTTTAGCCTATGTGAGCCTGTAAATTATAAAAAGGATCCGCCCCCTTTACCTCCGAATAACTTTAGCCAATAGTGATCGATTCAACTGATGATTGAAACATCTTTTTCGGCCAATTGCAGGCTTTGTTTTGCCCCTTTAGCCTATGTGAGCCTGTAAATTATAAAAAGGATCCGCCCCCTTTACCTCCGAATAACTTTAGCCAATAGTGATCGATTCAAATGATGACACATTGGTTAGTCAATGAAAACGCCGGTATATAAATCCCAACATATACCGCGGACTACTTCGCGTTCTGGGGGAAAATCTAGTCAGCGGCTGCTTGCATTAGTTGCAAGACTTTGCGACTTAATATTGATCCATACATGAGGCGCACTGTATTATAAGGCGCATGGTCAGCTTTTGAAAAAAATTAAGACTTTTAGGTGCGCCTTATAATGCAGAAAATACGGTAAATATATATATATATATATATATATATATATATATATATATATATATATGTATATACACTTTTTTTTTTTTTAAAGCATTTTTGAAGGGGCGTCACTACTTCGCGGATTTTCACTTTTCGCGGGTAGTTTTGGTCCCCATTAACCGCGATAACCGAGGGATTACTGTATTGGTTTTATATGCTACCATTTTAGATAATATTAATAATAGTCTGTGTGTGGAGCCCTATGAGACTACTGGTGATTAAGGGCTACACGAATAGACATGACTTGTTTTTGTCACCAACTTGACTTTCTTTAATCAGGGCTACAAAGTTGAATTTCGGTCGCACTGACCGACAAGCATGTTTTGTTTCTTACCTGAAGAGCTTAGCCACAAGCGTTACAAATCCTGGAATAGGGTCAGTGGCCTACTTGGTGGATATTAATTTAATACGGGAGGTTATGGAACGGATTAATGGGCAGAATTTGCGGGATCACTGTGATGGTTTGAAGTCGACACAAACCCACAGGGCTTTTCTTTTCCAGAACGGGGAAACAATTGATTGACATTGATATGCTTTTCATTATTTTTTACTACATTTAATATGCAGAAGTCTGCGGCCTTTGTTGGAGGAAATGAAGCGTGCGCTGTGTCTTTTGTGTTTTGACTCCTCCTAACAATAGAAGCATCATGTTGGAGGGCAAGCGGCCACCCTGCTGACCTTTGCCGTTAAGACCCGAGCCACTCTCATTAGCCGACAATCGCTAATCGGACGCGGCGGGTCTGACCGACGTTCGCCCGATTTAATTAAAAACTCCGGAAAGCAGGAGAAGGAAGTTCTCTCGGCCTCTCGCGTATGACAGCCCGGGGAGGATTTAAGATTAAGATTAAGACTCGAGATGAGCAGTTGATGGCTTGTCTGGAGCCCGAGAAAAAAAAAACAACAAGAAGCTCAATTAGGACGTCTTAAGACGCGCTGGCCTAGATATGAACAATAAGATGCAAATGATATTCGTCGGCAAAACACGAAGAAAGTAATCAGATTACAAGCATTAAAGAGGAGAAGATTTGGCAAAGACACATTTGTGAGTGTTTTAATTTCTCCCCCAATGTTATTTTGAGGCCAGGCTGACCGGCTGCCGGCTTCTATTTGGCGTACTAAACGCGTCAGAGTGTCCAATAACAGGTTTCATGTTGGCCCACCTTGGAAACTTCACACTTAAACGCCACGTTTAGCATTAAATACAGGGAAAAAAAGCAGTCTTACCGCTGCTGTCGAAGCTTGTCTATGTACTCAAACTTTGGCGTCAGGGCTCCGTTGGAGGTGATCACCGCCTGCAATGAAATTTGACACCTTTTGGACTTTTCACATGAACTGAAACGAGACGGAAACTGTAAACACAATTAGTTACGCTTGTCTGCCAACATGAGCTCTGTTGACGCTTGCAGGATTCAAGAAACGTTTGTAAATATATTTAGAATAAAACAGACACACATTGTCAATATTTTTGTTTAAACTGAAACTAATAAAGAAATCTAGAAAAAAATAAAAAGCAATAAAGTTTTTTCAGCAGCCCTGCAAAATGACACAGATGTTACAGGTAAAATAAAAAAGTTCATTGTGGGTATTTAAAATACATGGCAAACTGGTTAGTAACTAAGACGAGAAAGTTTGATCACATGACCCCGATTTTAGCTAACCTGCATTGGCTCCCTGTTAGCTTAAGATGTCATTCTAAGGTTCTGTTGGTAGTATACAAAATCATGCATGGACTTGCTCCCTCATATCTTTCAGATTTAATTTCCCCCTATGTTCCGGTCCGGAGCCTTCACTCTGAAAATGCCGGTCTACTCGTGATCCCATGAGCCAAAAAGAGATCCGCAGGTTCGAGAGCGTTATCCATCCGGGCCCCGGAATACTCTTCCCCCCTGAAATTCGCTCTGCAACCTCAGTGGAAATGTTTAAATCAAAGCTTAAAACACACTTCTATTCTATAGCATATGAATAACCTATATTTTATGTAGGTTTATGTTTTTATGTAGTTTTTTTTAGTCTGTAGTTTGCAATAGTCTTTGATCTGTGCAGCCCTTTGGCCCTTAATCACAGAGTCTCAAACAAATAAACATGACTTGCCGTGACTATTAAAAAATGTAATTCACTTAAATCACACTTTAAAAAATGTGTTTAATAAGAAAAAGAAAAAATGGAGATGGTTGCCTGTGGTCTTTTAAAAAGTTAGAAAAGACATTTAAGAAAATGTAAGATATTCAAATTAAAACTAATGTTGAAGCTGAAAAATATATCTTAAAACTTTGCATGATTTTAAAAGAATAAACCTGTTATGGAGTAACGAAAATTGTAAAAAAATAAATAAATTAAATTTAAGAATATGCTGCTAGAACAAATCTGCTTATATTTAAAAAGAAGAAGAAGAAAGTTGGTTGCATGTAGAATGTAGGTTTTTAGATCATTGGGATAAAAAGCAATTCTATTAGAAATAAATTGTACACATAAAACTATCCAAACACTCTGAAAAATCCACCATAAAACTGTGCATGTATTAAAAAAATCATTTATTT
Source organism: Urocampus carinirostris (assembly GCF_059441175.1). Taxonomy (NCBI): domain Eukaryota; kingdom Metazoa; phylum Chordata; class Actinopteri; order Syngnathiformes; family Syngnathidae; genus Urocampus; species Urocampus carinirostris. The sequence continues at coordinate 37,044,187 of NC_142355.1, read as the reverse complement.
TGAAAAGAAGTAAACATCAAAATTTTAAATTGAATTTAAACCCGTTTTTAAAAATAAAAATGCAAGAAATTAAGAAACTAAGCAATGGTAGTGTGCTTTTGTAGTACATTGACAAAAGTCATTAAATAATTTATTCTGGAGTATATTTCAAGGAATATTACCACCCCTCCCCCACAGATACTCGATATCATTAGAATAAAACATATCTAAAACAGGTCAATCATATCTTACAAAAGCAAAACTTTTTCCATCAATTAAAATCAATATTTTGGTGGTTTGAGTTAGAAGTAGAGGATATGAACTTACGTCTCGGACTTGCGGGCTGAATTCTTCCTGGTCCATAGGCCTGCAGGCGTCGGAGGGCAGCTGAGGGACGGCACGAAGCAAAAAACGTTAGCGTTAAAACAATGGGCGGCAAAGGTAGGTTTCGTCCTTACCATCTCCCAGATGTATGGGAAGAGGCGGTCGCCGAAATACTCGGTGGCTTCAATGGGAAGCTGAGCCGGAAGGTTGTCAATGGAGCACATCAGAATGCCGTGGCCCTCCACACTGACGGCACCCACGCAAACAAACACACACAAAAGTCACTGATAACGCACGTTGGCCAGTTTCAAAGCATTTGTTGACACTTCGGAATAAATCCAAATGTTTTACAGTATTTTAAGGACTATAAGCTGCACTCAAAATAGTCTCTGGTAAGATATTTTCACATACAAGGCACTCTGGATTAAAAAGTACATTAAATTAAAACTACTAAACTGGGGTTGCATATATATAATTTTTTTTCAATTAGTCACAAAAGAAAATCCATGTAGATAAAAACAGAAAGTAACGATGACATTTGGTTTCACCACTAAAATAAATGAATTATGTAGAAGCAGGGAGAGCACAGCGGCGCAGTGGTTAGCGGGTGTGCGGCACAGTTCTGAGGTCATGAGATCAAACCTCCTGTGTGGAGTTTGCATGTTTTCCCTGTGCTTGTGTGAGTTTCCTCTGGGCACTCCGGTTTCCTCCCACATTCCAAAAACATGCATGTTAGGTAAATTGGCCGGTCTAAATTGTCCCTAGGTGTGAATGAGTGAGCGAATTGTCTGTCCCTGTGTGCCCTGCGACTGGTTGGCAACCAGTTCAGGGTGTCTCGTGCCCATTGCCCGAAGATAGCTGGGATGGGCTCTAGCATCCCCGCGACCCTACTGAGGATAAACTGTGCAGATAATGGAAGGATGGATGGATGTAGAAGCAGTTCATTGTACTTTCCTGTTTCATTTACCGCAATTTCTGGCGCCCTGGATTATAAAGCGCAATTTCGAATTTTGGGTGCGCAAAAATGCAACAATAATTATTTGAACACTAAACTGTTGCACAGGATTAAGATGAGAAAAAAAATGTTAAATGAAAAATGATCCACTATTTTGCTCAGGATTATTTTCTTATTGGGAAAAACAACTTGGGAAAACAAAAGGAAATGAAGCACTTCTGGCCAATGAGGTCATAAATTAACAAACTAACAAAGGCATTTCAAATAGTATTGGGACTGGTGCATTTTTTTTTTAATGACAAAAATTATCGAAGATTTTCCTCGCACAAACAAGTTTTAGAAAAGGAGGACGAAAAAATAGAGCAACAGTTTGGTCGATCAAATATTAAAAAAAAAAGCAATCAAATTTTTAAAAAAATTAACGCGTATTGCAAAGTAGATTTAGACTGCTTCAAAAGATTAAGATGAGGAAAAAAAGCTAAAAGGTTAAAGATGACCTACCATTTTTCCTTTCAGCAGAAAAATAATTAGAGATGCACCTTAATAAAGATTAAATGCCCTGACTTGTTCTCAAAAACGGCTCTGCCCATTGACAAATGTAATATCACTCAGTCAAAAATGTAGGTGTCATCTTTAACCCCGATCTGTCCTTTCAAACACACATGAAGAATATTACTAAAACAGCTTCCTTAAATCTTCGCAACATTGCTCAAATTCATCCCATGCTGTCTCAGTCGGATGCGGAGATTATAATTCACGTGTTTGTTACCTCCCGTCTCGATGACTTTAATGCACTACTCTCCGGTCTACCGAAGTCCAGAATCAAGAGTCTTCAGCTGGTACAAAATGCTGCAGCGAAGCTTTTAACTAAGACAAGAAAGTTTGATCACATGAGCCCGATTTGAGCTAACCTGCATTGGCTCCCTGTTAGCTTAAGATGTGATTTTAAGGTTCTGTTCGTAGTATACAAAATCATGCATGGAGTTGCTTCCTCATATCTTTCAGATTGAATTTCCCCTTATGTTCCGGGCCAGAGCCTTTGCTATGAAAATGCTGGTCTACTAGTGATCCCAAGAGCCAAGAAGAGATCCGCAGGTCCGAGAGCGTTCTCCATTCAGGCCCCGGTGCTGAGGAATGCTCTTGCCCCTGAGATTCGATCTGCAACCTCAGTGGAAATGTTTAAATCTAAGCTTAAAACACACTTCTACTCTATAGCCTATGAATAACCTATATTTTATGTTGACAATATCTGTGTATTATTTGCCCTCATGTAGGTTTAGGATCAGGGGATGTTGTCATAATAGTCTGTTGTTTGCAACTCTTTGTGATTAAGGGCTATACCAATAAACATGACTTGACTTGACTAAACCAGAAAATGTGAAAATCTTCGCTGAAATACCAAAATTGCAACACCAAAATAAATGATGCAAAAATGAGAATGAAAATAATAATTTAAACATTATTCTGCAATGACTTGCATAAACGATATCATATAAAACTATCAATAACTGACCAGGCAATGACTAGTTGGTGATTTTAAATGCTTTAATTAGTTTCTCATATAACAATAAAAGGCATTCAAGTGTTACTATTCCTTCCAAACAAAACCGGAAATACATTTTTGTTTGTTTACAGCTGAAAGATTTTGGTGCGTAAATTTTTGTACATATCTAAAAATAAAACAAGGTTTGCAAATGAGGTGCATTTATTGCTGGGAATAGTATTCCCCAGGGCAGCACGGCGGCGCAGTGGTTAGTGCATGTGCGGCACAGTTCTGAGGTCATGAGATCGAATCTCCTGAGTGGAGTTTGCATGTTCTCCCCGTGCCTGTGTGGGTATCCTCCGCGCACTACGGTTTCCTCCCACGTCCCCAAAACATGCATGTCAGATGAATTGGCTGTTCAAATTGTCCCTAGGTGTGAATGAGCGAGTGAGTGGTCTGTCTCTGTGTGCCCTGCGACTGGATGGCAACCAGTTCAGGGTGTCCCCAGCCCACTGCCCGAAGACGGCTTGGATGGGCTCTAGCACCCCCCACAACCCTACTGAGGATAAAGGATGCAGATAATAATAATAGTATTCCCCAATAAAATGATAATAATAATAATAATAATAAAAATAACTAAAATAAAGATAGGTTCAGTTCAGTCAACATGGCCGTGAAGAACAGGCCAAATGCTCCTCACCTGTCGTGGTCGATGTGCTGGTCTGCATCATACATGCAGAAGGGTTTATCGATGGTGGTGCACTCGTTCATGAACTGGATGGAGCCTCCGGCGTCGGCCGAGATGTCGCAAATGGCAAGCAGCCTAAAGGGAGAGAGGTGTTGCCCATCATCAACCAGAGGGCTTAGACTCAATCGAGTTGGGACCTCGTAAGCTGGGATCCTGGTGAGTTTGGGCCAAATAGGCTTTTCCACAAAAACAGCGCTGATAAAAACATCCCGCTCTTCTTAAAGGGACAGTGTTTTATATTTGTTCACTATATGTTGCTGTAATGTGTAGTGCAACCAAGTCCAAAGGAAGACTACAAACTACGGAGACTGAAAGTGAGCAAAAGGAACCCCTTTTCTTCAAATTCCTCCCCAGCCTTTCTCAAGGAAAGACGAATAAGGAAAAATATATATTTTTAGGAAGGAACTAAAAACAAGGAATAACAAATGAGAAAAAGAGGCAAAAAGGGAAAAGGGGAATACAAAGTAAGGAAAAAAGGAAGATAAAAGGGAAATGGAGAAAAAACGGAAAGAAATTCAAATTTTTTTTCTTTTTCATTTTTCTTGACTTTTTTTTCCTCTTCATTTTTTTTAATGTCTTTTCTTTATTTGTTAATTTATCCTTATATCTTTAATTATCTTTTTTCTTTTCTTTTCAAAAGTTGTAAAGTGCGTTTTGGTCACTTCGAGTCGCAATTTTTGTATTCTTACGTTGTGCTCTTAGCAATTGTTTTCAGTGGCCTGACAGTATACAGCGACATCTAGCGGGCAAATAAGACAATATGTCCTTTTTACATTCATATTAAGTCAGGGACCTCAAATTAACAACCTGGGGGCTGAATTGGCACCTGTGCTGCGAGTTTTAGACCCCCAAGCTTATAGTGTTAGCCTGTTGGCGTCATACCTGTGCGGCAGTTCCGGCATGCCCTCACTGGTGGCGCCGGAGCTCCTGCTGGGCCGGAGCAGCTGCTGAGCGTCCAGCCTGCGCAGGAGTCGCGGCGTCTGCGGCTCCCAGTAGATGCCGTTGATCAGGCAGGTGGTGTACGGCGCCACCTATGGGCGGCAGTGGAACAGCAATATTCGTCACTGCTGTTGCAACCTAGGTCAAAGCAGTGCTTCTTAATTTGAAAGAAGAAATCTTCTCGTGGCCTCCCGCCAAATATCGAACTTTTCTTTTTTTTTTAAAAAAAAAAAGGTCACATAATATTGGTGGGGACAAAAACAATGATTGTTTGATATTAGTGCTAACATGTTACTCCGTCCATGCCAAAACATTTTCGCTGACAAAAGCGTCTTATCAGTGTAATTGGGTTTTCATGGATTTGAGTGACAGCTTGATTTATTTGGCTAAGTTCGGTCTGCTGCCAATGTTTTTAACATAGCAAGCACACCGGTCTTAGCTGGGCTCCCTCCGTGGTCGAAGTGAAGTACTTGGAACCCTTTAACAAAGTTCCTCATCTTAGCTTTAGGGAGACTGTTGTTTTACTCTTTGCCCCGTCTCTCTTCGCCCTTCTCTGTGTTAAATCTTATTTTCATGGGGTGGCTAGAGGGTCTGCCTACACTTCATACTCAATGCTTATACTCTGTGCAATATGCACGGCATGGAGGTTAAAGGTCAATAAAGCACTCTAGTGTAATGGAGGTGCAATAGCACTTTAGTCTGGAAGAGAAAAAAAAAAAAGATTTCCGAAGTCGAACACCCCCGCCCCCCTTCACAGAGCATTGCAACCCGCATAACCTACCCCCCAATAAATGAGAACCACTGGGTTGCAGTGACAGAGTAATAATTCCCCACTAGAGGTTGCTGTAGCTTAGAATGTAGCTGGGTCATGCACATCCATAGATAGCACGCTACAGAAGCCCAGAAAATACCACCAAATTCAGGAGCCGACGTCCAGATTTTCTCAAGTGAGCCAGAACAAATTTCAGTCCGAAAAGGGACACAAAAGCCCCCCCCCAATAACGCACCAGATTCAGCAAAATACAAAGCAAGCTGTATACACCCGGCTGAAATTAGTCAATAACTGGAGTTGGTCAGAGCAGGTGTAAGTGGCTCAAGTTAGCGGAAAGCGGTAAAGCTACAAAAAAGGCCAGTAAAAAATTGCAAACGCAAACGTCCGAACTATGAACCACACTCAGCGACATAAACGGCTTGAGAAGGAAACAGTGGGGGAAAAAAAATCAAAGATGACAAGTCCCAGATGCAGAATCACGGGACTCTGACGATCGCTAGCATGAGAAACCGTAGTAGGCGTGTGTCAATACCGTAAGCTGCTAGTGGTGGGGCAAAGCCTGCACCCAAAGGTATAAAATAAGTAGCTAGTGAAGGAAACAGGTACCAGATGCCTAAATCACAAAAAATAGCAACAATCATTTGCATGAGCAGCAGAGGAAAGCAAGTGACAGTGAAGGACAAAGCAAGAGCATCTAACAATAGCAATAGCAGCTAGAGGCAAGTCATAATCTGAAGCGAATTAGCTAAAATGAGTGGCTAGTGAAGGAAACAGTAGAGAAAAAAAATGAAAGAAGCTTGAGTGAGGGGACCCGCCAACGTTGTTAAGGCAACGGCAAGCCATAGCCTGCAACTGAGTGGCTAACATGAGTGGCTAGAGAAGAAAACAGTCGAAAAAGTGTGGAATTTCTAAATGACAGGACAAGCTAACTTTGCAAAATTGTCATCTGAGCTTCTGCAGTGGTAAAAAAGTCACCCAACATGTCAGCTTCTTCAAGTTGTGTAATGATTACAAATGTTTAAACCTACGATTCTATGAAAAAAAAGCTCTATATGTTCGATATGTTTAATAAACTAAAACGTTGGCAAAAGACCTAGAATCATCTGACAAGTGTTCCTGTGCTGATTAATATTTCCCAGCATGAAAGTGACTCATGCCTTGGACCAGAAAATAAATGTTCTTGTGACTGGACACGCACTTGCATGAGCAAACATCATTCACTTCACGTGTCCATGGTTTTGCCGATCCCCCAAAGAATCAGACTAAACTCAAATGTTAATTTTAAAACTTCAGGTTTAGTACACTTTCAAGCCCCTTTTAACCCTCTTAATACCATTGGGGTGTCCCACGTTTGACAAACACTGTTTAAATTACCGTAACTCCGCGGTCTTTGGGCTAAAAGAGAAAAATCAAACGCTTCCGTGAAGAAGAGAAGACAGGCTTTAGATATAAGCCTTGATTTCAGAGAAACTCAATCCAAATAGTTCTCAAAACACCTCAAAGGTGGCAGCAACTTCCCACAATGGATGATCTCTCAGGCATTTGCATCACAGGCATCCACATGTGGCAACTGTCAAGTCACAGGCAATAAAATGAAACATACAGAGACGGTGCAAAGCAGAGACAGAGTGTTAGCAGTTTTTTAAAAACAGATGAATTTTTAAGAGAGAAAAATAAGTGAGTAAGAACAAGAAGAGACAAGTTTGCCTGGAGCTGATTGATCTCAACCAGAGTCATCAGAAAATTCCAAGTGTCTGTATAATACTTGGTAAATAAAGGGTTAGACTTTCAAAGCCATTTTTCCAATTTCCCCAGAATCAGTTAAAAAAGAAATCTGGAGAAATCGTGTATTTTGTAGATCCACTAACATATCTGCGAATTAAATATCAAAATTTTAATCTTCTATCCGCTGCCAATGTTTTTAACATAGCAAGCACACCGGTCTTAGCTGGGCTCTCTCTGTGGTCGAAGTGAAGTACTAGGTACCCTTTAACAAAGTTCCTCATCTAGGTGTTAGGTAAACATGACAGTAATATGTAGCTTACATTTTCAGTCGCAGGGAATTTTTCCCATTAAAATTTACCACTGGGTAACGCGACTCGTAATTAATGTCCGTAATTGATACATAATCCTTGCATTAATACACATTTCATAGTGCCCTGTTTATGTGTAGCATGCATCTGTCCTCTTGGGCAAAACCCGTGGGGGGGTGATGAAGTTTCATAGGATAATACCTTACAAACTAATGCCACCTGCCGTTAATTACGAGGGGAAAAAGAAATGCAATGGTAAGGTGAAGCCACCAGAGCAGGTGTGTCTGCATCATTTTTAAGCAGGCTTGTTATATTTTCGTCATTGAATGCTGGGTCTAACTGCGAAGAAACATGGCAACTATTTCATGATTTTACAAGCACTCTTCAAGTTTTGAAAACACAACATTAAAATGCAAGTATCTTCAAGGATTTCAAGCACTCGTATGAAGCCTGAATACTTGTAATCAAAAACAGGGGTCCCAAATTCACTTCATTTGGTCTCTGCTGAATTGACATTAATAATGAAAAAGTATTTCTCTCATTGATGCAGCGATGAAAAATGAAATAAAGGCAAAACTAAAAAAGGTTACGTGGACTGACGCTGGTTCTGAAGTGGGAAGTGTAGAGTTCCGGGTGGTTTTCGTACTCCATGGGGTCGTAGATGCCGTCGCTCTTCCTCATAAGATGGTGGTGACGGCTTAGCACCGTGGCATAAACCTTTGTCATGTCTAAACACAAAAATTACAAAAACAACTCAACATAAGTGAAATATTTGAACAAAGAAACAAACAAAAAAACGCTCGCGCAATGCTAATTGCTGACGTCTTGCCTGATGACAAGACTACACCATTAGCCGGATGTGAAATGCTTTCAGAAAAATTAAAAAGTAAAATTAAAAAAAAACATGTCATGCTGATTGGAGTGCTATAAGCTGATGACCACAAAAACAGTGTTAGCTGTATGCTAACTGCTAAAACAATTTTCTGTTTGACCCTGTTCACAAAGGTTTTTTCAATGTTCAGGGTCACATCTCGCTAAAACAATTTTAGCAATTCAACACGTGAGATGCTTAAAACAAAACAATAAAAAACTAGCCTGATGCTAATTGCTTCAGTCTTGCCTCATGATTGTACAACAAAAAAATTTGCTCATTGAAGACACGTGAGAAAAAAAGAGAAATACTAGCCTTGAAATATTTGCTCAAATTGCTGTGATCTTGCCAAAAATAACAACAACGCTCTTGGCCACATGCTAGCTGCTAAACCATATATACTAAAGCTATATGGCATGCATCTAGCAAGCCTGTTTAATGAAGAATATTAGAGTAATAATACAGTTTGTGAATGCCGGGTTACATCTCTTAGATGCTTGTCTGCTATTGATTAAGATCAAATAAAATGTTGTCCTGCTATTGGTTTGCTTCATGAACTTGCTGAAATGCTACTGGCTGAACTCCCTCCCACAATGCCTTTCTCTCTCTTCAATCATTTCAGAATGTTTTGGAAAGAATGTTACTCTTTGGCTATGCGTCCCAAGATACTAAAAGGAGAAGAAAGAAAATGAAGCTTGAGATCATCTAAAATAACATTTTTCTATCCACAAAATTCACTTTACAACCCCCACTTTAGAACAAATCCACGTGGTAATCCTGGGACACTCCTGTACACAAAAAAACAGTTCCTCACCTCCAGTTTCACTCACGTCCTTCAGCTCGTGAGGTTCGACATACTCCACGGGAAGCTCGTTGATTATGTCTTGCGCCCCCTGCAGGATATAACGGACATAGTGGTACGGCGCCGCCTGAACGGGATGTGTAAAGTGTGGCAGTTACGTACCTTGGAGACGTTGCCAGTGCCAGTAAAGCAGAAGGTGACGGGGCCGATGGACTTGGGCATGAGGCCCATGGAGATCTCGTAGCCGCAATCGCGCACCGCCTGGATGGCTTGCGAAACGTTGCGGTAGTTGTGAGCCATGCCGATGTGCTGTCAGGGAAAGATAGCGGTTATTGTCTTTACAAGCTAGTCGGTAGCACTTTGACAAGCTATTTGGTAGCGCTCTGACAAATGTAGAGGGTAGAACTTGAGATGCTACCCGCTAGAAGGTAGAAAAGCTAGCTTCTAGCGATTCGTCAAGCTACTCGGTAGAACTTTGACGAGGTAGCAGATAAAACTTTGACAATCAAGCCGTTAACAACTGTAAATCGATGATTTAAAGCTAAAATTAAAATATGCTTAGAGTATTGCTTCATGATAAATGCTAGACCTAATATGAGGCTATGTCCGATTAATCCGGGTGGGAAAGCGTAACCACTACCTGCCGGGCGAAACGCTAACAATAGAATTCGATTCTGAACCAAATGAAAATAATTTAAAGCAATTTTCTCTACTTTTGCAAAAGAAGTTTGTGAACATTCTTGTGCGACACTAAAGACAAGTGCTCGGGATGGGTCGCCACGCTAACATCCAGACAACAGCTAGCATCACATGCCGCTACTAAGCTAACAAATGAAGAAATGGTTACCATGAAGGGGGTGTGGTGGCCCAGTGCCAGAAAACGAAGACCCAAACCGTGTAAAATGTTGATCATACCTGAAGAAAGAAAAATATTTACACTCAAAACGCGGATGTGGGTCGGTCGGCGCCTTTTTACCTGCCACGCCGGCCCACTGGCCGAACGCCACGATACGGTACCCGTTGGCGTCGACCATTTTCTCGTAGTCGATGAGACGAACCTCCTAAAACAACACCAACAAAGCGGGTTAATGACGAGAAGAACATATATATAAAAAAGACAGAAATTGAATGTGTTTGACAGATGCCCGTATTAGATTGCTACTAGAAAAAGTGTAAAAATTCATGAAAATCCCCTAACAGATGAATGAATGACAATCAGGCAACCAAGCAAACAAATGCATTCATTGATGACAAACAAGGACAAATTAATGATTAAATGAATCCAATATACTAACCAATAAATACACCCATGAAAAACACTCATTCATTCATTATCTGCACCGCTTATCGTCAGTAGGGTCATGGGGGTGCTGGAGCCCATCCCAGCTATCTTCGGGCAGTGGGCATGAAAAACAACCGGGAATAAATAAATCTATTGATGACAGGGGTTTGGTGGTTTGCTCTTTACGACTCCGTGTACAATAGACCGTTAGGATACGACGACTCCGCCTTACACAGTTCCACTTTACAGTGTGGACTAAGATGTTTTTTTCAGCCCCTCTTACGACTATTTCCCCACTGTACCCAGGGTTCAGTCACCCTTTTCATGGCCAAATTCAGAGCCCATCCAAGCCGTCTTCGGGCAGTGGGCTGGGGACACCCTGAACTGGTTGCCATCCAGTCGCAGGGCACACAGAGACAGACAACTCACTCGCTCATTCCCACCTAGGGACAATTTGGACCGGCCAATTAACCTGACATGCATGTTATTGGAATGTGGGAGGAAACCGGAGTGCGCAGAGGAAACCCACGCAAGCACGGGGAGAACATGCAAACTCAACACAGGAGGTTCGATCTCATGACCTCAGAATTGTGACGCAAATGCGCAAACCACTGCGCCGTCATGCTGAACACTTTCAAAGCCAAATTTTCCAATTTCTCCTTTACAATTAGCAGAAAAAAATAACACCTTACTCTATAAGATTGTTAATCCATCCATCCATTATCTGCACTGCTCATCCTCAGTAGGGTCATGGGAGTGCTGGAGCTCATCAAAGCTATCTTGGGGCAGTGGGCAGGGGATACCCTTAACTGCTTCACAGTCGCAAGGCACTAGATTCAGATTCAGATTTACTTTATTGTCATTCATGTACACGTGTATACAGAACGAAATGTCGATACATCTGACCCGCACAGTTTCCTTGAACGTCAGCCGGGATAGATAAGATTAACCAGGTCTTCGTCAGAATTTTAGAGCAGCAGTTCGTCATCTCGCGGTTCGATGTTACTTCCAGTTGTAAATGGTCCAGTTTATTGTCCAGAGAGCGAACGTTGGAGAGGAAAATGGATGGGAGAGGCGTTTTGAAGGGTTTAGCCTTAGCCTTTAGCCTAGCGGTTGGCCCGACAACCTCGCTTCCTCCTACGGTCACGCCGCTCTCTTGCCACTCTGCTTTGCAGGCCGCTGGGTTGTTGACATAGCAGTCCGTGCTAATAAACACTCCCGAGTGGTCGTAGCACCGAGCACCAGATTGTTAATTATCATTGATTAATTGTCGTTATCATGATACTATAATAAGAATACTGCTTTACACACAAGATTACTGCTTTTCGCACCTTAAAAACACCTACCGCTTGAAAAAAATCTAAAGCAGGTAAATTGGTGTCAATTTTAAGCAGACGTGTGTTATTTTTCTTCATTTAACGCATGGCCTATCGAGTCATACTGCCAAGAAAGATGGCAACGATTTCAAGCACTTCACCCCAAATGCAAGCACTTATCAGACTTTGAAAACACAACATTAAAATTCAAGCATTTTCAAAGATTTCAAGCACATATACAAACCCTGCATACCACATCAAGAAACTGATCCTTGCTCTATTGGATAGGTGGTACTTTCCCGGGACGGGATTTCCCAAAAATATGTACCCTGGTACATGCAAAAACTCATCTAAAAGTTCCTGTGGAGGAAAAGTGGCTAAAAAAAGTCAATTTTGAATACGACTTTTAAAGTAGACCGTAGTACACAGCAAACCCCACCTTATGATGTTTTACCTTTATGAAAAAGGATCGGATGTTTTTCCCCCTGCCACACTTTCATGTGTTTTACCAGTGCTACGTCATCAAGAACAAAATATTTTTTGTGCTCAAAAACTTTAATTCAAACTTAATTGTGTCATCATATGACAAGTTCAGTATTTAAGATGCCTGTCTGCTATTTGTCAATGTCTTATAAAATGCTGGTCTGTTATTGGTTTGCATCACAGCACCATGAAAATGCCAACAAGAAATTGGCTAAACTGGCTCCCACAGTGCCCGTCTCTGTCTTAATTCAGTTCAGAATCAAGTGTCTTCAGCAATACAATCATGTATTTTCTGTACTGTATTCATTCACATTGATGCAAAAGGCAGAAGCAAAAACATGATAACCATGAAAACAAAGCTTGTGAGCCAAACGGCGGCCTGACCTTTTTAAGAAGGTCGTCCAGTAAGCCCATGTTAGCCTCCTGTGCCTTGATGGTATGCGAGAAGAAGGCGTAGGTCTTCTTGGGGATGACCTTCTCCTCAGGTGGCCTCTTGACGCCCAAGATGAGCGAAGCATCCGAGATGTCCTCCTGGATGATGGCGCCCGCTTTGGCGTAGTACTGAGAGGCAGTTGATGGAAAATGTTTTACGCACTGAATTTTCAGAAGAGCTTAATATAAACTAATAAATGACAGACTGGCATATTACTAGTTGCTGATTTTAAATTATATATAACATTCTCACATAAAACAAAGAATTTGAGTGCTTTAAGGAATTCCTGTCAAAGTAATAAAGAAGTAAAATTGTTAAGAGATCTGAAATAAAAATAACACAAGCAAGTTCATTCTTCATTAGAATTTTAATTTAAGTCGCTGGTTATAATTGGAAAACATATTTAGCTTGTAGCTGCCGCACTGAAACATTTATCCCCTTTTATAATAAGTATTTACAGGGTCTTGAAAAAGTATTGCCCCCCCAAAGAACTTTTTGAACCATATAGATAAAAAACTAAAAATATTTTCTAAGAATCGACAACATATCAGACACAATCATGAAAAGAAACCAAATGTAATCAATGTTTTATATTGTGCTGACTGATAAAAAAATTGAAAACTAGGTGTTGCAAAATTATCGGCCCCCTTTTCATTAATACTTTGTACAACCTTTTCCTGCGATCACAGCCACAAGTCTTTTTGAGTATGTCTGTAGAAGTTTTGCACATCTTGAAACAAAAATATTTGCCCATTCTTCCTTTCAAAACAGCTAAAGTTCTTAAAGGTTTGATTGTGATCATTTGTGGCCAGCATTTTTCAGATCTTTTCATAAATGCTCTATAAGATTGAGGTCTGGACTTTGGCTTGGCCATTCTAAAACCTTTATATTGTTAGTTTTAAACCATTCCATTGTAGATTTTACTTTATGTTTAGGGTCGTTGTCCTGTTGGAATGAGAACCTGCGTTGCGTTCGCAGGTCTTTTGCAGACTCCAAGCGATCTCCTGCCAGAACTGTCTATATTTGGCTCCATCCACCTTACATTAACTCTAATCCATTTCCCAGTCCCTGCGGCAGAAACGCAACCCTAGAGCATGATGATGCCACCACTATGTTTGACAGAGGGGATTGTGTTTTCAGAATTATATGCAGTGTCACTCTTACGCCAAACGCTTTGTATTAGGCCCCAAAAGTTCCAACTTTGATCTCGTACAACCAGAGAAACTTGTTGCTTTTTGCAAACGCTAAACTGGCCTTTTTATAATATTTGTTTAGAAAGGGCTTTCTTCTTGCCACGCCTCCATAAAAGGCAGACTAATGCAGAGTATGACTAATGGTTGTCACGTGCACAGTTTGTCCCACCTCAGCTGCAGCTCATCCAATTTGATCAGGACCCTCTTGGTTTCTTCTCTTATTGGTTTTCTCCTAGTTGGGCCTGAAAGTTTAGAGGGAAGGCCAGGACTGGTAGGTTTACAGTAGATTTATGCCCTCTTCATTTTGATTTTATTTCTCGCACAGTGCTCCGGGAGATGTGTAAATGTTGTGAAATATTTTTTTTTCCCCGACACCGACTTTTCAGTTCTTCCCTCATTGTAAATATAATATAAAGTGCAGAAATAAGAGGTTTGCGCTACATGTTGATGATTCTTAGAAAAGGTTTTCAGTTTGGTAGTTTTAAGTTTGAAGCCTGATGTGTGGCAATATAACAAAAGGTCCTTGGGAGGCTAATACTTTATATAGGCACTGTAAATATATACTGGCGACCCCACTTATAGTGAAACCAAGCTTTTCAATGTAAAAATGTTAGTTTGTGCTAAACTGACAGCAAATATAATATAAATATCCTGTTAGATAAGCTGTTAAACACTAACATGTAGGTGACAATTTCCTCTTTGGGTTGCGCCATATACCAGCGCATTCAAAAACAAATGGTGAACAACCTGTTAATGCAAATGTACCGGGGCCCAATGCACGTTCAAAAACAAATGGTGAACAACCTGTTAATGCAAATGTACCGGGGCCCAATGGCATCTCACTGGTGTAGGATCAATTGGGCCTTAATGGGACTGCTAGAGTGAAAACGGTTCAATTCTAGTAAGTTAGATCTGAAGTTTTTGCTTTTAAACATTTGCCTGAGTCCAGCTGGTGGCTAACAAAAGCTTTGGGGACGAATATACTGAATGTCACACACAAAATACGTGTTTACAAATGAAAACAGACCAACTGTAGATAGTTAGCTCTGTAGTGTTTGCATGTCAACATTAGCCAAAGTCTGGCTAATGGCTACCAGAAGATAGGAGCAAAGGTTTGAGAACATTTCTGGTCAGTTACTTCTATTTTCACCTCCGTATCCTTTCTTTCTCAAGTGCAGAATTAAAAATGAGCAGCAAACTCGCCCACAGAGTGACAGCCAGCTTCGAATGTCTTATTTCACTATTCACGTGACATTGTCACAACATTGCTCTTTCAAAGCCTTTTTTCGGTTTTATTTTTTTGTTAGAGCAGAAACCGAAAATGCGATTTTGGGAACCAGAATTTTTGGTGCTGCAAATTCATTGCAGCCTTAATCATAAGACTTCTCCTGAAAATTTGCATTTTCAAACTTGCACAATGTGCAAAAAGGTGATTGGTCACCAACCAACCGACCTTTTCGTGGATGGCCCTCCGATTAGACGGCTGCACCAGCACTTTAACTCCGTCGTGGGTGAGTTCTCGGACGTGTCGGGGTGCGAGGGGAGCCCGTCTTTCCCAGGGGTTGATGTCCTCCCGCCGGATGGCCATAACGGCTCGGTGGTGCTCATAACGCCGCTGCCCCGCCGGCCAGCTCGGGGGCCTTGGGCCCCGGCGACTCACCAGGCGAAACATGACGGCTAAAAGAAAAGATAGAAAACCCAAGATAATCATCACGTTGCACAAATTGGATTGATAACAGTGTTTTTCATAGACCCTAGTTGGTGGACAGTCCTTGCATTTAGATGTATTAAAAAAATATATATTTTTAAATACAAGTTTTGACCAGCTCGGTGGACTTGGGGTAGGGCGCCCGCCACGAGACTGGGAGGTTGCTGGTTCAAGCCTTGGCCGAGTCATACATGAGACTTACAACATTGGAACTCATTGCCTCCCTGCTTGGCGCTCAGCATTAGGAGTTGGAACTGGGGGGTTTGGTCACCTAATGACTACCAACACATCAGTTAGGTTGAGCGAGGGGCTGGGAATCCCCTCCTCTGTATCAGTCTCCCAGAAAGAGTCAGAAATATGAACGTGTTCCTGACTCTCGCCACCTCCCACTAGGGCGATATGGCTTCGGTATATATAATATATATATATATATATATATATATATGTATGTAAAATATAAGTTTATATAACTTTGGCGGGACCAATTAAACCCTGGCAGCCCCCTGGGACTTTCATTTGTATGGGAAACACTGGCTAATTTCTATTTTAAACCCATTATGGAGATATCAAGTTTGTGAATAAAAACATGGGTTGTTTTGGAGTTCAGCAGTATCTGTCCCACGATGGTCATTTAATTGTGATGGTCATTTTTCTTGGTTACTTGTCAAAGCAGTCACTGAATAATAATATATTTTTTTACAAATAAAAATCAGAAAATATGCTCAGTTTTGGAATGCATGGTTTGAAAAAAAAAGATCCATCGACAAATGAATTAACAGATTAGATATCAAAATAATTGTTTATTCCAGTTCCAATTCAAGTTTTGAATTTTATGGCGTCCCTATCTTACGATATGTTCTCGTTACAATGCGTCGTAAGATGTTTCTTCGAACCCCTGTTACAGCATTTTCCCCATCAACAACACATTTTTTCACGTGCCTAAAAAAACTACAAAGTTATACTCCCCCTACTTCGCCTGTATCTTCATTTTGTTCAGGATCTCATGTTATAAACTGAACTTTTTAAGCTATGGGTCCAAATGCTTGGAGTGGTGCTATAAAAGCAGTAAATGTATGATAACCATGGAAACAAGCTTGCAATTATCTAGAATTATGAAGAACCAAACATATCGTCATCCTTGCTAAAAATATAACAATAAAAATGAAATATCGTATTTAAATTATAAAAACAATTTGAATGTTAGTGTGTACTGTAGTGGGAAATCTGATCCCAAATTGCTTCATAGCTATATGAATCATGACTCAACCTCACATGAAGTAACCCCCACACTAAAAAAAGATTGAGAAATAAATAAAAACATTGATATGACGTCAGCGGCTGTGTGAAGCATTACAACCTGTTGCGCACTATGATGACATCACAGCGCGCGCCCAAAATGAAATAACACTCAGGTGACCAGAAAACAGTGAAAAGTGAAGTGAAAGTAAAAGTATAGCATAATGAGAAGGAAGTAAATGGACCCGAAATATCAAGAAAACTCATTTTTAAACGTTGTTTTTGTTCCCTCACCTTCCTTCGACGGCTGCGAATCACACCGGCGACTTTTCCGGAAGCACTTCCGGACGACAACACGCACTCAAATGACTCAAAATGTGGCTAAGCGGTTCGTCAAAAGCCCACCGGACCGCCAGCGGGTCGGAACCAGCGGTTCAGTTACGAGTTCGGAAGCCCGGCAAGAAGACGCAACAGCGGTCAGACGAGTTCAGCGGTCGGTGAGCGAGTGTCCCTCAGAGGTGAGACCTCCACGAAGGAGGGAGGAGGTTGTCTCGCCTGGACGAGCCTACAAGATTCCGTTCAGTATTTCAAAGTAAAAGACAATATAAATAGAAAATCATCACAATTTAACCAAAACTGACGCTAAAATTTTATTTTAAAAACTTTAATACTATTATTTAAGTAAATAAATCTCACTTTTAATATATTTTGGGGAATAAGTGACATTCTTCACGACCTAGCATATTTGTCTTGAAAATACTTCAGCAACTATTTCCCATATTTGGAATACAGAGATTTGACAGAAAGGAAGAACGGGCATGTACCATTAAATATATTAAACGGTTATTTTTCATCGTGAAAGGTTTCAAACAACTTGTTGAGCGTGCGTTTGTATGTTTATATAGAAAACTAAAAATTAAAAACAAACTTGCATAAACCACAATAACAAGAGGAATACAACGCGAGGTGAAACAAGGATAACTGACGTCATTGGTCATGAAAAGTAGCGGACTGACGTGTGCTTCAATGGTACTTGGAGAAAAGGTTTTCTTCTTGTTATCAATACCTGTGTTAACGTACTTTTAAAGTTGAGTTCGATTATTAGTACACCATGAATGCTTTGTGTCTTTATTTCTGTAATAAAAACATTAACCGTAAGAAAAAAAGATGAAAATATTCAGGAAAGGGCAGGTGTTGCGGGGATTCTGTGTAACATGAACGCCTCACCTCAAAAAGACGATCGTTGACCTTTGGCCACTTCCGGCCTGATTAGCATATTGAAAATATGTTTTTCTTTTGGATAATTTAACAATTAATTTATTTTAGAAGTTCGAGTTCTTGAATTGAATGTAAAAAAATAAAAATAATGATAATAATAAAAGCAAATAATGAATCCAGGTGACACAGATAGATCATCAGCATGAACAACCAAGACATTTATTTAACTTAACAATTCAAACCAAACAGAATCAAACAGTGCAGACATTTGGTGGGGGGGAATGTAGACGGCACTCTTCCTACCAGTGGATTCAAGTACTTAGAAGTCCAAAGTTTCAAGAACTTTTGGAGGGAATGCAGCTTCAGACCTGAAAGTCTTGTCTTTACTGTGACATCAGTCCACAAGACAGTCACTTTTGTGTTCCCTGCATCATCGAACGTGCAACTATTACAGCCACTGCAGGTTTTCATGTCTTTCTTCTTTTCCACAAGGGAAAATAATCTGCCAGTCATTCAGTGCCTGTCAATCAGGTCCAAAGACGACTCTTGATCACAAAATTTGGATGGTTAGCTCACCGATACTGACTTCAATGAGCCACTTTTCCACCAAGTAGCCTGAAAACATTGTAGACTAAGTACTCTCTTATCAAGAACTTTAAGAGGTTGTGAACCTTTTTGACCCAAAGAGCCATAAAAGCAATATATTTTGATTTTTGGGGGGAGACAGCCACACCACATATTTAAGACAAAATTTACTAAAACCGCCAAGCCCGCTCACTAGCCTAAAGCTAATTTTCAGCAGATTTTATTTCACTGAGTGACGTTTGATGATTTGATCAAATTATTAAATAATAATACCAGAACTTGTGTCCCATATCAACAAATATATCACTTTAAACTTTTCTACCCTCTGCAACTATTTAAATTCATTAATGTTTTTTTTCCTTCAGAAAAATGGTTTTAAAACAAGGCGTGAGCAGTTATTTTGTAAAAATGTCACAAAATACTGCAAACCAAAAGGTTGATTCTGTGTGATTAGCCCATCCCTACCGCTCATCTTGCTCTGTGTGCTTGGCTGGCATTTTGGGTGTTTACAGTTGGTTCTTTGGGTCTTCATCATAAAGTGTCTCATCCGTAAACGTAGATTCCCAATAAATGTTTCTTTAGAGATAGTACATCAAAGACGTGTAATGTTAGTGTAACACACTGTCAGTAAATTGTTGAAACTGTCCTTTATATAAAGCGGACCGAACCATTTTCCCAATAGGCGGTGCGCCGTCTTCCATTATCCCAACTGGCGGTGCGTCGCCTTCGCACATAGTGAATAGGATTGTCTCTGAACATATTTGTTGCTGTCACAATTTATCTCCGAGCCATATGAAAAAGCCGTATGTGGCTCGCAAGCCATAGGTTCCAGACCCCTATGCAAGTTCTGCATTTGCATGTCCACCGCGTCTTGTAGTTCAGAATAAATTATTTAAACTGTGGGATGATGTATGCAGTCGTGAGAACAAAAAGATGCAGTACCCCTCCTGTTCAGTGTGTGGCAGTAATGAAATAAAGGGAGAGGGATTATGTTGGTGAAATAGTGACTGAAAAACATGCGACATTTCTAGCGTCAGGCCACAAAGCAAAAAGCGGCACGCCCCTAAATAAAGAAAAAAACAAACATTCAGCTTTGATCACTGCTATAAACGATTTTGTCACTTTTAACGCAAAGGCCAGTTTGATATACAGTACATTTTTAAATTACCAACGTACGTTATTACTATGTCATTATGGTGTTATTACCAGGTTTTAATTATTAGATGTAGGGTCAAAATAGGATCAACAGAACACTGAAACATCATGACGGTTAGAAATAAAATTCCCTAGTTTATCACAATGACACACTGGTGAGCTATTTGCAGAACGGATCCACGAGCTACTCGGGCACACCCGGGGGGCTACCTGGAGCTCCCACGCACCAGGTTGGTGAACCCTGCTCTATTGGATAGGTGATACTCTCCTAGGACCAGATTAATAATACGTACCCTGTACATGCAAAAACCCTTGGAAAAGGTCTTGTGGTAGAAAAGGTTTCCTGCCCTCCGGGTAAAAAATTTACGGTAGACCCCCGGGATACGTCGAACCCGCCTTATGAATGGGATACGATTTTTTTTCCAGCACCTACTTACGCCAACACCCCCGCTCTACAACATAAACAACAAATAGTTTTCTGTGCTCAAAAACGTACAAATCTCTAACTCTGGCGTTAGTGCATATGACAAATGACGCCTGCTATTGGTTAGCGTCACGGCATCAAGATAATGTCAATACGCTATTGGTCTTTATTCACTTCCCCAACGCCTTTCTCTTCCTTGTTCAAGCCAGAATCTTATAAAAGGATCGAAAAGAGAAAAAGAAATAAGGGAAAAGGAGAAGAAAGAAAGAAAAAATAGAAAGAAAAAGGAAATAACGGGAAATAACGGGAAAAAAAAACAGGAAAAGTGAAAAATTAGAGGAAAAAACACGAATTAAAAAGGAAAGAAAACCTGAATTTGTTGAGCTATGTGTCCAAAGACTTGCATTAATGCTAAAGGTAGAAGCAAGAACATGATATCTATGGAAAGGAAACTTGAGATAAAGAAATATGAAGAAGGCGCATGCATCACTGCCCTCACGAGAGAATATTGTCATTTGTCAACCAATCGACGATCATCACTTATATTAAAAATAAAGGGGCGTATACAAAAATGAATCCCCCACAATTCCTAGTTGCTAGTTGGCGATACGATATTGTATATTTTGCTTTGTGTTGTATTTGTTATGGCTCACGAGGCTTGCAGCGAAGCGAAAGGGAGAAGCAAACACATGATAACCATTGAAACGGATGGCTACCCTCGCTAAGTCGCATGACCATTATTCTGCCGGAACAGCTCAAGTCATGTCACGGCAAAGGTTAATCGGATTTTAGTATTTATTTCCATGTATATTGATTTATATTGTTATTCAATCACTTGTATTTTCCACATACAGTCAGTAGTACTCGGTATATACTATTTTGTTCATTTTGTTAAGCATTGGTGTGGCAAGTTCACCTCAGAACGGATCCATATTGTATCCCGGTGGTCTACAGCTGCACCTTTTTTTAAACTGTTTTATCCGGAGGCTACAAAATCGTCAGGAGGCCGGACCCCGGGGCACGAGGAGCGACGGTGGCTGACGACGATGACAGTGGCCACAAAGCGGCAGGGGGTTGCGGGAATTCGTCAGGGACGTTGCGGCGTAGGCGCAGCGGCGACAGAGGCGGCTCTCTGCCCCGCGTGATCGTGCAATTTTCGGACGTGCTTCTTGAGGTCGAAGTTGCGGCAGAAACCTTTTCCGCAGGTGGGGCAGGTAAACGGTTTCTTGTCGTTGTGCGTGTGCATGTGGAAGGTCAGGTTGTACACTTGGTGAAAGGCTTTGCTGCAGATAGAACACTTGAACTGCTTCTCGCCGCTGTGCGTCAGCTTGTGGTTCTTGTAGTTGCCTGCGGGGGGCGACGCAAACACATCATGATTAGAGGATTGCGTGGCAAACACGGAGCAAAATAAGAAACAGGAAGTCATGATAATCATACATTTCAGGACACCCAAGTCAACGAAACCGTGAAGGGACCGACATCCGGATATTTACGATATTTGGGTTTTGTAAACGCACTCAGTATTTTAAAGTTTGTGCTTTGAGTAGTTGCCTGCAGGGGGCACCACACGCATGTCCCGGAATACGAAGCAAAAGCAAAGCAAAATTAAAAAGAAGATAACGAATCAGTGCAGGGACCGACATTAAAACATTTCTGATGTTTGGGTTGTGTAAATGCACACAGTAATCCAAATTGTGGTTCTTGTTGTCGCCTACGGGGGGCGACACAGACACGTCACGCCACGGGGACAGCGTTGCAAAAACGAAGCGAAACAAAAATAAGACGAAAACGAATCAGTGTAGGGATTGACATCCGTATTTTTCCATATTTGGGTTTTTCAAACGCACAATCATTCGAAGACTGTGGTTCTTTTAGTCGCCTGCTGGGGGCGCCGCAAACACACAGAAGCTCGATGACAACGTAGCAAAAAAACAAACCGAAAAGGAAAGAAAATATTTAAACAAATCGGTGCTTTTACATGCAAGAATCCTGACCAGAATTTTTCAGATATTTGTGTTTTGTAAACGCATATGCTACTCTAAAGCTTGTAGTTCTTGTAGTCGCCTGCAGGGGGCGCCACAGACACAGTATGTCTGCATAGCATAGACAAACTCGAGCAAAAAATATCAGTGCGTTTGCATAAGGGGATCGGGATTCATTTTTTCCGATATTTAAGTTTTGTAGACAGACACAGTCATTCGATGCTTGTAGTTCTTGTAGTCGCCCGCAGGGGTCGCCACAGACACTTCATTTTTTAATGATAGCATTGCAAAACCAAGATACAAACAAATTAAGGGCAGGGATAGACATCAGTTTTTTTCAGATATTTGTGTTTTTTAAACGCACTCAGTACTCCAAAGCTTGTGGTTCTTTTAGTTGCCTGCAGAGGGCGCCACAAACACAATGTTTCGATGATAGCATTACAAAATAAGGACGTACACGAATCAGTAGATTTACACGCAAAAGCTTCCGATATTTGGGTTTTGTAAACAGACGCAGTCATCGTAAGCTCGTGGTTCTTGTAGTCGCCTGCAGGGGCGCTACAAACTTGTCACATCTTAATGTCGTAAATGTCCGTAGTTGTTTCTATAACTATTGGCGCGATAATTTTCGGGCATGAACAGTAAAAAAAGACAAATGTGTATTTTATTTTCACACGACAATGAGAAAAATTCATACGAATTTGACTTTTCTCTCCAGAAAGCGGGAAATATTAGGCTGCAGTGGAGTTTGACTTGATACATGACATTTATGCATTGATTTGACACTCAGATAACGCCTTAATATAAATTTGAAATCAGTCATGGAATATTTTCCTCATTTTTTCCGTGAAAGTGTCAGGACCAGAACCCACACAGGACCCGATTGCGTTCCGATTCTCACAAGTTTTATTAAAGGAAAGAGGAAGAGTTGCACCTACAATCCGGCGTTCTCTAGGCACAGGAAGCAAGTCACTCTCGTATTCGGATTGTGATCCGAACACGTAAGTGGATCTTCCGTAGCGAGCGATGGCGGTGTCAAGAATACAAAAACGGGTCAGTAGCCAGGACAGGAGAGCAAAAACGTGGTCTGGGTCGTAAGCGAGCCGTAAGCCAGGAAAGGAGAGTAGACGTGGTCGGGGACAAAAAGAGGTCGAAAGCCGGGACTGGAGAGTAAACGTGGTCAGGATCAAAAACGGGTCAGACCGACAGGAGCAAAAAATCAGGTGTGAGTCAGGGTCAATAAAGGCTTGCCTAGAGTTAACTGAGGTTCGCAGACGGACTGACAAAAAGGGGACAGACATGAGTGGGTTTAAATAGGGACAGGGAGCCAATCAGAGTCCAGGGCAGTTGGCGACAAATCAGTAATCATGACAGAAAGCTTATTATTAGTATTACACATCGATTAAAAAAAAACACAGCTATTCTAATATAGGAAGTAAATGCAACTATAAACTGTGAAATCAAGTTGGATAAATAGTAATAGATAGAAAATACTGACTGGAAAATGTCAAATAATCAGTTTGTATTACGAAGATTAGTGTATAAAATATGTGATTATTGTAATTATTATAATTATTGATATCTGACCTATGTAATAAGTATATCCATGAGATTTTGTTATATTAGACATAAGAGGAAAGGAGGATTTGTAAAATGTATTTAATAGGGAAGATAAAGGGGTAGGGAAAATAAGCATCTGCTTCTGACTACCCGTTTTCGAACCTGTTATGTGACATTATTTTGTTGTTGACTCATTTCTGCTCTCCTGTCTCGACTTACGACCCGTTTTTGTCCCCGACCCCGTCTGGTCTCCCGTCCCGGCTTAAGACTTGTTTCGGACCCAGACCACGTTTTTGCTCTCCTGTCCTGGCTACTGACCCGTTTTTGTATTCTTGACACCGCCATCGCTCGCTACGGAAGATCCACTTCTGTATTCGGATCACAATCCGAGTACGAGAGGTGACTTGCTTCCCGCGCCTAGCGAACTCCAGATTGTGGGCGCAGCCCTTTCTCTTTCCTCCAATAAAACTTGTGAGAAAGGTAACGCAATTGAGTCCTGTTTCTGTTCTGGTCCTGACAAATTGTGTAAATCTTTTTAGTGCGGTGAAGTGTAAAATAATAACTCCTATTAGAGTAAAATGAACTTTACATTCAATTTATAGATTTTACACTGGCCTGGAGAGGCTGTACTTGCCCAAGACACACCACGGGAAATGGTGCCTCTGCAACCCGGGTCCTTAAGGGATCCGACCAACCGATCAAACAGAAAGGAACATATATTTACTGGGGTGGTGTTAAAATTAACTCCTCAGGTGTGGAATTAACAGTGGTTATTTTACTAAAATAGCTCATTTAAAAATAGTGTGTAGATGGTTAATAATAAATAATAGATAATAAACTATAAGATAAAATGGATGATAGGGGGAAAAACTGGAAAAACAAATCCTGCGCGTCATATTTCGTCGGCCGAGCGAAGGAGTGTTTGCGCGTGCGCACGTGCGTGCGCGCGTACCTTTCTGATGGAATCCTTTCCCGCAGAATTCGCAGACGAAAGGTTTGTAACCCGCGTGGATGCGAGTGTGCGTGTTGAGCGTGGAGCTGCGGTTGAAGGCTTTGCCGCACTGGCTGCACTTGTGAGGCTTTTCCTGCAAAAAAAAAAAAAAAACACCGCTACAGTTTAGCCCGGCACGCATCACAATGTGTCAAATCGGAGGGTCATCAACACAGCCCAGAGGATCATCAGCTGATCATGATTGCTGTTGTGAATCACCTGTGCCCGCTCCTTTGGCGCCAACTGCCTCGGACTCTGATTGGCTCCCTGTCCCTATTTAAACCCACTCCTGTCTGTCATCTGTTGTCAGTCCATCTGCGAACCTCAGGGTACTGTGGGCAAGCTTTTTCGACCCTGACTCCCACCTGCTTTTGCTGCTTTTCCCGGCTTCGATCCGTTTTTTTATCCTAATCACGTCTACTCTCCTTTCCTGGCTTTTGATTTGTTTCTGGTCCCGACCACGTTTTTGCTCTCCTGTCCCGGCTAATGACTCTTTTTTTCCGTTTCTGACACCGCGATCACTGGATCATGGGTGCAACCCTTTTCTTTATTCTAATAAAAGTGAGAGAAACGTAACACAACTGGGTCCTGTCTCCGTTCTGGTCCTGACATCAGCTGCTCTCTGCCAAGACTCACATGTCCGGCTTCCGACACTGCAGCGGAGCTTTACGAAGCTCTTCCCACCTTGTCCACCACCTCTTTGACCTGTTGTCAGGTGCTACTGGTCCAATAAAGGTGGGGTGGGGCATTTGAATTTTTTTAGGCTGAAATCATGACTTTGAGTGAGGAGATGGCAACCGAGGAAGACATGATGTGCCTGCAAGCGCATGGAATTTCTCAGACGTGTTCCAATAAACTCTTCTTTTCTCATCTTTGAGGGGGGTTTGTTACGCCTTGATAAAAGTGAGATAAAATCAGATAGGTGCAAAGGAAAATAAAGCGTAGGGGGTTGTTGCAATCAGTTGGGCATTGTTAACACATGAACTTTGTAAGTAGTTAGCGCTGTCACGGTTGCCATGGTGCCCAATTGGCCCCGCCCGTGTGGTGCCAGCTGCGGCTCGTTAACAGATTGGCTTTCTGTCTATTTTAAGCTCAGCGCTGTCACACTTCCCTGGTCAGCCCGTCAACGAACTTCAGTCCCGCAAGACGTGGTTTTCGACTCGGTCCTGTTCCTGTTGGTATCGCCTCTCCGGTATTGTTCCCGTTTATTTTGTCCTGTTTAATTTCGGTTTCCAGTTTTGTTTCCGTCTAGTTTTGTCCTGTTTGTTATTTTCTCTAGTTTTCGTTCCCGTCTGGTTTCTCCTGTTTATTTTCAATATCCCAATTCATTATCTATTCTGTCTGTCCTGTCCTGTCCGGTAATGACCCCATCTGTCTGATATCAACTCGGGCAATTGGAATCGATATCGTCGGTCTCTGGCTTCCTGTCTTTCCACGCCAGACCGCTTCCTAACATGCATGACTCCCCATTTCACATAAAAAAAAAAGCTTGTGTGAGAACGTCACGCGTTTGGGTCCTGATCCTGCTCTGGTTCTTGACATAGCACATTCACCTAACACGCAAAAGGTCCCTCGGGCGGTCCTTGTTTCTCCAGATGGCCGGGACTCCATGCGGCCCAGACCTCAGCAGAAGGTTGGCATCTTCTGTTCCACCACCCTTCTCAACAAACTCTTCCAACAAGATACCTTTTGTTCCCGTGAGGTAAATCAAGAAAAGATTTCTCAACTAACTGTTTTAGTGCAAATAATACTTTATTTCTGGTAGGTTATGAAATAATTCCCAGTCCTTTAAATAAGTTGATTGTTTTAACTGGGTTTCTGGATCAATCATTTACAAATGTCTTTCCCCGTTCCTGTTTTATAATGAATGTAGTCTGTATCAAACACGTGCAGCATGTATTTATTAAATATTACGTCCTTCAGGGTAAATCCTATAGAGACAATATGAGGCAATGTCGAATTAATTCAGATGGGACACCCTGAGCACTATACATGCTGGCTGAATCTGTAACCACCAAATTGGATTCTGAATTAAATAAATATAATTTAAAGCAATTTACTCTACATTTGTCATGATTACTGATGTGACTCACCTGTGCCTGCTCATTTGGTGCCAACCACCACGGGTTCTGATTGGATTCCTGTCCTGTCTGTCCCCTGTTGTCAGTCTGTCTGCGAACCTCTGTTTATACTAGGCAAGCTCTTTTTTCGACCCTAACTCCCACCTGTCCCGTTTTTGCTCCCGTCTGTTTCCGGCTAAGACCTGTTTTGATCCTTACCACGTCTGCTCTCCAGTCCCGGCTTACGACCTCTTTTTGTCCCCGACTTTGTCTACTCTCCCGTTCTTGCTTACGACTCGTTTCCTTCCCCAACCACGCTTTGCTCTCCCAGTCCTGGCTACCGACCCGTTTTTCCGTCCCTTACACCGCCACCGCTCGCTACGGAAGGTTCACTTCCGTGTTTGGATCATAATCCAATTCCAAAAGCGACTTACTTCCCGCGTCCAGCGAACACCGGATCGTGGGCGCAGCCCTTCCTCTTTTTTTCGATAAAACTTGTGGTAAACGTCACGCAATTGGGTCCTGTTTTCGTTCTGGTCCTGACAACATTAGCCTCACAACAAAAAACATGCCTTTTTTGGGCCTGTAATTTCTATTTTTAACCTTTATCTTTTTCATCCATCCATCTTCTGCACCACTTATCCTCAGTAGGGTCTCAGGGGATGCGGGAGCCCATTCCAGCTGTCTTCGGGCAGTGGGCAGGGGACAGAAACCCTCAGCCAGTCGCATGGCCACAGAGACAAACAGCTCACTCTCTCTACGGGGCCAATTTGGACCGGCCATTTAACCTGACATGCATGGACACCCCACAGGCATGAGGAGAAAATGCAAACTCGCACAGGGACGCTGGAATCAAACCCCGGACCTCGTAGAGCTGCGCAACTCCCAACCACCCACCGTGTTATTTCATGCAATTCGTAACAGAAACCCAACCAAACAATAACTAACCCCAAAATGTTAAATGTACATGCACGTCACTTTGTGGTCTTTTGCGCATGCGTAATAGGGCACTATCACGTGGATATTGGCTTTTCTTAGTGCGCAGAATCAAGTTCAACGTGGCCTGGCGTGCGTGCGCGCAAGGTTCTTTTTGACACAAAATAACGCGTCACTGAATGCCAAATCGCAACGTCACATGTTAAGGGCGTCCTTATGCGCGTGCACTGGCCGGCACACGCATACCACGTCAAGTTGAAACGTGGTATGGCCCATGCTGTGTGGGCCATGCACGGGGCAAGTGGCTTTTTCGCGCACGCTAAATCACGAGCAACTGCTGTTAAAAGTGTCGATAAAAATTGTTCTAACCTCATGTTGTTAGAATATGATATCATGAAATTGTGAATGTATTTAATTGCTTCTAAAAGTGTCGATAAAAACTCATATTGTTGGGATATGATATAATGAAATTGTGTGTTTAATTGCTGTTAAAAGTGTCGGAAAAAATGTTCAAACGTCATATTGTCAGATATAACGAAATTGTGAATATGCTTAATTGCTGTTAAAATTGTCAATATAAATAGTTCAAACCTCACATTGTTTATTTGCTGTTAATAGTGCCAATAAAATTGTTCAAACCAAATCAAACTGTCACTGCGTGCGTGCATGTGCCGGCACACGACCTTGGATTTTCCCGTGCACACGCGAGAAAATTCACGCGCAAAACCAACTGAACGCATCAATTCAAACATGGCCCAGTGCGAGTGCGGGCGAGAACGTGCACGTGCACGTCGAGTAATCTGGCCTCGCGTGAGTGTGTGGCCCGGCACGAGGATGTGATTTTGGACTTTTGCAAGAACGCAAGACCACGAAAGCGTCGCTGCATGCGGGGACGCAACGCTGTATTTAGCCCAGGAGGTAGAGCGCTCGTCTTGGGATCAAGAGATCGCAGTTCGAATCCGTGTCCCTTGGGTAAGACGCTTAACCCCTAATGCCCCCAATAAGCAGTTTGGCGCCTTGCATGGCTGCACGGCCGCTATTGGGGTGTGAGTGTGTGTGAATGGGTCAAATGTGAAGCACATTGTAAAGCGCTTTAGGAAATCTTTATTGACTTGAAAAGCGCTATATAAATGCAGATCATTTCATTTCCTTTAGTGACGTCACCGGGAAAGATTTTCAAGGAATGGAATTTGCAAAATATTCCCTTCTTTTTCTACATTTTAATAATAATATCTATTTGTTACTTTAGATTTGGTTTGAAGATACATTTAATCTTAAAAGGACAGTGTGTAACGCCTCTTAGAGGTGAAACCCTTCAATTGTTTAAAAATCCCCACCTGTGATTCAAATATGAAGAAAAGATACATGTACATTCTGCTAAAAATGACTTTAAGTATAGAAAATTGTAATCAGATTACACAATTTGAAGACGCTAAAATGTTGCTGCTACAGAAGCCAAGCGACCATTCTGCGAGGCTAGCTTGTCCCGCTGGTGCTTTTAAAAGGTAAAGGCCACTTACTTCACACACAATATGATGGATACGGAGTCCCGTTATTCATGTGTCTGGGGCTTTTTATTCTTCCACTGTTTCCTTCTCTCACCACTCCTGAAAGCCACTTGACTTCAGGCTGTGCCCAACCACTAGCTGCTGTTATTCTTCTTAGTTGCTCCTGCTTGTTTCTTCGGTGACAATCGTCAGGTGAGCATTTTTCACAGTTTCCTTATTTAGCCACTCATATCAGCCTCACAAGATTTATATGAACTGGCATTTTTTAAACGTGTAAGTCGAGACATCTCCATTTATTTTACCGAATGTGAGCCTCACCTAAGGGGAGTTGACATAAATATCCACCATCTTGCCAAAAAACAATGAAAAATAGAAATGGTTTGTTTGGTCGCTTTGAGTCGACATGGTTTGTATTTCTCTCTGTGCTTTTTAGCACTCATTTTGAGTGGTAGGGCACAATACAATAAGTATACATAATTTTGTTTAGTTTAATCCAATCAATTTGATTCATGAGATTTCGATTCGGATTCCGATGCCAACAAACAAACAAAGAAATAAACAAAGGTCCCGGTCACGCGCATTTGATGGGCGTTCGCGTGCACATGCACCTTACCTGAGTGTGTATGATCTTGTGTCTGCAGAGCGTGCTGGCCTGCCGGAATCCTTTGCCGCAGACTTTACAGACAAACGGGCGCGCGCCCGTGTGCACGGGCATGTGGCGGGTCAGGTTGTAGTGCGCGTTGAACACCTGAAACACGTGCACGCGCAAAGAATTCAAATCGGCGCGTCGAGTGCGCGCTTTTGGAATTCAATCACATTCATCACTGTAATCACATTTGATCTATTATTCTTTTTTATCATTTACATTTAGCGAATTGTGCTAAGCTGCATGACCTTCAAACGACTTTTATTAATTTTAGAAGGTTCAATTAAATTAAATCATGCTTAGATAAATCATTTCGATTTTGAAAGATCGCATGAACAAAAAAAAAATATAATTAGATTACAATGAAAATATACATTAATAGTAATATAGATAACAAATATAATAACACAATGATAATAAGACAGTAATAATAATATATTTAATATTGTCAAGTGCTTCAACCAAATGAAATATAATGGATCAATAACAATTAATAATATATAAATACACATAATAATAATAATACAATAATTAGAATACATATATTAAAAACAATAATAGTATAATTTAATGGATGAATAACGATAACTGTAAAACAACAAATAACAATGAATAAATATCATAATACAAACTATAAAATAATGATTTTATAATAACATATACATAACATAACATAAACACATTATTTAATAAAATCAAGCAAATTCAATTTAAAATCGCAAAACCATGTATTTCTCTGGAATTAAGAAAAAAACGCTTTTTTACGGATAAAAGCGAATCGCATCCTTGCGTGCGTGTGTGTGTGCGCGCGCACATATTGTAGTATCTCAATAAACTTTAAAATAATTCCAATTTTCCCCTAAGTACGTTAATAAAATAACAATCACTTAAACAATGTAATTGAGTATTTAGAATATTTCGAGTCATACGAGTTAATTGAATTATATAAAATGACTGTTTTATTTGTATCGTTTTACAGTCAAAATGATTTTCGTTCAATTTTACTTTCAATTCAAAGTTTCATAACCTTTCTTTATTTTTTTGTAAGCTTTCGACTAAATTAGTAAATACATATTTTCAACTATGAAAGCATGCAGGTATTTTAACATATTTTGCGTGAACTGGTCATTTTATTATATATTTGTGTGTTTTCAAGCATAACATCCTTAAAATATGTTTTATTTTACTCTTAATCTTTCGTACTTTTTCATTACTTTTTCCTTTCGAAATCAAATGTCAATGTCAATTTCCCTACGAGAATTTTCAATGAATAAGCCAATAAAATATTAAAAGCGAATTTTGTTGACGCAAATAACTCGTCGTGCGCGCACATCATAACTATTCGTCATATTTAAATTTGTTTTCCAACATAATTTTTTTTTTCATTTCTAATTAATAGAGCTATTAAATGTAGATTTTATTTTAAATACTATTTTCGTTTCCCCGCAACAAATAAAGCATTCATAGGTCCATTGAGAACAAAGACTTTTTTAGATAATCACTCATTGTGTCATAAATTGTTATAACATGTTGTAAGCTTTGATAGGATTTCAACTTTTTTCTCTTCAAAATAAAGGGTCTTTCAATTTTCTCCGCAACAAACTGAAATTAACCGCGCTATAAAATATTAAAAGTGATTTCTTTACACAAGTAACTCGTTGCAGGTTTATATTATAAACGTTTGAAAGTTTTTTTCAAAATAAATTGTCTTTTTCTTTTTCCCGTAATAGATTTTGCATTCATCTTTAATATAAATTATCGAAAGAAATTTTATTAACATAAGTAAATCGTTGCACGTAAACATTGCAAGTTTTCGAGGTCTTTCTTTTTCATTTTTTCAAAATAAAATGTACTTTTGTTTTTTTTATGTAATACATTTTCTATTAATCAGACTATAAAATATTAAAATCGAATTGTATTGAGACAAATACCGCGGCAAGTTTTCGAATATTTCCATTTTACCTCAAATGTTTTAAAATTCTCGGAATAAACTTTTAAAGCAAACGTTGACGCAAATAATAAGTCCATTTTTTTTTCAAATTAATAGGTTTCTTTTTCAATTTCCCTGCAGCAAATCGTGTCTTTTTGTCAGATTTTCCTCCAGAAAACGTTTTAGTTAAAGGGATAAAGGGTTGTTTCCAATATCCCTATACAACATTTAGTTAATCGGGGGACAAAATAAAAAAAGTGAACATTGTTGACGTAAAGAATTCGTAAATGTTCGTTCTCCCCCCCCGAGATAAAAGATTATTTCAATTTTCCCGCAAGAAACTTTAACTTATCTGGCTGTCAAATATTAAGTGAACTCTGTCGACGTATAAAATTGTCTCATTCCTCAAAACAAATCGTTTATTTTAATTTTCCACGCAAAATAGGATTCGGCCTGAATATAATAAGAAATAAATCGATTGTTTTAAGCAAATGGCTCGTCGTGCATGCGCTTGAGCACAAGATATTCGATATTTAGTCAGGTTTGTTTACGAGAAGACTGCACGTAAATTGAAAGAAATGTCAGACCTATTTGTTCCCCGAATTCGAAAACAGAATAGGAATAAAATGTCTCGGCGACGTACTTTCCCGCAAACTTCGCAGGTGAAGACTTTGGGTTTCCCGGTTCCGAGTCTCGCCGCCGCGGCCGCCGCAGACGTGCAAGAAGTTGCCGAACTTTTCAGAACCTTGTCCCCAAAGTCCCGCTCCTTGAGGAGGCCGTGCAAGTGGTTCTGTTGGGCCTGGTAGGGTAGCGGGCCCGCTTTGTGCCTCCCGGCCAGCAGGTACGACGCCATCGGGTGCAGGTTCAGCAATCCCGGCGAAGCGGACTCCCCGGAACCGGAACCGCCGCAATTGAGATAACACACGGTACCCCTGGACGGGAACGCCGACTGGGTCACCACGCGGGGACGGAAAAGTTTATAGTGACCCCCATCTGGTTGATCCCGCACGGGTTCGGAGGCGTAGTTGAGTCCGAACCCGAGAAGTTCTGCGGGTGCGGGATCTTGCTGTAAAGTAATTCGGTTCTGGTCCGCGTAACCTGCGAATGGAACCAAAGGGATCATGCAGTGGAGCGAGGACGGGCACACGTCGGCTAGTCCGGGGCGGAACCAGCCGGGAAGCGGGACAGTTCTAGGTTCAGGCGTCCGGGCCATGATCCGTTCGATAGAAAAGGCTAAGGACTTTGAGTGCAGTGATGAGGTGGTCGGAACCGCTACCGGCACCGTGGCCCGCTGGGCCTCAACGGTAGCTGGGGGCGAGTCCATATTGCGCCCGGCGAGGCGTCCGGCGCTCAGCGGCCCGCCAGCAGGGTCAGCATCCGGCCGGCGGGGGTTCGGGCCCTCCTCCGAACCCGAACCGCTCTCCCGAACGTCCCTCCCTCCTTCCTCCTCCTTCCGCCGAAAACCGGCGCTCGATGCCTGCGTGCAGAGAGGCGCGTCACCCCCACGACACCCCACGCGTGGTTCCGATCGTTAACGCGCGCCAGCAGCGGCCGAACCCGAACCGAGCCCGGCGGTTCCGTTGGCTGAAATTGATGAAGATGAGGAAGAGGAGGAGTGGCGTGCGTGGGAGCGTGCACGCGTGGGCGGTTGCATGCGTGCGTGGCGCCGCGGGACGCGATCTCGAGTGGGGGACTTTTCGGCGCTCTCCGGACCCCATGTGCAACCCGCGTGACGTAATTGGGCCCCGGATGACGTCACGTGATTTCACCTATGTCAAATATTCTTTGGAGTTTCAATCAATTCATATCATTTTGGTTTGTGTTAAATACTATACATGATAGATATTATGTTTGTAGGCATTTAGATGTCAAATGTATAAAGATTAATATGTATTTCAAAAAAATAATTCATAACAAGTGTGTGGTTTTAACGCAATTATTCACTTTTTGCATGCTTATATTTTGCAAGCGATCTCTATTTACAAACAGGCTCGGAGATCGTTTTTATGACATAATAACTTGGTTCAGTCTCTTTACACTACGCTCTAAAAATAATTTTGCCGATTTATCCTGAAAATTTATTTCTCTATGTAAAATCTCCATGTCTGATCTCATACAATACATGTTGATATCGGTGACAATAAAGACGGTTCTATTCTATGTTTTGATTTAGGTTTTCAAATTGTTATAAAATGTAAGTATTTCAAAATCAATCCAAAATTCCTGCATAGTTTTATCACAGTTAACTTTTTTCTATTTTGCGCTTTTCCTATACAGTCACGTGATCATATTTTGAACCAATAGAATTCACTTTCTGTGTTATTCTTCACAAATATTATTTTCAATTTGTCCTTTTTGGTGAGTTTTATTTTAAAAAAACAATACAGCAAATGAGGAAAAAAAGAAATATTATTTTAGAGGACATTTTTATTCATGACAATTATTTTGGGATTTCAATATTTTGACGCCATTCGTTGACGCGATTTTTTCCCCATAAATTTCTTATTATTTGAGCAATTTCACCTTTTGACGTCCTTTCTTTTTGTTAAGGATATGTCAGAGTGTGCAGTTTCCTGATGCGTGAGAAGAAAAGCAGGACATTGTGGTTCAGCCTTTAAGAATATTTATTCCTCAACAGCAAGCAAACAACAACATGGCTCCATTCAATACAACATGTCAATCAACAATTAGCAAAACGAAATATGGCGCGTGCGCAATGACGTCGCACCATGGAAAACGTCTCACCGCAATATCAGAGTGCTATCAAATTGACAAATCTTAACACTTTTAATCCTATGAAACAATTTCAATTTCAAGGAAATGTGTTCGAGTGATCACAATATGACCGATCAAATTGAATTTTTTCTTGCGGAGGTTTGTTAGTTTTTTTGCTTTTACTTTGAAAGATTGAGAAGGAAAAAAAGAAAAAAGTTCAAAGTCGTAGATCATTTTTTATTTATATTGGAGTTATCTTTTTCCAACGCAATAATTTGGACATTTGCATTTTGGACTCTATTTGTCGATATCGGATTTTCGCATTTTTAACGTTATTTTTTCCAAATTTGAATCGGCCAAAATTGCAGTAACGTGAGCACAAATTTGACATATAGCATTAAAGTATGCTTCTTTCAATTTTCTTTCGTTTTGAGGGTTGCAAAATAAATTAATTCTGAGGTGTGGATTGCAAAGCCAGATTGTCATATAGAAAAGAAGAAAGAAAAGAAGAAATCCTATGCTAATTAGCTCGGAATCGCCGATATACAATGAAAAAAACAAAACAAAAACAAAATAGTACATAGTAAGTACTACATATGTTTAATAGGTATGATTAAATAGCATTATAAATATACACATCAAGGAAAAAAACAACTTGATTTACCGCTGGTATGACATTATTTGAGCCGGTCCAGTGGAGGAGCTGGTGGATGCAGAAGGGGTGGAAACGACAGTGTCTTAATCATCCATCGGTTACAGCCATGCCACTCGGCAAGGTTTTCCATTTGTGTGCTTTTCTCGTATTTCTTGATAGTGTCACGCTTCTTTCCATGGTTATCATGTTTTCACTGCTCCCTTTAGCTTTACAAAAAATCCGGTATCTTATCGCCGACTCGCAAAGTTTAACGAAGCACATGAGATTCTGAACTGAATGAAGAGGGAAGGAAAAACATTACAAGACAGCTTCCCTCAAAAGGGTCATAAACCAGTCATGTTATTTTATATCAGCCTGGAATACCGAGAAGGCAATCATCATAAATAATGTTTTCATAATTCATTTGCTTAAATGAAGGGTCATAAATCACTCATACTTTGTGAATGAATTGCAGAACAGTTAGAAGTGGCAAAAATGCATAAACTGACAGTCATAAATGATAATTTCACCTCACATTCACATAAATATGACAGGTCATAAATCATTCATGATTCATCAAAGGAAGTTGGGGTCATAAAAACAAAACCTAAAAAAAGGTTTATGACCCTTTTGACGAAAGATGCATTGTAATTTTCTCTATAGGGAGAAAGGCTTTATGGGAGGTCGGCCAATTGTATATTGGCGTTTTCATGATGCCTTGACCAATAGGAGACCAGCATTTCATGTGGAATCAACCAATAGCAGACGGGCATTTTACATTTTTTTGCAGACTTGTATATTCACAACATGGAAAATTAACACACCCACAAAATAAAATTTGACGACAACTCTGTAGACTTTTAATATCAATTTTTTAAAAAATGGCCAAAACACAATCAATGCTACGTTAGCTTAGCATCTGGCCATTCATATTCTTTCCAAGTTCTTAACATTTGGCTAGCAAGCTAGGATTAGCCAAGCTAAAACACCATCAATGCTACATTAGCTTAGTATCTGGCTATTTACATCCCCGCAGAGTTGTAAACATTTGGCTAGCTAGTTTGTCTTAGCCAGGCTGGAACACATAAATGCTAAGTTAGATCATTGTATAGCTATTCATTCCTTGATAAGATGTGAACATCTGGCTAGCTAGCTAGCATTAACGAGGTTAAAACACCATACATGCTACATTAGCTTAGCACTTGGCCATTTATTTCCTCGCAAAGTTGTAAGCGTTTGGCCAGAAAGCTAATATGAGTCAGGCTAAAACACAATCACTGCTACATTATCTTAGCGTATGGCCAATTTTTCTTCGATAGGCAGTGAACATCTGGCTAACTAAACCCATCAATGCTACGTTGGCTTATTGTCAGGGCAAATAACGCCAAATTGTGAACATCTAGTTATGTATCAAGCATTAGCCAGGCTAATACAACATCAATGCTACATTAGCTAAGTGTCCAGCCGTTTATTTCCGACTAGTTGTAAACAACGGGCTATGTAGCGACCATTTGCCAGGCTAAAACACTATTGATGCAATCTTAGCCGAGCGTCAGAGCGTTTATTTCCTTGGCAAGTTAGCACGCTAGCATTACCTAGGCTAGAATACCATCATTGCTACGTTAGCTTAGCATCCGTCCATTTATATCTTCGCCAAATTGGCACATAGTGCGACAAGCCGGTTCAGTCTTCGTCCTGGTCGCTGTCGCGCATGCTAACGCCGTCCAGGCCGCTACCGCCGCCCGCCCTGACGGCTAGCGTAGCCTCCTCCACCGCTAGACGCTTGGAAACAGTCTCGTAGTTATTGTTTTTCAGTGTCACGTCCGGGACGCCTTGAAGACGGAAATCACGGTAGTTTTTCTGTCGAAAAAGAGTAGGAGTTAGCGTAGCCAGCTAGCATGTTTGTTTCTGGCTATGTTGCCGCTTGGCCCTTTTTGCGCTAGCCCTTATGTCGGCACTGAATAACAAAACATAAGGTACACTAGCTCGCATGAGTAAAAGGTCATCAAAAAAAGTCTGCAATTTAGCATAGCTAGCTTGCTTTATTGCTTCTGGCTAGGTTGCTGATTGGCCTTTTTCGCGCTAGCTTTTTTGCCAGCACTGAAAAACAAAACATAAGGTACGCTAGCTCGCATGAGTAAAAGGTCATTTAAAAAAAAGTCTGCAAGTTAGCATAGCTAGCTAGCTTTATTGTTTTTGGCTAGGTTTCCGATTGGCCCTTTTCTTTGCACTAGCTGTTCTGCCAATGTCAGAAAAAAAGAGGAAGAGTCACGTGACGAAAATCAACTCGAGTCGGCAAGTTAACATGGGCGGCTAGCCCTATTGCTTTTAGCTAGGTTGCCTCTCTACCCTTTTAGCCAATGGTATCTCGTATAAGTATCTGGTACCTTGACAATCTTGATGAGGGTCTTGAGCTGGTAGAGATGCAGCTGAAGGTCCAGTCGGTCCGCTAACCACACGCAAAGCGCCTTCATGGACGCCTCGTACCATTGCTGGGGACAAAAACACAGATGACACGTCCACATGCTGGACAAAATGATAAGAAAAATGCTGAGCAAATCAAGACATTTCAAAAAAGTGAGGCGAGCCGCTGGAAGCCGGCTTCCACTCAGGCCGGAGTTTGTGCTAGTTGCAACTTCTTATTTTCAAAGATGGCGGCCAAGCTTCTACCAACAAGACTTTTTGTCCCTTTGCTGACAAATTTTCGCTAGCTGCTAGCCACAATTGTTTACATGCTAACACAACAGAGGTAACTACCCACAGCAGGGGTGTCAAACATGCAGCCCGTGGGCTGCATCAGGCCTGCCAAGGGTTTTAATCCGGCCCACGAGACACAGCTGAGAGAAGTGCATTTTTTCTGTCTCCCTTTTTTTTCTCCCATTCTTTCTGTAAATTTGTCAGAAGGAAGACCGTATGGGTCTGTAGCGAGTCCTGCTAATGCTATCAGAGTTTCTCTAAATAGCGCTCTTTGTGCTTTCCGACTCGGTCAGCCACCTCATCTGACAGCTGCACAAAATGTGTTTGACATTGCCGATGGTGTTGAATAGTATTAAGCAGTACCTCTATTTACAAATGTCTCTACCTGAAAAAGTTTCAGGTTCCAAATTACCTGAACGGGAAAAAATTGTTAGTTACAAAGGCGTTTCAGGAAGCAAAGTAAAAAAATATAGCACAGAACGCGCTGCCATTTGCCGATCCCAGAATTCTACCTGGCAACCGGTGCGTGAATGCTCTTCGTGTCCCCTTCCCGCTCTGTAAATAGGTCACTTGTCTGGTACTGCTATCATTCAGAGTGGACCCCAAAATTCCACGAAGCCTCGGAATGTGTGAAAAGGAATCGCCCTGGAAAGGTGTTGACTGGTCGGGCTATCGCTCATTATGATGACGTCTGCCTTTCCAATTTCTAACGGATTGTCAAAACCCGGCAGAAGCAGACGTCGTCGGATCAGTTTCAAGTAACGCGAAGCAAAAAAAACAGTAGAGAAAGAAGCCGGTCAAAAGGTAAATTAACATTTGTGCCTCTTGTTTTATGTTTATTATGTGCTAATTGCTTCTTAACATGTATTTGTTTCATGTTCTGATGCTCTTTTATGATATACTTCTTGCTTGGAACAAATTAGTGCATTTACATTCAGAAGCCGCCTCTACTTACAAATGTTACAAAGTTACTCACAGAACAAATTCAATTTGTAAGTAGGGGTACCCCTGTAGTTGTTTTTCTTGTCTTCAGTTTCGTTTACTACGGTTTACAACCGTCCGTCATGGGGTCGTCACGTGGTGAGGTCTTGCGTGAGCCGAGGGTGAAATAACCGGCGAGCCACATATTATTACCGGGCCCCCGGACTTTGGACGATTCTTTTTGGAGTAGCGCGGGTTCTGAATACTCGATCCCGTCGGCGTCATTTTCGATCCCCCGCGATACGTCGATTTCACTCTACGATCACGTTGTATCCCGGGGTATACCGCGCCCGCACCAACCTCTTTCGGCTCTCCTCACAAAAGGCCCGACTCAAAAGCGCTCCGACCTTGGTCCGGGCGTCCGAATCGCCGCTGAGGTTTCGCAGGAATCAAACAAGACGGCGTTCATCCGCGCCTGCACTCGAGGCGGGTGCGACGGCGCGCTCTATTCAGCATAAAGCGGATTGCCGTGACCCCGAATATTGCGGGGCGCTTGAAGAGGCCGCCGTCGCTCGCCCCCGGCCTCCTAATTAATTTCCCGGCCGAACGCTCGGCGCCTTATTTAACGGGCGCCACAAAAGACGACGGGTCGCTCTACTTGATTCGCCGCTTTGTCGAGGCTCACCCCCGACCGCCGCTCCGACTTTAATTATTCGGGAAAAAACTCATCCGGCTTCGGCGTGACTTCCCGGTCGGGCAAACGCGCAATTAACACGTCGACCTTTCGCTTTTCTTTGTCGAGGCGACGGCATTGAAAACCACGTTTTGTTTCTGTGCCGTCAAAGGCACCATCAAAGGCGCCGGCGCCGAGTCCATTAAAAACTTTTGCTTCACAAATACGACGAGTAAAATTTGAGTAACACATTTTGGGACAAAGATTCGGGCTTAATGTGGAGCCACATGACTAAAAATGAATACTATGTGGACATCCGTGGCATCAAAGGCGCCCACACCGAGTCGTTGACTCACAATTTCAGATTCAAAACTCCTGCTAAAAGAAACGATGAGTAAAATTTGAGAAACAGAACTTTAGACAAAGATTCGGGCTCAATGTGAAGACACACAACTAAAAATGAATACTATATGGACACCCGTGGCATCAAAGGCACTTTCAAAGGCGCTGGGGTTGAGTCCTTGAATCACAATTTTGGACTAAAAGCTTATGCTCAACAAAAAAAAATCATGTACATTTTGAGGAACACAACTTGGGACAAAGATTTGGGTTCAGTGTGGTTCCACACAACTAAGAATGAATACTATAGGGACACCCGTGGCATCAAAGGCGCCAGCCCCAAAACTCTTGCTTGACAAAAAAAAAAAAGACAAAATATTAAACACAACTTGGGACAAGTGTTGGCCTAATGTTGATCCAAATGACCAAGAATTAATACTAGACACTCAGGGCGCATCAAAGGCGCCGGCTTTGATTCTTTGACATAAGAATTCAGATTTAAATATTTTTGATCAACAAAGACAACAAGAAATAGTGGGGGGACACTACCTGGGACCATGTGACCATTAATTAATAGTGGATGGATACTTGTGGTATCAAAGGCGTCATCAAAGAAGCAGGCATCAATACCTTGACTCACAACCTTGGATTCAAAATGTTTGCTTGACAAAGAAATGGAGGAACACGACCTTGAACACAAATTTGGGCTTAAAGTAAATAAAGACCAAGAAATAATACTGGACAGACATTCAGGGCATCAAAGGCGTCAGAATAAAATCTTATTTTATCAACAAAAATATAATGGGGGGACACTACCTGGAATCATACAACCAAAAATTAATACTAAACCAACACTCATGGCATCAAAGGCGTACGTGTTGAAATTGTTTTGTTTAAAAAAACAAAACAAAAACGTTTGTCTTTTTTCCCAACATTTGCTAACATTTGTCTCTGATACCGTGAGTAGAAAAAGTCGAATAACATTTTGTATGTTACTGCTAGTCTAGTGTTTAGGATTTGTCTCCCTCACCGTCGTGACCCGGGTTCGATTCTCGTTGCATCCAATGCTTTTCAATTGTGGTTTGCGATATGTCTCGAAGGGGTATTTTTTTTAACCACTGTGAGGCGCTATATATTACACACGGTCCCTTTATAGAAAATACGAAAACATTTTACGTCCGCACACAAGAATGTGAAAGCAGATTTATTATCTCAAACCTTGACCCCAACATGTCGAAATGCTTTTTTTTTTTTTTTAAATAAAATTCTCTCTTTTTGAGAACACTCTCTAACATTAGTCTCTGGTACTGTGAGTAAAAACTTGTGATCACGAGATAAAACCGAATACCCTTTTCCCGTTCCATTCCTGTAGCATCCAGTGTTTTGCAACACAAAATACTCCAGCTATTATTTCTCCGTACATGACTTTTGGATGTATTTGCTCAGATCCCGTCGTTACGATCGTACTATCTCAAATCTTAGCGCCAACATGTCTTGAAATGTTGTTGTTTTTTTAATAAAATTCTCCCTTTTTTGAGAACACTCTCTAACATTAGTCTCTGGTACTGTGAGTAAAAATGTGTGATCATGAGATAAAACCGAATACCCTTTTGTATGTCACTGCTCGTCTAGTGGTTAGGATTTGGCTTTCACTGCCGTGACCCAGATTCGATTCTTGTTGCACTCAATGTTTTGATACTGTCCCTTTAAAGAAAATCGTATGTTTTTTTTCCATGTTTCGACATGTGTCAACGTGTTGAAATTTTTTTGTTTTGAATCAAAAGACAGTTTTTTTCCAGAACATCCTAATTTTTTGACTTAAAGGATCAAATGATGAGAGTTGTTTTATAGAATAATACCCTTTCTTAAAAAACGACTACATTTTGCAGGATGTTTTCAAATTTTTTGGGGGGAGGACTTAATTCGAACCAGAATACGCAATTTTTTCCAATTTAGGCGTTTTTTTAACAAAATAAAATATATAAAATCTGATACCCTTTTGTGTGTGACTGCTACTCTAGTGGTCAGACATTCGGCTCCCTCTCCGCCGGGATCCGGGTTCCATTACCCTCGCATCCAATGTTTCGCAACTGTCCCTTTGAACAAAATACACCAATTTACGCCTATTAATTCTCCGTACGTGACTTTGGATGTATTTGCTCAGATCCCGTCGTTACGATGGTACTATTTTTTTTTTTCACGTCTCGACGCCAACATGTGCCAACGTGTTGAAATTGTGTCATGACACTGAAGGGGGGGAGGGTTTTTTGGCTCTCCCCCCTTTATTACTGCCAGTCAAACCCCACCCCCCCATTTAGCCTTCTAATCAGCAGCTAGCTGCCCACTCGCCCCCCCCCACCGAGAACCATCTGCTTTCGCCGTAGTTCTCTAATATGCTCAATTAAGGAGCTCCTCCATTCCCCGTTAGCGCGCCGCTAACGAGGCGTGTGCGCCACCACACGCGTGTCGTCTTCGAGACGTGAAGGACTCGACAGGCGAGACACGCGAAGAACGTCTTGGTCGGATGACACCGGCTACGCACTCGCAAACGTCGGATCCTCTCAGGCGATTCCTTTGCGATCGAATCAGACGCCTCCAGTGCCTCAACATGAACAGGACGAGGGGGATCAAACGGAGGGTAAACAACCCATCAAATGGGGGGAATGGTCCTTATTTCTAAACACACTCAGGAGCTTCTTTGCGATTCAATTTGACACCTTCAGTGTCTCATCATGAGTGGGACGGGGAATCAAACGGAGGATAAACAATCAAACAAAAGGGGGGACATGTCATTGAAAGGGGACATTTTGATCAATGGGGGAATTGTGCAATCGAATTGGACGCCTCCAGTGCCTCAACATGAACAGGACGAGAGGGATCAAACGGAGGGTGAACAACCAATCAAACGGGGGAATTGTCATAAATAGGGGGGCATGGTCCTTATTTCTAAACACACTCAGGTGCTTCTTTGCGATTCAATTTGACACCTCCAGTGCCTCATCATGAGTTGGAGGGGAATCAAACGGAGGATAAACAACCAATCAAAAGGAGGAAATTTGTGCTTCAAAGGAGACAAGTGTGCCAATTTGTAATCATACTGAAATGCCTTTTTGTAATTGAGTTAGAGAAATGCTGAGTCTCATCATGAGGAGGAAAGAAAATGAAGCCACACGACCAAACAAAAGGTGGAACATGTGATTGATAGGGGACCTTTTGATCACTGGAGGGAATTGTGCTAATTTTTAATCGTGCTTTATTTGAAAATGAGTTTGAGGCCTGCATATTCTTATCATGAGGAGGACAAGAAAAGGAAGCTAAACAACCAAATAAAAGGAGGAAAATGTGATTAAAAGTGGAAATTTTTATCAATGGGGGGTTGTCTTTATTTTTAATCGCACTCAAGGAAGCTACACAACCAAATAAAAGGGAGGAAATTGTGACCAAAAGGAGAGAACTGTGATCAATCGAGGGAATTTGTGCCCATTTTTATTAACTCAGGCGCATAATTGGAAAAAAAATTCCACTTCCAGTGTCTCATGATAAAGAAAAAAAGGAATCAAACAGATACACATCAGGTCAAAAGGAGGAATTGTGCTATATAAGATATTTTACCTATTTCCTTTGAGGGAGATGACAATAAAATAGAACCTGGAAAAAATGTACAGCGGATGGCTCCAGTGTCTCAATAAGAGGACATTGTGGAAACATATGGCAAATAAACAACCAATCCATCAAAATGGGGGAATTGTGAGAAAAGAATGGGGATTTCTGCAACTTTTGAATTGCACGCAGGCGATTCTTAGGAATCAAATTTGAGGCCGGAGGCTTATCGTGAGAAGAACGGGGGAATCGGACAGAGGGTAAACAACCAATCAAAATGGGGGAATTGTGATCAATATGGGGCATGGTGCTCATTTTCAAACACACTCAGGTGCTTCCTTGCGTTTCAATTTGACACCTCCAGTGCCTTATCATGCGGAGGACAGGGAATCAAGCTGTGGATAAACAACCATTTAAAAGGGGGAGAAATGTGACCTCTGGAGGAGAACACGGGAATGAGATAGATAGATAGATAGATAGATAGATAGATAGATAGATAGATAGATAGATACTTTATTCATCCCCGAAGGGAAATTCACAACCAATAAAAGGTGCTCAAAAAGCGGAAAACTTTGGTCATTAGAGGGGAATTGTGCTCATTC
This sequence comes from Urocampus carinirostris, assembly GCF_059441175.1. NCBI lineage: Eukaryota > Metazoa > Chordata > Actinopteri > Syngnathiformes > Syngnathidae > Urocampus > Urocampus carinirostris. The sequence goes on along the minus strand of NC_142355.1, from coordinate 37,000,454 downwards.
TTATCACACTCAGTTTTTTTCTTTTGGATTACATTTGACGCCTCCAGTGTCTCATCTTGAGAAGAACGGGGGAATGTAAGTTAAAGAACAAATTAGGAGGGGGGAATTATGCTCTAAAGGGGGCAAATTGTCAGCAAATGAGGGGAATAGTGCTCGCTTTTAATCTCACACACAGGCGCCTTTCCAAATAAGACTTTACACCTCCAGTGTCTCATCTTGAGAATGAGGGATTGGTATATAATGAACCAAACTAAAGAGGGGATTATGCTCCAAAGGGGGCATTTGTGATCGATAGAAGGGAATTGTGCTTATTTTTAATCACACTTAGGTTTTTCTTTGGGATTACATTTAACACCTCCGGTGTCTCATCTTAAGGAGAACGGGGAATAGAAGCTAAACAACAAAACAAAAGGGTGGAGTTGTGATCAAAAGGGGGAAATTGAAACCACACGAGGGGAAATGTGCTTATTTTGTATTCACGCTCAGGGGCTTTTTGTAATAAGTTTCAAGACCTCCTGTGCCTCACCACGAGAAAAACGAGGAATGAAAAAGAAGGTACAGAAAATCTGTACTAAATGCTCATTTCCCCCCATCAATTTATTTCTGTAATATAAAAAGATTTCCACTTGAGAAATGAAGTCCGGAGGAGGCGGTTTTGAGTGTCGGCCCGGCTCAAATGAATCTCGCTCGCCCTCCGTCACGATCGAGGAGAGAGGGGTCCTGCTGGCCCCCTGCCTAGCAAGCGTGTTTGCACGTCGAAGGGCCCCATTAAGGCCCGTTAAGGCCCCCCCCCGCTACCCCCGGTAATCGGGCGCTATCGACCGGCCGGCCGTGTTTGCCTAGCTCGGTTAAATATTTGCTGCCGCCGACCGGCGGCCGTTTCCTTGCACACTTTACGCACGTAAACACGCCAATGGCAGTTTTATTTTCCCTCGATTGACCCCTGCAGGGAAATTTTCGGCGGTCAAAGTTTTGATATTAGACACTCGGGCGTGGGGTCCATTTCCCTTTTCAATCCGAATTTGTTTTTCCGTTTGTATAAAAAAGTTTGTTTTTAGAGGCAAGTTTTTTGAAATTGTGATTTTGTTTAGTAAAAAACCACAACAACATACACTTTGATTGAATACCAGTCAAAGGGTTTTCCCCTTTTTTGCCCTAAATGTGTTACTAAAGGACAGCACGGCGGAACAGTGATTAGCGCGTGTGCGGCACAGTTCTGAGGTCATGAGATCGAACCTCCTGTGTGGAGTTTGCATGTTCTCCCCGTGCTTGCGTTGGTTTGCTCCGGGCACTCTGGTTTCCTCTCACTTTCCAAAAACATGCATGTCAGGTTAATTGGCCAGTTGTCTGTCCCTGTGTGCCCTGCGATTGTCTGGCAACCACCGCGATCCTACTGAGGATAAGAACTACGGATTATGGATGGATGGATGTATTTTGGGATATTATAATTTTATTTGCTAAGAAAAATAGTAATTTGAATAAAAAGCAATCCAAACAATAAAAACAAGTAAAAACGAGAATGAACAATAAAGATTTAAAATAAAGACTTAAAAACTAAAATAGAAAGCAATTTTCATTTAATAATAATAATAATAATAAAAACAAAGTATTCTAAAATAAAGTAGAAAAAATAAAGTAAAAAAATAACAAAAAAAGTTTTTGTGTTATTAAAAAAAATCAAACAGCTAAATAAAATAAAAACATCTAAAAATTAAAACACAAACACCAATAATAATGTTAAGAGAATAACAAAAACAGACAAAAAAATAGACCAATTCAAAAAGGAAATATTCTATTTCACTTAATAAAATAAGAACAAATTAGTATTAATAAACTCAAAAGTATTTAAACAATCAAATAAAAACAATAAAAACAAAAGACAAGAGGATATATTTTTTTACCGTACAAAATCAATAAATAATAAAAGTAATAATAATATGGTAAAGAAAAAAGGAAAATATATTGAAATAATTGAAATAATAATCACAATGTTCCTTTAAAAAAAACAAAATATAATCTTTGAAAGTGGCAAAACCATCTGAAGAGGGAGCGACGGTTCACCTGAAAGATTTTCTCGATGTGGAGCTCGTCAGTGAGGCGCTCTCGTAGAATGTCCTGGTTCTGACGCACGAAGGCCACGTACGAGTCGGCCAGGTCGGCACTCGATTTCTGAAAGGGAGCGAAGATGAAGACCCAAATGCAGGGAAAAACAAGCAACATCCTTTTCCTTTCATCCCTTCCATCAAAACAAAATGAATGACTTCCCGATTGAGACTAAAAAGTTACATAAAAATATATATTCTAAAAAATAATTTTATGTGAACGTGTGTAATAATTCACCACTAGAGGTCGCAATAGCTTGGAATAGAGCATCTGTGTGAACATCAGAAGAAGACACACTATCAAAGAGACTGTACGACACCAAAATCCAGAACTTCCATAAATTCTGAATTTCAGCCAGGACAAAAAAACCAGAGTGGGCTAGTTTAAAGTTTCCAACCTTGGAAAATGTTTAAAATGATCCCAGCACCAGTATCATTCACTTCACTTTGCAATTCGTATTTTAGACTGCATTTAAAACAGGCCTTTTCTTACCTTCACCTCTTTCATGCTACACGAACAAAAAAATTGCAGTGACGAGCATCAAGTCACTCTCCGACTTCCTCCCTTATGTGTTGTGTGCCCAGGAACTATATTGAGTGGCCCCTCTTTACAGCATTTCCCCTTTTATACAACATCATCTACAACTTGTTTTGTGTGGGCAAAAACTCCTGTCAGTGCCAATAAAGAGTGGACAATTTCCTGCGGCACCCTAGGCAAGGTATCACGGCACACTAGCGTGCCCCAGCTCACTGGTTGAAAAACACTGGTCTAACTTACACTGCTAGCGGGAGAAGCTCCCAAAAAGGCTCATGAAAAATTGTAAAAACAAGCTTTATTTACACGGGGCAGCCAACAATAGATAACAAATGGCTTACGGGAGTGGCTAGAGAAAGAAACAGTGGAAAAAAGTGGACGACGCATTGGCGACGTTTGCTTATATGAGAAGCCGTGGAAGGAAAAGCAGGAGCAGTTCACAATACCGGCAACCTGCAGCCAGGTAGTTGATATGAGTGGTTAGAGAAGGAAACAGTGGAGAAAAAAGGGAGAGATGCCTGACTAACTTGACTCGGCGATCATCACATTTGGATCTTAGTGGTGTGCGGTAAGTGAACATTGTGTGATAGAAGCACAACCTGTTTTTGAATCAAATCAACGATTTGCAGATTAGCAAGCTAGCTGCCGAAATGAAAAAAAAAGAGACACGTTAACAATGTTTCCTTATCGCATATTCGGGCATTTAAGTCCGGTAGAAGTCGTTTTTTTCGACATCTGCTGCCGTCAGTTGTCGGGCAAACGTGCGATTAAGCATCTGATGCAAGTCGGTCCTCTATTTTGTTCTCAGGTTCCTGCTGAGACTTCCTAGTAAATTATAATGTAAAACGAATCCGGGACGCCTGCTCTTTTGTTGGCCGGAGACCCGAGGCGTCTCGTTTTACCTGTCAAGGGGGCGTGGCCACGCCCACAACGGCCACAGGTGCCGAGCAGCAGCCTTTCGAAAAGACTTTCCCACAGACTTGAAAAAACAGTTTTTTTTCCGCTTCTCGTTGAGATACTTCTCGAGTAGACCTCCGGGATACAGCGTCACTATGATATTATCAAGTTACGATGTGTAAAACGATTCTCTTCGGCCCCTCGTTAAGGCATTTCCCCCACTGTACCACATCGACAATTTCTAATGTCACCGGATGTGGGCAAGACCCAAGTGCAGGACACACGGAGATGTAAAAAAGGGATGTAATCAAACTCCAACAGGGGGCGTTTATCTAATAAACACAAAAGTAATTAACCAATGATAAGGGAGAATGGAGTTGTTTGGGAGAGAACCTTGATACGGTGGACTTGGGGTTGCAAAGGTCTTAAAAAATATCTGGGAGTACCTTTAAGAAAATGGCTGGTGAGGAAGGTCTTGGGACGAGGAGGTAACTGAAGAAGAAAGTCTTGGGAAGACAAGTGTGTCTTGGTGAGTGAAAGTTTAGAGCAGGAATCAAGGACGAATCAGTAAAGTAGAATTTGTAGGCTGAAGTATCAATAGTAGGTGGAGACTGGAAGATGAGGAAATGCTGCCATCTCTTGGAGAAAGAAAGGGACTGCAGGCACTGAACCATGACATAGATTGCCTTTTGGAATTTACATTTTGCTAGGTCACAGGCAATTATGTGATACATTAGACCCCCCACAGGATACAGGGAACCTACCTTGCAACATTTTCATTTTACAATGTGAAATGAGATATTGTTTGGCCCCTCTTTACAGCATTTCCCCTTTTATACAACATCAACTACAATTTGTTTTGTGTGGGCAAAAACTCCTGTCTGTGCCAAAAAAAGAGTTACGTCTCTAAGATACCTATCTGCTATCGGTCAACATTATATAAGATGCTGATCTGCTATTGGTTTGCGTTGCAGCCACGTGAAAATACTCGTGTTCTCCTGACTAAACTCCCTCCCACAATGCCTTTCTCTCCTGTTTGATTCCGGATCTTGTGTATCAAATCTGTTTAGCTATGGGTGAAGCAAAAACTTGATAACCATGGAAACCAAGCCCGTGATTATTAAGAAAAAACAAGAAAGCACAGGCATTTTTACACAAGGAATACCAGGGTAACCAATTGCTGATTGGGACTTTTGAGAAGAAGAAGACAGTTAAAGGATGACTCCTCTTTCCCCCTTTGCCTCCACCTACTACTCCATTGTAGCAGCTCAAACAACATCACATCAAAGGAAAATAACATTTCCTTTACCAATATCATTTAATCCTGTACACACATCTCACACATGAGTAATACTCTTTTGACACTGTTCTGTAATTTCAATGTTTTATCTGGGCCACTAGTGTATCGAAACGATAATGAAATCCCGCAAGATGAAGGTAAAGGCAATGAAAAATAGGGTGAAGAACAAGTATAGAAAAACAGGTTAAGAACAACACAAAGAAGGCATAGAAGGTGAGGAGGGGCAAAGAATAACAAGGTGCGGACAGACAAAGTGAATAAAGAGATGAAAAAGAAGACATATAATATGAAGAAGGTAAAGAACAAAGTAAAGAATAAGAAAAAGAAACCATAGGAGGTGACAGGCAAGGCAAAGAACAACAAGGTATAAAAAAACAGGTTAAGAATAACACAAAGAAGGCATAGAAGGTGAGGAGGGCAAAGAACATTTACATTACAATTGATATTTCTTACATTGCAAAAAATAAAATAATTCAATCAAGAACAAGGTGCAGAAAGACAAAGTGAATAAGGTGATGAAAAAGAAGGAATGCAAGATGAAGAAGAAGGTGAAGAACAAAGTAAAGAATAGGAAAAAGAAACTATAGGAGATGACAGTGAAGGCAAAGAACAACAAGGTATAGAAAAACAGGTGAAGAATAACACAAAGAAGGCATAGAAGGTGAGGAGGATTGTGTTCACTCCCATCAACATCATTGAAAAATGAGAAATGACGGATCATGGAAAGTTTTACCTCCAGTTACCTTTAACCCCTGTCTCGTCCGTCTCATCCGTCAAACTTTGTCAGATAACCCTGCCCCCCTCTTTCCTCCGGTCATGTGACCCCACTTTAACCTCTTTTTACCGCCGGTCGGTCCGAATTACAAACGCGCGGACGGTCGCCGGTGGCGACGTGTCACTTCCTCTCCGCGTTCTCGCGCTCGGGTGCGCTCGTTTCGGCGATCGGGGGAAAAAAACAACAAACGGTCTCCGAACGATTTGCGTGCGTCTGCTGCCGGCTTCCTCGTTTAGGAGGCGACGTGATATTCCGATGATGAGGAGCGACCCCCTCCCCAATGCCCCCCTCCTTCATCCGACCCCCCCCTGGGGGCCACGCCGACCGCGAAAGATGTCAAAGCGATTACGAGACGCATTAGACGTGTAATCTCCCCTGACAACACCCGACTGACTCAATGAGGATACGGCCCGCGAGCGTGCACCTTTGTGTATGTTAGCATGCTAGCGTGCACACACAAAAGCATCAGGTCTTTACCATTCCTGTAAAACTCGCCTAGAATCCCAATCCCAATCCCAATACGTAGCCAAAATCAGTTAAACTGTTTGGAGAATATGGACGCTTTTGGGCTCTTTAGAATGGTAAAACTCAAGTGTGGTCTTGCCTTGTCAAATTTAAACACAATCTAGAAAAATAAATAATGTGTTTCACACCTTTATCTAATGGTAGCTTTAGGCTTTCCCAAAGTGGCCATTTGGAGACGACAGGTGCACAGCTTTAAAACCTCTTCAACCGTGTATTTGACGTTGGCCAAATTTTGGAAATTGTGCAAGAGTTGTAAATGTTTGACTTCTGTACACGCATCTGTAAAGTAGGCTTAAACGTATTTGCTCAAGGTGTGTATTTCTAATCAGTTGATGTTCCTTTTGGCCGTCTCTTAGTCTTCCCGTCTTTGTTTAAAGGTGTTGATACTTTTTCTTTGGGGGTTGTCTTTTGTCTCAACATACCAGTACTTTTCCATGTCTAAAACACGGAGGCAGACGGGGGTGAGCGAGAGTGAGTGAGTGAGTGTGGACGAGCGAGTTGCTTGTCCTCTCTGGTACTCTCCCCGCTGCAGCTGGTTAAAAAACTTAACAAGTCTTTTGCCTGATGTATTTTCTACCGTTAGCCAATTTATAGCTTTCCTACACGTCAGTGGTCTGCCTTTTGGACCCCACAGCATCTCCATTCAAGGTCGACCGGTTATAAGCACCGTTATTTGGAAATTTGATTTTTTTGACAATTATTTATTAAGTCACGGATGCGTTACTCCTACAAACCCTTTTCTTTCTACTTCTCTCTCCTCCCGCTACCCACCCTGCATCTGATATTCGGTTTACGGATCAATTAACCACTCTGAGTCGTAGGGGCACCGCTTCCTGTGGCGTTCCCCGGGCAAGTACAACCTGGCGGTAGCCATCACTCTCCAAGCTATTTTTGGGGTAGGAGTTTGCTGCCCTCCGTATTAACTCTATTTATACTCGGAGTTTGTCAATCAGGCGTGTGTGTTTGTGATTGAAAGCAGAAAAAGTACGCTAAAGTGGAAGTAATTAGCTCTTATCAATCATAACACTCGTTTGTCAATCGGGCTCTAAAACAGGAGTGCCCACACTTTTCAATTGGCCAGCTTTGTTTAAATGTCGATGCACTTTTTGTTTTAAGTTCATTTATACCATGATGGTTGTATTCACATTTTTATTTATCGATTGTAAAAACAAAAACTAATCGTGTGCATCTTTCATCCCGAGCTAAAATTCCCAAAATGTGGAAGTAGGCCTGGGAAGGTATCTTCCACGATTCCATAGTTCATTCCAAGCTACAACAACCTCTAATGGCGAATCTTTACACACTGCCACTTTAAATGAATTTGGGGAAGGCCTAACTGACGCAATCGTATTCAAGCACTCGCACGCGTAGACGACGAATTTGTGACAAACTTACGGGAACTTCCACGTACTTGCCGGCCGCTTTCACCTTCACCAGAAGAAAAAAAAACAAGGAAATGAATTGTGATTGACAGGCCAGAAGACCAATCAAAGAGGGCGTGTGTACTGACCGTGAAGGACAAGATGGACGACAATAGAGTGCCTTCGTCGTACCTGGACAGTTTGGACAGGACCGAATCCAGCACTGCGCCTAACTACAACGACACATATACGAAAGAATGTCATAAAAAAAAAGTATAAAAAAAATAAGAAAATCGTATCTATCAAATAAAATACATATCAGAACAACAACGGTGGAAAAGATATACAGTGTATCCGGAAAGTATTCACAGCGCTTCACTTTTTCCACATTTTGTTATGTTACAGCCTCATTCCAAATTGTATTAATTTAATCTCTTATCTCAAAATTTTACACAAAATACCCCATTATGACAATGTGAAAAAGTTTTTTTTCCCACTTTTTTTGAATTTATTAAAAATAGAAAACTAAGAAATCACATTTACATAAGTATTCACAGCCTTTGCTTAATACTTTGTTGATCCACCTTTGGCAGCAAATACAGCCTCAAGTCTTTTTGAATATGATCCCACAAGTTTAATACCTATCTTTAGTTTTGCCCATTCTTCTTTGTAATAAGTCTCAAGCTCAATCAGGTTGGATGGGAGACGTTTGTGCACAGCCATTTTCAGATCTCTCCAGAGATGTTCGATCGGATTCAAGTCTGGACTCTGGCTGGGCCACTCCAGGACATTCACAGAGTGGTTCTGAAGCCAATCTTTTGAGATCTTGGCTGTGTGCTTTGGGTCGTTGTCCCGCTGAAAAAGGAACCTTGGCCCCAGCCTGAGGTCAAGAGCGCTCTGGAGCAGGTTTTCATCCAGGATATCTCTATATATTGCTGCATTCATTTTTCCTTCTATCCTGACTAGTCTGCTAGTTCCTGCTGCTGAAAATCATCCCCACAGCATGATGCTGCCACCACCATGCTTCACTGTAGGGATGGTATTGGCCTGGTGATGAGCGGTGCCTAATTCTCTCCAAACATGGCGCCTGGCATTCACACCAAAGAGTTCAATCTTTGTCTCATCAGACCAGAAAATTTTGTTTCTCATGGTCTGATAGTCATTCAGGTGCTTTTTGGCAAATTCCAGACGGGCTTCCATGTTCTTTTTACTAAGGAGTGGCTTTCGTCTGGCCACTCTACCATACAGGCCTGATTGGTGGATTGCTGCAGAGATGGTTGTCCTTGTGGAAGGCTCTCCTCTCTCCACAGAGGAACGCTGGAGCTCTGACAGAGTGACCATCGGGTTCTTGGTCACCTCCCTGACTAAGGCCCTTCTTCCCCGATCGTTCAGTTTAGAAGGCCGGCCAGCTCTCGGAAGAGTCCTGGTGGTTCCAAATGTCTTCCATTTACGAATAATGGAGGCCACTGTGCTCATTGGGATCTTCAAAGCAGCAGAAATTTTTCTGTATCCTTCCCCAGATTTGTGACACAGAGACAGACAACTCACTCTCTCAATCACCCCTAGGGACAATTTGGACCGGCCGATTAACCTGACATGCATGTTTTTGGAATGTGGGAAGAAACCGGAGTGCCCGGAGGAAATCCACGCAAGCACGTGGAGAACATGCAAACTCCACACTGAAAGGTTCGAGCTCATGACTTCAGAACTGTGCCGCACACGCGCTAACCACTGCGCCGCCGTGCTGCCAATTAAATAATATATATGACTATATTTTTGTCATTGATCTTGGATAAGAAATTAATAATTCTTTAAATAATACATAATAATAAATAAAAAGTTATTAAATAATAAAAAATAGTACTAATTTTACTTCATACATTTTAGTATCGATATTAAGAAAAATAAATGTAAAATAATATAATAATAATTTGATATCATCTATTTTGTTATTGATCTTGCAAATTAAAACAATGAAAAATATAAATACATAATAATTAACTTAGTATACCTTTTATACCTATTGATTTTGACTAATAAAATACAAATATTTTTTGAATTAGAAAAATAAAATAGTACAAAAATTTTTAGTAAATAATTTGTTATTGATCTTGTCTGCTAAAATAATAATAAACTTAACAAAATAAAATTATAATAAAACAATAATGATGCTTTTACTACATATTTTGTTATAAACTTAGTTAATAAAATGAAAAATAATAATAATAAATGCAATAAGTTACACATAAATGAAATAATAATTAACATGTCATAATAAATGAAAAATAACAATATACAACAAAACAATAACATAATATTATAATTTTACGACATATCTTGTGATTGATTTTGTTGAAAAAAAAATAATGAAAAGTAAATAAACATCATAAATAAAGCACAATGAAAGAAAATTACATATAAAAATGATAAGAATAATAAATAATAATAATTAAAAAAAATGTTTTAAAGGGTCCATTTATAATCACTTTTCAGAATGCTACAAACGAACATGTGCGTCACTTTTAGAAACAATTTTGAAATTATTTGCGATTTAGAAAACCAAAACAGCAGCGGTCACCTTGGAAACCAGCGCGCCGATCATGTCTTGAAGCGTATCATCGATCAGAACGTCGATTTTGGAGTGGTACTGTTGCTGCGGAAACACAAATTAAAAAAATATTCATTAATTATCGATAACGTTCTGTACAGAACAACTGACCAGCATCTTGTTTTGAGAAATGTAGACGATGAATCGAATGTCTCGACTTCTGCAAATGTTAGCTTTCATTTTTGCTGTTTCTAAAGAAGAGTGAAGTTATCCGGAGGGCCTTTTCAAGAAGTATGAAAACATTTGAAAATGGCCGACCTTCACACCTTTTTGAGAAGGGGGATAAGGGAAAATCCTACCCAGATGTCAGTAGGTATTATAACTTACCACTTTTTAGTCACTCTGCTTTTATTCCTTCGGCATTCGCAGATCTCATCCGATCTCCTTAATGTACTTTTGCTAACTTTTTCCAAAAAGTGCACGCTTCTAGCGCCCCCCTCTGATTCCACCGTGGCTGTCGCTACAGGTTCAAGTGCTAAAAATGCTCCAAATAAGATGCAATGATTGAAAACCAAAGAGGTAGCCTCCAGGTCTATGCCAGGCCTGTGCGAACTAGCGAACTAGTGGACTTTAGGATTTCAAGCTCCAATCCAAGACCCTTGTGGGTTTGTTCCTCTTTAAGAACAATACGTTTTGCTGGACTGTTTTGGACTGAGTCACTATTTTGCAGGCTGAATGGTATAAATTGGTGCAAAAGAGGTTTTTGAGAGGTCCAGTCATTGTTTTGTTAAGTAGATTCTTAATTACTCAGAAACGGTGTTGTTCTTCCCTTTTTAATCCATTATCTTTTGATCTGCATGGACAGGTGCTGGAAGAAGTTGAAAGCTTTAGGTACTTGGGTTGTGATGTGGCTGCAGTTGGTGGAATGGAGTGTGAGGTATTGCACAGAGTGAATCAAGGAAGCAAGATTTTGGATGCTCTGATGATCATAGATAGAGTTAGATATAGACACAGAGATAGATAGAGATAGAGAGAGGGATAGATAGAGAGATAGATACTTTATTCATCCCCGTAGTGTTGAAAAATAAACAATAAAATAAAAGATAAAGAATACAAAAATACCCCAAATAACGTGTTGATATAGAGTATTTAGATAGTGCTACGGAAAATACACACTAATAAAAATAGGGTAATATACAAATGTGGGGGTGGGGTTTAATGTGGGCTTTTACTCCCCCGGGTGGAGTTAAAAAGCCTCATTTAGTTATCATTTTTGTTTGATATTGTTAATTCAATATTATTCTTCGTTTGGTAAATACCACTAACTTAACTCGTACTTCATACATGAAAAAAAATTATCCAACAATTGTCCAAAAAAAAAAAATCGACTTCACTATCTGATTAAAACAAAAGAACTCCTCTTCCAGAGAAAATTTAAAATAAATGTTTAAGGCGTATTACCCGGGAGATATAGAAAATACGGCACCTTTACGAATCTTGGCCACGAGGATTCCGGAGCGGATATTAACATTAAAAATGCAGAAATGGGTAGAGTATCGGGGGGAGGGTGTTAGCCCCCCCCCACCCAAATTCCCTGACCCACGTGCCAGGGAGGCAGCTAATGGGAGGCGTGTGAATGCAGGAATGCCAAGGATACGTTTTATTCGAGGGTGCTTTTTGGTGCCGATGGTCGCCAAAAGCTGCAGGAGCCGATTCAATTAACGGGGCTCCCTCTCCCCAAAATGAAAAAACATATTCACGCCGAGGAGTGGGGGCCAGGGGGCTCGAACAATGGCCATTCAGTCGGCTCCTAAAGAGAAATATGCCAATCAACAAAGCGTGACCATCGCCCACAAATTGGGGTTGCCTCCACGAAAACTTACACAACACTCCCCCCTTTAAAGAAACCAAGGGACGTCTGCTGGGGGCCCTGACCATAAACGGGGGAGAAATATGACTAAAAATTAAGTTTTTATAAACACTTCATCAAAACAGACAAACAAATATAAAATAAAAAATAGTACTTGAAAAAATAGGAAAACAAGGATAACATAAAAGGATTGCTATTGTGTGTAAATTTTATGTATAAAATAAATAAAAACACTGATTAAAAATACATTTTAAAAAAAAGATGCTATTCCATACATTGCAAAAAATATTTAAAAAAGGAAACCCGAAAAATGGAAAAAAAATCGTTGCAACACTGCAATGATAAATTACTGTAAAAATAAAGACACTCAAAATCCCTATTCAACACATTGAAAACAAATAAAAAAATTAAATGATCAAAAAATAACCAAAAGACACCAAACAATTGATATTTCTTACATTGCAAAAAATAAAATAATTCAATCAAATAAAAAAGAAAATAACAAAACGATTGCAACAATGCATTCATAAATAAAACAAAAAGACCAAACAATTGCGTTTCCAAAGATTGCAATAATTGAGTGAATGAATAGGTAAAAACAAAGACACAAAAGAATTGTTATTCAGTGCATTGCAAATAAAATTAAGAAATAAATTGCTATCCAATACACTGTCATAAATAAATGAATAGATAAACTAATCAACAATTGTAACATTGCAAGAGAGAGAAAAGAAAAAGAAAATAAGAGAAAGAGAGAGAGAGAGAAAGAAAGAGAAATAAAGAAAGAGAGAAAGTAAGAGAGAGAAACAAAGAAAGAAAACGAGAAAGAGAGAAGGAAAGATGAGAAAAAGAGAAAAAGAGAGAAAGAGAAAAAAAGAGAGAGAGAGAAATAAAGAGCAAAAGAGAAAAGAGAGAGAGAGAAAGAGAGAGAGAGAGAGAAATTCACACTTGCATCAGTATCAATGAGTTGAAAAATAAAATAATAAAATAAAAGATATAGAATACAAAAATACCCAATATAACGTTTTGCTATAGAGTATTTAAATAGTGCTACGGAAAATATACTAAATACAGGGATCAGAATGGAGATTTTCATTTTCAGCTGAAATAGCCAGGGTCCAGGAATAAAGCAGGGCGGAGCAAACCCATTGCCAAATTAAAATAAATAAATCTTCAATTAAAATCAAATACAATCAATATATTTATTAAAAATGCTACTTAAAACTGTTACTCCAAACAACGCAAAGAAAATAAAAAATAAACTATTGGTATTACACAGCAAAGAAAAATAATATATTTTTTAATCGAATAAAAAAGACAATCGCTTAAAATGACATTAATATAAAAATACAATACGATTGCTATTCTAAATTTTAACAAAAGACAATTTTCCCCAAATGAAAAAAAAAGGTAATTATAAATTATATTTGATTCTGTATTCGAACCTTTTCCCCAAAAAAACTGAAGTATTTGGAAATAAAATAGTGAGTATTTCTACGATTAATGTCATTTTTTATGTCCTGAGAAAATTCAACATTATAGTTTCAAGGATATGAAGACTCACCCATTGCTTGTCGCCCTTGCAGCATCACGATGACATGGAATGAGACAAAAACACACGTTGGAACATTTCAACTGGCCTTTTTTAACAGGCGTTTCTACGGTATACACCTGAACGCATCATCGCTCCACAACCTTTGACTACGAAAGCGACCATTTTTTTGTGTACGGTCATCATTTTTGGATGGTGGGTTGGATTTCCCCACCTACGATCACTTTGAATCATTTCCAATCAATTAATTAATGATTGGTTTCCTACTCGAACTGTGACAATAACGATAAAATGGCGACAAGGCGAACGCCAAGACCGTTGCAGTAGAGCCCCGGGTTACGGCGTCCCCACCTTACGACGTGGAATAAGACGTTTCTCTGGTCTCTCGTTACGACATTTACCCCACTGTACATCAAGTACAAATGATTTAGTGTTGGGTCTGAAACGACCACTGAAGTGTGGGAGAGCTAAAAAATATTGGCTAAGCGTAGAAGAAATTGCAACAGGCAAAGACTTAAGTATACTGTATTAGCCAGTTACAACCGAGGAGATGAGATCTTTCCATACTCTCTCGCTCAAATCTCGAACTCAATCTCAGTCATCCCCCATCTGCTTCTGTGTTTTATTGAGCTCACAAGAAATGGAAAAGTACTGGTATGTTGAGACAAAAGACCAACCCCGTGGAAACGTAAACAAAGACAGGAAGACTAAGAGACGCCAAAAGGGAACATCAAACTGATCACACACACACCTTGAGTAAATGCGTTTAAGCCTACTTTACATTTAGAGTAGCCAAAAACGTTTAAAATTCAAACCTAGTTACGTCTCCCATTGGTCGACGTCGTATTAGATACTGGTCTACCATTGGTTCAATGGTCTTTAATTTAATGTGTAGACGGCCCTTTTTTCAAAATAAAATAGCGGGATGATTGATTGACAGGTGTGTTACCTGTTGTTGCCCGGCGTCCATCACGCAGAGTTTTCCGCATTGCCGCTTAGCGTCCGCCACGACGTTGATCATAGCGCACAAACACGGTGACACGCGAAACTCCGCCCCCTTTCCCACTTTATGAATCCTCCCATCAAATGCCATTTTGGTCCTGCAGAGGCAGGGTGGAGGTGAAATGTGGGCGGGGCTTACACACTTGGACACACCTACCTGTTGACGCAAGCCTCCATCATGTCGCTAGCCATGAGCTTGAGTCTCTGTTCCAAGTGACGGGCGAACTCGGGTTCGGGCCAGTCCAAGTCCAGAACGAACATCTGCAACGCCGAAAGCTTCCAGAAGAGGTCCTCAGAAGTGGCCGTGCCGTTTCTGTCGAGCGCAAACGGACAGCGTGCTGTGAACGGCTTGCTTGAAACTGCTCCTTCCGACATTTTATTTAAGGCACACAAGGTTTTATCTGAAATGGTTATTCCTCCTTAATTATAAGTCCTAAACATAATTCACGTGAGTATAAAGAATTAAATTATTTTGTTTGTATGATATTTTTAAATCTATCTATCTACCCTGGTCATATCCCTCAAGAGGGGTGACCGACAGCAAGACAACACATACAAAAAAAATAATACTAATACTTTTTAAAAAAAATAATAATAATCATGATAAAAAAAATGTAAATTAAAAAATTTAATAAAAATAAAACTTAAATAAATAGAATAGAATAAATACATAGAAAATAATCTTAACACGATACTATTTTCGTATCCGGGATAAAAAAATCTTTAAAATTTGAAAGTGTGCACAGTACTTACTTTCATCAGTACGGTAAAATAAACAAATAAAAACACATAAAAAAATAAAAAATAAAAAAAAAGATTTATATTTTGCATTTTCTCTACAAAATTATCTTGTAGTTATTTGTGGGAAGTGGAAAATGGCGGTGGGGCAGCACGGCGGCGCAGTTGTTAGCGCGTGTGCGTCACAATTCTGAGGTCATGAGATCGAACCTCCTGTGTGGATTTTGCATGTTCTCCCTGTGCTTGCGTGGGTTTCCTCCCACATTCCCCAAAACATGCATGTCAGGGTTATTGGCCTGGTCCAAATTGTCCCGTGGTCTGAATAAGCGAGCGGATTGTTTGTCCCTGTGTGCCCTGCGACTGGCTCGCAACCAGCATATCCCCTGCCCACTTACCGAAGATGGCTGGGATGGGCTCCAGCACCCCCGCGACCCTACTGAGGATAACCAGTGCAGATAATGACTGAATGAATGAATGAATGAAAATGGTGGTTTAAAATCATTTTTCTGGAAGGGACAAAATGAAATTGTAGTTATCTTTAGGAAAATGTATTAATTTAGTTACCTTTTTATTCATTTTTAACATAATTGGCTTTTGGTCACATGCAGGAAATAAAAAAGGTGGATGGAAGCTTCACATGTTTTAAAATAATTGTTTCGAATTTTTATTTATTTGACAAAATAGTCTGTTGTTTACTTGCAGGAAACAGAAAATTGCTGATTGTGCAAACATAATGTATTTGTTATTATTTTTTTAATTCAACAAGTATGAATGTATTCATTCATTTATCAGCAAATCTTGTCATTAAGACTATTATTATTATTTTATTTTTTACAAAATTGGCTTTTTTTGCAGGAAAAGGAAAATGGCAAATTGTAGCTACACCAGTTTTTATCTTTTTAAAATTTGTGTTTTTCAATTATCTATTTATTATTCATATATCCATCCATCTGCACCGCTGACCCTTAGTAGGGTCGCGGGGTGCTGAAGCCCATCCCAGCCATCTTCGGGCAGGGGGCAGGGGACACCCTGAAATGGTTGTCAGCCAATCGCAGGGCACAGAGACAGACAACTCACTCGCTCATTCACACCTAGGGACAATTTGTACCAGCCAATTAACATGAAATGCATGTTTTTGGAACGTGGGAGGAAATCGTAGTGCCCGGAGGAAACCCACGCAAGCACGGGGAGAACACGCAAACTCCACACAGGAGATTCAATCTCAGGACCTCAGAACTGTGCCACACACGCGCTAACCACTACACCGCCATGCTGTCCTTATTCATATAAATTTATCTAAAAAATGTTGCAAAATTTGACTTAGGTTTTTTTTTTCAAGACATAAAAATTTTACAAGGTAGCCAAACCCCTTTTTTAATATCACTAATAATCAAAATCTATCTATCATTTAATTATTGAAAGAACATTTTTTTAATATATTTTTTCCCCCAAATTAAGGGTTCCTACACCTTTGTCATGGCCATTTTCTGAAACATTTTTAAAGCCAATTTTGCAATTTCTCCAGTACCTTTAAAAGAAGAAATCCAGTGTGAATCATGTATTTTGCAGAGCCACAAATATATCTGCCGTTTTGGATCTTGTGTGTGCATTTTTCTAGACACGTCATTTTTAGATTGCGTGTAAATTGCAACTATATTTGTTTTTGAGACAAATTCTCTTTAAATAGGTGTTGGGTAAACATGACAGAATATGAGCTTACATTTTCAGTTGCAGGAAGTTCTTCCCATTACAGTTAACCACACATTTTTTGCCTGGCTCATAATACATTTCTAAATTTGTATACAAAAATGTCCAAAATTGATACCCTTGCGCTAAGACACCTTTCATAGTGCCCGGTTTAGGTGTAGCATGCACCTGTCCTGCAATGATGCTTCAAAGGGACAATGCCGTACAAACTAATTTCAGCTGCTGTTAATCACGAAGAAGAAATGCAACGACAAAGCGAAGCCACGAGAGAGCAGTGTTCGGGTCATTTTTCAAGCAACCTTGTTGAAAAAGACGGCAACGATTTCAAGTACATCGCCCCAAAATTCAAACAAATTTCAAACCTTGAAAACACAGCATTAAAATTCAAGCATTTTCAAGGATTTCAAGCACCCAAACAAACCCTCAAAATTGCGTTATTTGCAGGAAATAGAAAACAACAGATGATAGCTAAAATCTTTTTAGTTTTGTGTATTTTTATATTCATTCATTCTCATTATTTACAATATTAGTTCATATGATTATCTAAAAATGTATATTTCTAATAGTGTGCACTGCGTGAACATGCAACATATGCGTCACAACTTCAAGATGGCGTAAATTCAAGTTTTATTGTAAATTGATATTTTGTGTCCTGAAAGGCACTTTGAAATAAAATGTACTACCTTTATTATGATTAAAAAACAAAAAAAAAAGAGAAATAAACAATACAAAAAACATTTGCATTGGCTCGTGGTGCGTTCAAGGACAGACGGGTTCTTCCACGCTGCGGCCACGAAAAGGACGGCGAGGAATGGAAAAATTAATGCGTGAGATAAAAATAACAAAAAAAAGGGAGGGGGTTGCGTGTGTCCCCCACTTTTGCGACTTGTCCTTTAAAAGGCGAGCACCCCAACAAGTGTCCCTCATGTCTAATTAGAGGGGGGGTTTCTCCTTACAAGGGACCCCCCGGTGGGGAGGGCCAAAAAGGGGGGGAGGCATCGCACTCAGCCGTCTGTTCTCACTCATCAAGTGCCAGATTCTTGCTTTTTTCCCCCGAATGTGCGGTCTGAGCATCGTCGGGCCTTTTTCCCCCCGATGCTCGCGCGAGCAGGAAGTTGGCAGATCGTGCGGTAACCATGGCAACCGCCTCACCGTTTCCACCCTGCGCTGGCTAACTTTTTTCTTAATTTTTTTTCTTCGCAACTTGCTTCTAACATTTTTTACATTGAATGAGATGTCATGCTTTTATGTTATGTTCACGTGGCGATGTCGATGAATCACAAAATCAAAACTAGTAACGCCCCATCATCGTCTTCAAATTATTCCGACGTCCCCAAATTTGGTGACAGTATGCAAAAGAGATCAAATGAAGTGTTTTAAATACAATTTAAAATTGTTAATGGTCTGCATTTAAGTCACTGAAGACCTCCCAAAACGCTTTACAACGTGCTTCACACTTACACCCCGACAGATTTTTAGAGTCGACAGCCATGCCCGCCTCCTACCTGCAGGGGGGTCGGTGTCTTGCCCAAGAAAACGTTGACATTTCATTTAATTTAGGAACCTGGGAATCGAACCTGCGATCTCGGGGTCCCTAGACTACTCTACCTCCTGTTACTTAAAAAGACAGTGAGTACAAATTCCCCACTATAGATCCTTATCGCTTAAATCAGAACTTAAATGCGTGTATTAGAAGAAATAGACTACAGAAGTCCTACTAAGACAAAACCCACTGCGTATTTACACGGAGTAGCTAACAATAACAATAGTAGCGGATAATAATCTCTAGCCAAGCAGCAAACGTGACTGGCTAAAGAAGGAAACAGTGAATAATTGCAACAGATGCCTGATGACGAAATTCAGCAATGTTCAGCTGGGAGAGGCACATGACAATAAAGGACAAAGCAAGAGCATCTCTTCCTCTTTGTCTCCCTTCATTCTCTATATTTCTTTTTTTCCTGTCTTCCTATCTATCTCTATCTCTATTTACGTCTATTCCTCTATCTTCCTTTGTTTCTCTTTCTTTTTATCTTTATTTTCTCTCTATCTCTTCCTCTCCCTCTATTTGCTCCCTCTCTCCTTCTTTCTTTGCTCCCACCATTCCTGCTAACTCATGCACACAACTGCTACAACTATTTACTACTCTTATTCTAACATTTCACTTATTAACTTGCATCAATAAAAAGTCTTACCTCTAATAGATAATGCAGTTTTGGGGTTGTACACTAGTAGACATTTTTAGCTATAGATAAGGCATTGGTTATTTCTTTGTGCCTTTGCAAACTTTTTTCGTACGGCGTGAAGGTCGCAAATTCGCAAAATACCGTATTTTCCGCACTATAAGGCGCACCTAAAAGTCTTAATTTTTTTCAAAAGCTGACCATGCGCCTTACAATACAGTGCGCCTTATTTATGGATCAATATTAAATCGCAAAGTCTTCAAACTAACTTGCAGCCGCCGACTAGATTTTCCCCCGAACGCCAAGTAGTCCGCGGTGTATGCTGGGATTTATTTACCGGCGTTTCATTGGCTAACCAATGTGTCAATCATCATTTCAATCGATCACTATTGGCTAAAGTTATTCGGAGGTCAAGGGGCGGATCCACTTTATCATTTAAAAATAAAATAAAAAATAATTTACTTGTATTGTCATTCTTTGTAACAATGCACACAGAACGAAATGTCGATACACCTGACCCGTACAGTTAAACTGTAGCGAGCCGATGCAGCCACAGCCAAACAGGGCGCAGCCATTTT
The DNA here is from genome assembly GCF_059441175.1 of Urocampus carinirostris. Taxonomy (NCBI): domain Eukaryota; kingdom Metazoa; phylum Chordata; class Actinopteri; order Syngnathiformes; family Syngnathidae; genus Urocampus; species Urocampus carinirostris. The sequence continues at coordinate 36,980,784 of NC_142355.1, read as the reverse complement.
AGTCATTAGGTGAGCAAACCCCCCATTCCACCCCTTAATGCTGAGCGCCAAGCAGGGAGGCAATGAGTACCAATGTTGTAAGTCTTAGGTATGACTCGGCCGAGGCTCGAACCAGCGACCTCCCAGTTTACAGGCTGGCATTGGCTTAAACTGTAAAACAAAGCCTGCAATTGGCCGAAAAAGATGTGTCAATCATCAGTTGAATCGATCACTATTGGCTAAAGTTATTCGGAGGTCAAGGGGCGGATCCTTTTTATCATTTACAGGCTGGCATTGGCTGAAGCGGCAAAACAAAGCCTGCAATTGGCCGAAAAAGATGAATGCTATAGCACGTGGTTTGACGGCATACAGAAAGCATTTTTTTACTATTCTGTATTTGTAAATATTTTATTCTCCTGGATTTACTAAACTCACGGATATAAGAGGACCATGGCTGCACATTATTATTGAACACAACGACTTCGGTGAGCTACCCTGGCTATATATTTTCCCAGTATCTTGTTTCAGACTGAACTCGATGTTTCTGTGATAAGCGGTGCAGATAATGGATGGAATGGAGTGTCTATTTTTAAATTAAACTCAATTCCAAGTGTTTATTGTCATATGCACAGTAAAGTTGCAAGCGAAAAAGAAAATAGAAACTAAGGAATGGTTGGCATTTCTTGAATCCCTAGACTTTAACCTTCCGAATGGTATTCGAAACGATGCATTTGAGTGACATCGTACGGGCACCGCATCCGCACGTGTCCGACACGTATTTGCTTCTTTGCAAGATTTGGGAATGTTAAGGGGGTAATCAGTTGGACTGAATCATCTGACTGTTTTGTCGACGTTCCCATTGTAGCGCCTTAAAATCCGGTGCGCCTTATCTATGGAAGATATAGGACCAAAAACTATTTTTGGGGGGTGCGCCCTATAACCCGGTGCGCCCTATAGTGCGGAAAATATGGTAAGTCCAAACAAGTGATATACCGTCCTTCGGCGCAAGCTTCGTTTCCTTCTCGTTTGTTGATTCTGGGACTATGTTTACGGAGTCTACCATGACACTCAATGAGCTGACACGATGGGTGTGTCATAGTGTGGTGCTTGCAAACTTTGAATCACATTTATTAGATTGTGCTATTATTAAAACTTGCCTCTGATTGGTCTGCGCTTTTTAAGCTCGAACAGTAACAATTGAGGTTGGCCAAAACTCCATCACTCACTGCAAAACCTTGAAAAAAAACGCAGTGCTATGCGATTTCACAACCGCACTACGTTTAAACTTCTGACTTTGACCTGGGACTGCCGCCCCCCTCCCGCCTTCTTCTTCCTCACCGCCTCCCCAGATCTTTCCACCCAGGGGGACGGTACCGCCCACTTTGGGAACCACTGGTCTAACATTTGATAGCCCTGACATAGACAGTGGTCTTAAAAAAGAAAACTTAAAATAAAGTTGACTTTTTTTGTGCAAAAGATTAAAAAAGAAGTAATTGTGAAAAGAAGTACAATGCCTCTTTTTCTTTTCTTTTTTTCCCCCCTGTCGGCCTTGCGGCACCACCGAAACATTTTGAGCTTTATACGGATTTCCCTTTTCTCACATTCGACTCAAAAACGACCTTCAGGCGACTTTGAAGGGCTAAACTTTACTTATGACGCTAGCTGGCTAAAGCCACGACCTTAAATACTTTACTTGGAAAAAACTACAGTAAATGAAAAAAAAGAAAAGAAAACCTAGGTTAGGTAAGTCAAAAGAGAAAGCTTTAAAGCAGCTAGACTCCTGAGTAAAAAGCAGGCTTAAAGAGTTAATTCAGAGTTAATTAGCGAAAGCCTAAATCCCCAAAATTTCTAGCATTAAAGATGCTAAAACTCAGAGTTAAATCTTTTGAAGATTTGATTCAAAAGTCAACGTTTTGTATCTGTATTCCTTGTTCAATCAGTTAACTAATGAAAGCTTTAACCACAAAACATTTATAGCATTGAAGCTGCTTGAACTACGTTAAATATTTCCATGATTTAAGTCAAAAGCCAAGGCTTTAAAGCTGCTGAACTCTTGAGGAAAAACCTGGTGAGTTAATTTCTTAAAGATCTTTCTTAATCATTTCTATCAAAAGGCTGTTTAAACCAAGAGTTAAATCTTTCCAACACTCAAGCTAAAAGCTCAAGAGTTAAAGCAGTTTTACAAAATTAACCAATTTCTTAAAGATCCTCCCTAACCGTTTTATCTTTAAGCTGCTTTAACTCAAGAGTTAAGTGTTTCTACCATTCAAGATGAAAGCAAAAATGTTAACTAATTAATCGATAAATCAATTAATTTCTGGCTTTAACACTCCTAAAACTCAGCGAGATATCATTCCAAACTTTAAGTCAGACGCTAAGTAAGGTTGAAAAGATAACTCAGAAATAGTTAATCAATCAACTAGTTAATTTCTAAAATTAATTCTGAAAATATTTGCCAATATTCAAGGCAAAATTCAAACCATTAAAGCTGCGTAATTCTTGAAGCATAAGGAAGCTTGGAAAATTTACTCAATCAGTTATCTTGTAGCTTTAACAGTGCTCATACTCAAAGTGAAGAATTTTCACAATTTATGTCGAAACCTTTAAAGATGCTTATTTACCGAGTTAAAAGTAGTCTTGGAAAATTAACACAGAGGTAGTTAATCGATTTATTATTTAATTTCTAGTTTTAGCATTGCTAAATTTGAGAGCGAAATCTTTTAAAAATTTAAATAGAAAACCAAAGTTACTAAACTCCTGGGGCAAAAGCAGGCTTATAGAGTTAACTTGAGTTAATTATCATTTAATCAACCAATGGAACAATTTCTAGCTTTTCATTTAAAAATATAAGCCAAACGCTACAGCTTTTTAAGCGGCTCAACTCCCGAGGCAAAACGAGGCGTAGAGCGTCAACTTAGAGTTAATTGATTAACACAGAGTCAACTAATTAACTCAAGGTTCATTCATTTAGGACTTATCTTTAACATCTTTAACAACTCTATCTTTAACACTGTTAAAACTCGGAGTGACATCTCTCCAAGCTTTAATCCGCTGCTTTAACTTGAGTCTAAGTCTGAATGTCGGGGTGGGCGTGGCATGTTGGGCGTGGCCTGGCGGGCGTGGTCTCACCTGAGGGACTGCCAGTTCTCCTGCTGGAATCCGCGATGTATGGACTGAGCGATGGAGGACTCCATCAGGTCGATGTAGCGAACGACAAGAGGGACGAAAAGATCCTGAAGGTGCTTGTGGAAGGGCCCGTCGCACAGTTGGGCTGCAAGGGGGGTTTAGGGTTTCGGGGGAGGGGGTGGGGTGTCGGAGAGGGAGCGGAGTCACCGATTAGCGTCGCCAAAAAACAGTAACCACAGACAATTACGAGCGTCGGTGTCTCAGCGGGCTTCATTAGCGGCCGATTGCTCGACGAGATCCTTGGCGGGGGCCGCAAGGGGCCGAAACCCCCCCCCTAGAAAACCCCCCAAGTTCCCCCTGCCGACAACAAGTGAGCAGTTTCAGACAAAAAGACAAAAAATCTCAAGTCGGAAGCTTTCCAAACGAGTGGGAGGACACAAAAATAGCCCTTCAAAAATACTTACGTCCAAAAAGAAATACTTACATGATTGAAATGAGGCAAATTATTTACTAAGAAAAATTATCAATTTTAAATTATCTCACTTAGAGGAGGGCTACTATGATGACGTTAGTTTTGTTTTTGTTGTTTACTTTTATTCCCGTTTTATATTGAATGAATGAATGAATGAAAACTTTATTTCGAACATTAAAATAAAAACAGAACAAAAACAATAACTCAACAAAATAATGTTACATAACATGTTCGAAAAGGGGTAGTAAGAAGCAGATGCTTATATTCCCTACCTCTTCATTTTCCCTATTAAATACACAAATGATAATAACAACAATAGTAAAAATAGTAATAATAACAGTTATGATATAACAATAGCAACAATAACAACAAAGTTAACCATAGTTGTAAACGCACTACTCCTAATCTCTCGTATCACTCATACACCATTTTCTTCATCTCTGTATTCCGCCAGGAATGTTTTTTTGTATTTAAATTTGAACAAGTGAATCGTTGGACATTGTTTGATCTTGTCTTGTAAATTGTTCCAAAGTTTGACTCCGCACACAGACACACACATACTTTTCCTGGTGGTTCTCACATTTGGGATTTTGAATTTACTACAGACCCTTATGTTATAATTCCCCTCTTTCCGAGTGAATCATTTTTGGATGTTTTCCGGCACTATGTTTTTGTTGACCTTAAATAGCAGTTGTGCAGTGAAAATTTTTACTAAATCGTCCAATTTTGATAATTTGGACTGCAAGAATAAAATATGAGTATGATCACGATATCCTACCCTGTGTATGGTTCTAATTACACGTTTTTGGAGGATAAAAAGGGGCTGTAATGAACTTTTGTTTGTTTACGTTCTAGGTGTCCTGAAAGACACTTTAAGAAAAAGTATTAATATTATAAATAAAATAAATATTTAAATACAGATATTTGAAAGTAGTATTTCTTGTTCAATCGGAAATGTTTATTTTATTTTAATTGTAGTGGTCTGATTAAAAACTAAAAATAGAAAAGGTTGAGGGAATAAATGACATGAATATTATTAAACAATTGAAATGAGACATTATTTGCTAAAACCTTTATATCAAATGACAATGTGAATATAAATATTAGCAAGTGACATTTTCTTCCTTTCTGAATCAAAATTTTTAAAAATCATTCAAATGAGTATTTTGTGAAGATATAAATGCAAAAAAAAAAAAACAGTGCAAGAGAGGGTGAAAGTCAAGATATCCCATGAACACACTGTGGACCTTTGATTCAAAGAGACTGATTATGTCCATGAGTTCTCATGCTAGTCAGAAATAAAAATTTCCTAGAAAATCACAATGGCTCATCAGTGGCGAGCTATTTTCAGAATTGGTCCGTGGGCTACCCGGGTGTTCTAAGAGAGCTTCTTGGGGCTTTCGAACCCCACTTTAGGGACCCCTGATTTAAAGACACCTATCATGTCAATAATATCTAGATAAATTCAAATTCCCTGGAAAATCACAACAACCGTCACTGGTGAGCTATTATGCGAAGTGGTCCACGGGCTACCCAGGTGTTCTTAGCGAGCTACCTGGGGGCCCACGAGTCCCATGTTGGGGACCACTGTTTTAAAGACAAGGATCATGTCAAAATAAAAGCTCAGAGAAAAAAAAGATAGACTGGAGACCCTTTTCCAGAATTGGTCTGCGGGCTACCCGTGTGCTCTTAAGAGCTACCTCGGGCTTACGAACCCACGTCGGGGATCCCTGTGCTGCACTAATAAAATTTGACTTGATTCAATTTAAAAAGCATTTTGCGAAGATTTAAAAAAAAAACAGAAAAGAGTAAGACATATGAGGTCAAAACCTCCAAAGAACAACTTTGACCTCAGCAGATCATGCCAACGATCACTCTGGTTAAAAAGATAATTCCTAGAAAATTGCGTTGACCCATCGTTTGTATAACTGATCCATGTACAACTCGGCAGCTCTTAGGGGTTTACCTGGGGCTCCACATTGAAGACCTTTGATTCAAAGAGACTGATCGTGCTACAAACAAGCTTTCCAAGAAAATCACAATGGCTAATCACTGGTGTGATTTTTTTCCCGAATTGGTCCATGATTACCAAGTGTTCTTAGGGAGCTGGGTCCCACAAACTCCACGTTAGGGACATATGTTTTGAAGACCCTGATCATATCTATGATTTCTTAAATCAAATTTCCTAGAAAATCACAATGACTGGAGAGCTATTCACAGAAGTTGTCTCGGGTTCTCTGAGAGAGCTACTTGGGGCCTGTGAGCCCCATTTCGGAGACCCCTGATTTAAAAACCGTGATCTTGTCAATGATTTCCCCGACTAATTAGAAATCACATTTCTTAGAAAATTACGGCAGAAGAATTGAATGGCTCCTTAGGAGCTACCTGGGGCCCACGAGCCCCACGTTGGGAATCCCTGCGATGCACTAAGAAAATTGGACTTCATTCCAATTTCAAAAGAGAAACGAAATAAAAGTCAAGTCCTCCAATGAATAACTTTGACCTGAGAGGCCCCACCCCCTCCATTACCGCCAGGAAAAAGTGAGCATTTTCTCCCCCCCGAAGTGTGCAAAAAAGCTGAGAGTTGTTGGCGCCTTTGAAGCGTGTCTTTGAAAGGCTCATATTGTCAAGGTTTTACTCGCTTCGGCGGCGCTGCCGGTCGCAGGAGGCTGCCTCCACGCCGGCCTTCTTCTCCGCGTAATTAGCGAGCACAATAGCGCTGCGAAAAAATCAACACGTTAGCGACGCGTTAGCGCTACCTTAGCGCGGGGCGGCTTTTTTGTTGGCGGGCGCCGACGCCCTTGGGGGCGCCGCATTACGGTGCATTACGGCGCCGAAAGAAAGAAGGAGAAACAAAAAGGCGGCTTCTCCACAAAAGAACGCCGCAGACAATGGCGTTTTGAAACCTTGAGCTCGAAAAAAAAAACGCCACGACAAAAAAGCTTTTCAGTTTGCCGATCGACTCGCTTGCAACCGCGAAGGGCGTGTTAGCTTGCGTTTCCCGGCGTTAGCGTTCGCAAAACTTGGAAAATTCCAAAATTCAATATCAATAGGAAAAGGTAGGCGGAGTTACAGTGCGGTGAAAAAGTATCTGCCCTTTTCATGATTTTTGTTGCAGCGAATAAACGGATGAAAATGTCACGGTTGCCATGGTGCCCAATTGGCCCCCGCCGTGTGGCGCCAGTTTCTGTCACGGTTGCCATGGCGCCTAATTGGCCCCGCCCGTGGGCGCCAGCTGAAGCCCGTTGACAGATTGGCTCCCTGTCAGTATTTAAACTCGGTCCTGACAGACGCCTTTAGACGGTCCGTCAGTGAATCTCCGTTTTTCCAGTGTTTTTGTTCTTGTCTTTCTCCCGTCACGATCTGTTTGATTTCGACTTTTTCCGTTCCCGACTTTTTCCGTTTCCGTTCCACTTCCGCGGCTGAGCAACCTACTCGACGCGACCAACGATCTCCGGATCGAGTGTGCGAGTCGGTTGGGCCGAAGACCACCGGATGAAAGTGTTGAAGCAGAGGTTGACTGCTGGTGGCCCGAGGCTTTTCTGAGGATGCTGGCTTTGTCCCACCGGTTTGGTTGCTAGCTGGATCAAGCTTGGCTGCCGCCCTGGCTTGGCTCTCTGGCTGCTTGGTGAGCTGAGACATGGTCAGGACCGACCAGGATTGTGATCCAGTTCTTGTTAAGATGTGCCCTCTTGCCTTCTGGCTGGCCAAATTCTGACTGCCTTTGCGAGGTGAGACATGTACCAGATTTCGGTTCGGCTCACCTGGGAGCACAGAATGTTTCTCCAAAGGTCTCGAGGATAATCAAGATGCTTTGTGCCATGTGAGACGACTCCTGGTGTTCCTTTGTGACAGCAGTGATTTTCGCCTGGGAAGTCTCTTATGGATGCCATTTTTGGCCGGTGTCTTTCTCATAGTGGAGGCTTGAACATTGACTTTTAATGTTCTTTTGTAACCTCCTGGATGAGCCAACGTTGCACTTTTGGGGTAATCTTAGTTTGTCTACCACTCCCGACAAGGTTTGTCATTGTTCCCAGTTTTCTCCATTAGTGGATAATGGCTTTGACAGTGATTTGCTGGACCTTTTTGGGACTGAGAAATACCTATAACGTTTGTCTCATTTTTTTGGTATTTATTTGGATCGTGTTCTTGAGATTTTGAAGCCTATTTAATTTTGTCTGACAGATTCAATTGGAGTGATTTCTTGATTCAACACAGGTGGTGGCAATTAATTTTGGGTGTGGCCTGCGTAATTAAACTCAAGCTTTCCCGAAACTGTGGTTAGTCAGTTACTTTTTCCCACAGATAGGTTTTGATTTTTTTTAGTGCCTTAATAAATGGAACCAACGTTCCAAAACTGCCTTCTGCATTTCCTTGGGTTGTCTCTGTGTGATATTCAAATGTGTTTTGATGATCTGAAACCTTCAGAATTCAGGAAGGGGGCAAATACTTTTCGAAAGGACTGTATTCTGCACAAATACTGTACATCTGCGATTTAAATATACGATTTATCAAGACATTTTGTATGATTCGTATGATAGGAGTAAATCGGGAAAATATTGGTTTTTGAGACAAATCTCTCTCCATATAGGTGTCTGGTAAACATGACAGTAATATGAAGCTTACATTTTCAGTTGCAGGAAGTTCTTCCCATTACAATTTACCACTGGCTAACACTAGTTTCATTTTTTTGCATGGCTCGTAATAAATGTCCATAATTGATCTTTGCACTAATACACATTTCATAGTGCCATCTTTAGGTGTAGCATGCACCTGTCCCGTGATAAAACTTCAGAGGACAATGCCGTACAAACTAATGCCAGCTGCCGTTAATGACAAGGGTAGAGGCAACGCAATAGCAGAGCAAAGTTAACAGAGAGCAGCGTGGGGTGCATTTTTACAAAGATCTGTTGAGAAACATGGCAACAATTTCACCCACAACTCAGGCACTTTTCTTTTCTTAAAAATTCAAGTATGTTCAAGGATTTCAAGCACCTTTACAGACCAGAATTTTCAGTGCACTCACGATTAGTGCTGAGGAATGCATTGAGGAGCTGGAAGAGTGGGAAACTGCTCCACGAGTCGACGGGCTGAACCTGCAGCGCAGAGTCCATGTCGGCTCCGTAAAGTGCCAGGAAACTCTCGGCATGTTCCCGCATTAGCTCTGGCCACGCTGACAGCGCCTGCGCAACCCCAAAACAAAAACATTTTAAATGCTCATTTACATACTTAAAACCAACGCGTGTAATATTCGTTTTCCTCTCTTTGTTGCTAAAAATTAAACTGTGAAAAAGGATGTAATTTTGCAAAAAAACTGTAAACATTTATACCATATTAATTGTAATTGGTATTTTATATTGCTACTGTCAAATGTTATTATAACTTGCGCCAGTTCTCTATGCACTACGTTGTAATTTTTTTTTTTTGGCCTATTCATTATTTTTTTAACTTATCTTTTTTCCTCTTCATAGTCTTTATTACACGTTTTACCTTAAATTTCTATGTCTAATCTCGTTACATACAATGTTTCCCAACGTTGATATAAATGACGATGGAGAAAGTTCTAATCCATCTATTCCAATCAATAAATCATTGTCTTTCCAATTTTGCCAATTCCGGTTACTCAATGCTGCCTACGACTCAAAAATGTTGCCTACCCCCTGCTTTTTAACTGCATTCAAAAAAATAGCAAAACTAATAAAAAGCAAAGTGAAATTTGCAGACTTGCGGCAGAGAGCCTCTGTGGTGGAGAGGGGTCATAAATCACGCGGGCTTCTTTCCAGGTTTAAAGTATCGGCGCCAGAAAAGTGCAACCGGCCTTGAAAGGCGACCAAGGAAAAAGACTCGGCGGCTCTTTGTGCTGTGGCCTTGCCGGCAAGGATTTTTTTTTTTTTAAAAGAGCGCCCCGTTGCACTCTGCAGCTCCTCAAAAAGATGAAGACCACTCGAGGCGGCCGCATAAAAAACTGAGAGACAACAAATAAAGAAATAAAATGGAAAAAAAGGCAATAAAACACCAGAAACAGCGGCAGCAGACTTACCTCATATCCCTTGGAGAAGCAGCAGAAAAAAATAAATTAAAAATGAGAACAAAATACAAACAGCTTCATTAAACATGCTTCAATCCATTAATACTCGCTTTGTGTGAAATGAAAACATCACTTGGAAACATGAAACGAGTGCTCCAATAGTGAATGGCGCACATGCCTTTGCGAAGAAAAATGTACCACTCGTTCTTATCAAGGGAAATGATCTTAGCGGTACGCATTAGTAGCCATAATAAATCCAGGCGAAAAAGAAACAAATTAATATTGACCCGTCAAGGCTGAGCTCTCCGGTGTCTCGCTCGCATTTCTGAGAGGTAGAGGAGACATGACCAAGTTACGCCATGAAATATATCAAAAAAATATTCATATTTTAATTACAGAGAGGTAGAGAGGTGACACGACCAAGTTGTGCCACGACATCCATAGAAAAGCAAACTATAATTTTATCATGGAGAATTAGAGAGGAAACCCGATCAAATTGGGCTACTATTTCGACAGAAAATCTGAATATGTTCTAATTGCAACGAGGTATAGGAGACATGACCAAGTTACGCCATGAAATATATTGAAAAAATATTCATATCTTAATTACAGAGAGGTAGAGAGGTGACACGAACAAGTTGTGCCACTACATCTATAGAAAAGCAAACTCTAATTTTATCATGGAGAATTATTATTATTATATATTTTTTCAAGTTGTGCTATGACATCTATAAAAAAAGCGAAATATAATTTAATTATGGAGAATTAGAGAAGAAACATGACCAAGTTGGGTTACTATTTCTACCAAAAAACTGAATATACTCTAATTGTGGAGAGGTAGGGAGGAGACACAACCCAAATGTCTCAATATTTCTATGGAAAATCAAAATATATAATCTGATTACATAGACGTAGAGAGGAGATCCAACCACATTGTGCAATAGATACTTAAAATATAATCTAATCACAGAACGGCAAGGAGGAGACGCAACCACATTGTGCTACTACTTTTATAGAAAATCGAAATACTGTATATAAGTATGAAGAGATAAGAAGTGGGCACAATCAGGTTGTGGTACTAGTTCCAAAGAAAATCAAATTATATTTTAATTATGTAGATGTTAAGAGGAGATACAACCTCATCGTGCAATCAGTGCAATAGATACTTAAAATCTAATCTAATCACGGAAAAGTAAGGAGAAGACACAACCACATTGTGCTACTAGTTGAATTGAAATGCAAAATATTTTTCAATTACGCAAAGGTCAAGAGGAGACACAACCTATTTGCTCTACTACTTCAATGGAAAATCAAAATATATTATAATCACGGAGAGGTCAAGAGGAGACACCACCAAGTTGTGTTACTTTTTCTATAGAAAATCGAAATACTCTCTATTCTAAATACGAGGAGATAGGAAGTAAGTACAATCAAGTTCTTAAGAGGATCCAACTAGATTCTAATTTCGAAGAAGGAGGGAAGAAAAACAACCAAGTTGTGCGACTTCCTCAATAGAAAATGCAAAAATATTATAACTACGAAGAGGTAGTAAGGAGATGCGACCATGTTGTGCTACAAGTTCAATATTAACCAAAAATAAAAACTCATTACAGAGAGGTTGATAGATCAAAAAAACAACCAAATTATGCCACTACTACAGAAAATTAAATTATATTCTAATCACAGAGAGGTCAAGAGGAGATACAACCAAGACATATTCAAATATGAAGAGGTAGAAAGTAGAAACGACCGAGCTGTGCCATTGCTTCAACAGAAATCCAAATGTATCCTTATTATGGGGAACTTGGGAGGAGACAAGACCAAGTTGTGCTACTACTTTCATAGAAAATCAAAATATACGTGCTAATTGACGAGACATGACCAAGTTCCGCTATGAAATATATATATATATATATATATATATATATATATATATATATATATATATATATATATATAATGTATATTCATTACAGAGAGGTAGAGAGGTGACATGACCAAGTTGTGCTAAGACATCTATCGAAAAGCGAAATATAATTATGGAGAATTAGAGAGGAAACATGACCAAGTTGGGCTACTATTTCTAAAAAAAACAGAATATATTCTAATTGCGGAGAGGTAGGGAGGAGACACAACCAGATCGTCTTAATACTTCTATGGATGATCAAAATATATACTCTAATTACATAGGTGTTGAGAGGAGACACAACCACATTGTGCTACTACTTTTATAGAAAATCGAAATACTCTCTATTCTAAATATGAAGAGATAGGCATAACCAAGTTGTGCGAGTTCCTCAATAAATATGAAGAGGTAGAGGGGAGAAACGACCGAGTTGTGCCATTTCTTCTACAGAAATCCAAATGTATCCTTATTATGGAGAAGTTGGGAGGAGACAAGACCAAGTTGTGCAATTACTAAAACGGAGAATCCGAAAAAGGGGTAAATAGACCTCGCTGTGATGTTCTTCGTTCTGCTGCAGGACATCGACGACGAGCTCGGCCAACCTGACGGCGTCCTCCAACCTCTTTTCGGCGTCCTCTTCGGGTTCGGCTAACAAAAAAAAAAAAAAACGAATCCGAAAAGAGCTTCCAAAAGACCCCCGACCCCGCCCTGGTGTCCTCACCCTTTAGGTTGGCGTAATTGAGGAGCTGCCCGTAGTTGACGCCCGCCGCCTTCTCCAAGCATCGCTGCACCGCCTTCTTCACCTCCTCGTTGCTCGCTGGCGTGCTAGCGTCCTTCATTAGCACCTATGAAAGACACACGGGAACATTTTACCTAAAATTTCTCCACAAAATCGGACTTTTTTTGCAATACGCCCCCGGGATATGACAAGAATCAGAAAGTGATAATTCCATATAGCGGGGGACGAAAGAAACATATGCTAACTAGTTAATGCTAATTCCCTCCCGCAGTTCCTTAAAAACATTGAGGCTCATTTTAATTGTCATATTTGTCGTAAATAAGTGCTTCAAAACAAAGTGCCAGCAGAGTTTTGTAAAAAAATGTCTCAAAATACTGCAAACAAGAAGAATACAGATGTATTTACCTTAAACTATATGACACCGTTCTAACCTTATTGGTGCTCTATTCCGTTTAGGGATGTGAACCTTCAACATCTTTTAAACATTTGTGTTATAAAGTCCTCGAGGGGGCGAAAGAAACCTATGCTAACTAGCTAATGCTAATTCCGTCCCTCAGTTACTTAAAATCATTGAGGCTCATTTTGGCCGTCGTATTTGTTGTAAATAAGGGCTTTAAAACAAGGTGCCAGCAGTTTTGTAAAAAAATGTTAAAATACTGCAATTTGTATTTACCTTAAATTATACGACAAGGTCACAATTCTAACCTTTATTGGTGCTCTATTCAGTTTAGGGATGTGAACCTTCAACATCTTTTAAACATTTGTGTAAAAAGTCCTCGAGAGTGGCGTCGATCACCCGCCTTTTTTTCATAACTCGCGCAAACTACACTCGTAAAAAAAAAAATGCTGTGTGTGCAGAGATTTGCCAAACCACTACTGCTCAACCAATCAAAATTCTTGTATTAAGGTGTTTGCAGTTTGTTCTGTGGGTTTTCATCCTTAAGTGTCTCAACAGTAAACACTTTGTTTAATAAGCTTCCGTATACAGGATTTCACGGAGACATCCATTCAAAATGGAGTCTGTTGGTGTAACACTGACTGTAAACTGTAGTTGGGACTCTGCCATACATAGATTGGATCAAACCGATTGGCTATGTGTCACTTCAGCTTCGTATGAACTAAAATTAAAACAAGACAGGGAAGATTAGCGTGGCCTTTGTGTCTTCCCTGAGCCAGATGTACTCATGAATAGAGAAATATTTGTCGCGCGAACTATACGTTGCCCACCTCAGAGCTAATGCATTCTAAACACCAGGGATCCGAGATAAAAATGCATATGGTTAAAAAAGTATACTAGTTATGTGTAATAAACGTGTATGCTATAAAATACATATAGTGGTAGAGTAAAAATGAAATTGAATTTAAAAATGGTGTGACATGCTTGAGCTGGTATAATGGAGTGGCGGGTGGATGCAGAGGGGCAGCACGGCGGCACAGTGGTTAGCGAGTGTGGGGCACAGTTTTGAGATCATGAGATCGAACCTCCTTTGTGGAGTTTGCATGTTCTCCCCGTGCTTGCGCGGGTTTCCTCCGGGCACTCCGGTTTCCCCCCACATTCCAAAAACATGCATGTTAGGTCAATTGGCCGGTCCACATTGTCCCTTGGTGGGATTGAGCGAGTTGTCTATCCCTGTGTGCCCTGCGACTGACTGGCAACCAGTTGAGGGTGTCCCCTGCCCACTGCCCGAAGATAGCTGGGATGGGCTCCAGCACCCCCGCGACCCTACTGAGGATAAGCGGTGCAGATAATGGATGGATGGATGGTGTGACGCGCTTGAGCTGGTATAATGGAATAGCGCGTGGATGCAGAGAGTTGAGATACAAAATCATCATAAATTGGATATTCTTGGAAAGGTATTACATTTTTCTTCATAGATTTTCAATTCCTTTTCACTGTAATTTTTGCATATCCGACTTGGAATATGTAAAAAACAGAAATTTTCCCACCCCAAGAATGTCTTGCCTGGGACACCAATTTTAAGCATTATTTTGCTTACTTAAAAACCCAATAACAAAAATTTTCTCAGTCTTTGACCGGCCGCCATTTTGTGAGCAAAAAAGAAGAAAAAGCCAACCTCACCCTCTCCATCAGGGAAAGCGTGGCCTTGAGTGCACCATCTGGTCGTCCGAAAGGGAAGCTATACCTGCGCACACAAAAAACCGGAGCGTGGATGGACAGCCAATGCATCGTGGACAGATGGCGGCGCCTCCTTTAGCTCTAATTGTGCTGAGAAACAACAAGAGGAACCCGAAGGAGCTTTGTTTTTTTCTCACCTTCTTCATTGACGGGTGAACAAACAACTTGAGTGCCCCTATCCCCACCAAGAAGGATGACCTTCGATGTTAAAGAAGACCCCCACCCACCCTCAGACCGCCGTCCATGACACTTTGAAGAAAGAACGAGGAAAACAGAAAACTAGAGAGCAAAAGAGAGAAAAATAAAGAGTGAGAGATAAAGAAAGAGAGAGAGAGAAAGAGTAAGAGAGAAAGAGAGAAAGAGGGAAAGAGAAAGAGAGGAAGAGAGAAAGAGAGGGAGAGAGGGAAAGAGAAAGGAGGAGAGAAGAGCAAGAGAGAAACAGAAAGAAAGAGACAGAAAGAGCAAGAGAGCAAGAAAAGAAAGAAAGAAAGAGAAAGATGAGAGAGAGAAAAAGAGAGAAAAGAGAATGAGAGAGAGAAGAGAAAGAGAAAGAAAGAGAGAGAGAAAGAAAGAGAAAGAGAGCAAATGAGCAAGCGAGCAAGAAGAAAAGAAAGAAAGAAAGAAAGAGAGAGAAAGAAAGCAAGAGAGAGAAAGAAAGCAAGCAAGAGAAAGAGATGAGAGAGAGAGAAAGAGGGAAAGAGAGAGAGAAGAGAAAGGGAGAAAGAGAGTAAGAGAGAAAGAGAAAAAAAGAAAGAAAAAGAGGGAGAGAAACAAAGCAATAAAGGATATAAAGGTTTTATAAAAAGAAAAAAGTCAAGTCAAGTCAAGTCATTTTTATTTGTATAGCCCTTAATCACAATAAGTCTCTAAGGGCTTCACAGATTAGTACACTATGTTACACAGACTATTTTTCAGCTGACAAGAAAAAGAAAAAAAGAGTGAGAGAGCAAGAAAGCAGAAAAGCAAGAAAGCAAGTAAGGACGGTGGGATGCAGTAAAGGAGTGAAGGAAGAAAGGAAATAATTGAAGGAAGGAATGAAGTACAAGAAGGAAGAAAACATTGGAAAGTGATACGTACAGAAAGAAACAAATCCAGAAATAGTGGCAAGTAGAAAGAGAGGCATGAATACAAGAAACAAATACTGAATATAAGGCAAGAAGAAAAGAAATACAGTAGAGGATGTTAGAAGAAAAGAAGAAAGAAAAAGAAATAGTAGGAAGGGAAAAGGGTGGGAAGGAAAGAAAGAGAAGGAAGGAAAAAAGAAAGGAGCGGAAAATGAAAGAACATGAAGGTAAGTAGGAAAGATGAAAAGGCAGGAATAAAAAAAAGAAAATAAGAAAAACTACAGAAATAGAATAAAAATTCAGCAAGAAGAAAATACTGAAAGAATGACAGAAAATAAATACAGAATTAAAAGAAAGAAGGGAGGAAAAACAAATACAAAAAGGAATGCAGAGAGATATGCACAAAGCAATACAGAAATACAGGAGTATGTCAACAAAGGCCATGGCTTACTGGAAAGCTATCCTGCGGTCTGAAGAGACAATG
Organism: Urocampus carinirostris; assembly: GCF_059441175.1. Lineage (NCBI taxonomy): Eukaryota > Metazoa > Chordata > Actinopteri > Syngnathiformes > Syngnathidae > Urocampus > Urocampus carinirostris. The sequence goes on along the minus strand of NC_142355.1, from coordinate 36,964,849 downwards.
AATTGATTTGGCTCAGACGGTGTGAAGCATGTGTGGCGGCATCCAGATGAGGAGTACAAATATGTGTGTGTAGTGCTTAAAGTCAAGCATGGTGTTGGGAATGTCATGGTTTGGGACTGCAAATGGAGTTGGGGAAACACAAACTCAAGGTTGTACTGAAGCAGAAAATGATCCACTTCCTCCAGAAACTGGGTCGCAGGGCAATGTTCCAGCCTGACAATGACCCCAAATACTCTTATAGGATGACCAATGATTTTCTAAAGGGGCTAAAGGAAGCCCAAGATCTTAAATATCCCCCAGCTGTCATGTGGTCATGGAGGAGTGGAAGAGCATTCCAGTGGTTATTTGTGAGGTTCTAGTGAAATCCATGGCCAGGAAGATTAAAGTGGTTCTTCAAAATGATGGTGGCTACACAAAATGTTGAACTTCAGGAACTTTTACCTTAAGGTGAACTCACTTTTGTTACTAGGGGTTTAGCTACTCATCGCAATGTTTTGAGTTTTTTGAGGAAACAAATGAGTTTTTTGAGGGAACAAATTCCAGGCTTGTTTCTCCCGAGTTTAAATGCCTTGGTTTGGAACAGTCAGTAATAACATTCGGCTTGGTTTGGAACAAGCTGTCAGGAACTTGGCTGGATCACGGCGAATTTTGAGAAACATTGCAAAAACTGTCAATTCCTGGAAGCATGCACTTTGAGAAAAACATGCGCGTCAGAGGACACACTAAGCAACATGTGATATTACTGACGTGACGTGTCTGCTCCGCAGGGTATAAGAAAGCTGATTGTCTCTTAGATTAATGTGAACGCTGTTTTGAATGCTGACTAACATCAATAAACAGCTCCTCCCTCTCCGTTCAAAATTTCTCTGTACTTTTGGGCATATTTCTGAGGCGGGTACACGTCCTGCTCCGAAATGTTTTTCATTGTAAACGTTTTTAGGTGTTAACTTTTCTTTATTCTCCCCCTTTTTTAGGCATTCATAAAAATTTATAGATAGATAGATAGATAGATAGATACTTTATTCATCCCCGGAGGGAAATTCACATTTCCAGCAGCATCCCTGAGCTGAGAACAGTACAATAATAAAGCCAAAAGAATACAATATACAAATACCCAGTGTGATGTGCCAAAGCCCACTGTAGCGTGTTATACAGAGTAACTAAATAGAACAGAATACATATTGCAGTAAGATTCGGTAATATCCAATGTAGGTGGTGTGGTTTAATGTGGGCCTTTACTCTGCCGGGTGGAGTTAAAGAGCCTCATGGCATGAGGAAGAAAAGATAATAATTATAATTATTATAATTATTATTATAATTAGATTATAATGGTAATACAAGGATTAAACAACCAAAACAACCTGAAGAGCCAAGCCCAAAAAGCCGGTTCTCTAAAGTAACATGCTCAACACTACAAACAAATAATGGAAAGAGTAAAAGAAATGCAGAAAGAGTGCCAAAGTCGATATCATTCTGTTCATTACCTGAAGTGCGTAACGTGTTCCTCCAGGAGCACGAGGAGTCGATTCCTGACGGCCAGGAACTGTTCCTTCTCCTCCATAGTCACTGTTCCCATCCCGTCAGGCCTGAGATGCAAAAACAACCGGAAAATGTGTGTTTTTTCCCCATTTGCAATTTCCTATTTCAAGAGTTTCAACCGTTTCTAGAATCTGCTAGCTTGGTGCTAAGATAGCATGCAGGAAGTCATTTAGCACTGATGGTAAGGTAAGTGGGCACCACGGCGGGGCAGTGGTTAGCGCGTGTGCGGTACAGATCTGAGGTCATGAGATCGAACCTCCTGTGCGATGTTTGCATGTTCTCCCCATGCTTGCATGGGTTTCCTCCGGGCACTCCAGTTTCCTCCCACATTCCAAAAACATGCAAGTTAGCTTAATTGGCCGGTTGAAATTGTTCCTAGGTGTGAATGAGCGAGAGAATTGTCTGTCCCTGTGTTCCCTGTGATTGGCTGGTAACCAGTTCAGGGTGTCCCCTGCCCACTGCCCCAGGATGGCTGAGATGTGCTCCAGCACCCCCGCGACCCTACTGAAGATAAGCGGTGCAGATAATGGATGGATGGATGATAAGCTAGTATAGCATTTTATAGCATGTTGAAGAAATTGAAGAAATAGAAGAAATAATCACCAATTCAAATAATGTATAAACCCTCGGACTGATCCTTGAACAAACCCAATACGTATAAGATTTAAACTATGTCTATTCCAACACAAAAAGGCGAATATCGAAAAAGAAAAATTTTGTTTGTATGATGATCACCACTAGAACAAAAAATTAAGAATTAGGAATGATGAAAGAAAAAAGGTAAGAAAAAGTAGGATGGGAAGAAGGAAGGAAAACATGAAGGGTGGTCAGGGGTGAAGTAACAAAGAAAATAAATAAGGAAAGAAAAATAAAGAAAAGGGTAGAAGCAATGGAAGGAAGGATTGAAGGAAGGGTGAACCAAACAAATAAGGAATGAAATAATTTGAAATAAAGAGGAAAATACATCATAAACAGAAAAGAAGTAAACAATAAAAGAAGGAGGAACTAGGGAGGAAGGAAGTATTTGAAAGAAATTAATGAAAGAAAAAAGGAAGGAAAATTAGAAAAGAAGGAGAAATCAGGAAAATAATAAAGAAAAGGTAAAAGCAGGAAAGAAAGAGGGAAAAGATGAAAAGTGGTAGGGAGTGAAGTAAGAACAGAGAGAAACATTTCGGAAGGAAGGAAAGAAAGAATGAGCATGAAGGGTGGAAGTTAGGAAGAAGTGAAATGAAAAATAAAAAACAAGACAAAGGAAAGAAAGAAAGGATTAAGAAGGATGGATGAGGAAGAAAGAGTAGGAAGGAACACTGTAATAAAAATAGGGTAATATGCAAATGTGGGGGTGGGGTTTAATGTGGGCTTTTACTCCCCTGGGTGGAGTTAAAGAGCCTAATGGCATGAGGAAGAAATGCCCCAAAAAAAAGTAGGAAGGAAGAAAGGAAAGAGAAATGGAAGAGAAAGAGAAGGAATGAGTAGTTAGGAAAAAGTGGAATTAAAAATAAACAAGAACAAAGGAAAGGAAGTAAAGATGATTAAAAAGGAAGGATTAGGAAGTAAGAAAAGATAGATAGAGATAGATATATAGATAGAGATAGATAGATAACTTTATTCATCCCCGTAGGGAAAATTCACACTTCCAGCAGTATCACTGTGTTGAAAAATAAAATAATAAAATAAAAGAAATAGAATACAAAAATACCCAATATAACGTTTTGCTATAGAGTATTTAAATAGTGCTACGGAAAATACACACTGTAATAAAAATAGGGTAATGAGTAGTTAGGAAGAAGTGAAATGAAAAATAAAAAACGAGACAAAGGAAAGGAAGAAAGGATTATGAAGGAAGGATTAGGAAGGAATGAAAGAAAAAGTAGGAAGGAAGGAAGGAAGGAAGGAAGGAAAAAATTTGCTAGGAATAACATGTGCAAATTAATTGCAGAATCGGGACGGGGAGCTCTGCAAAACAACAAAAGAAAAGGATGACTGTAGCAGCAAGACATTCAAACGTTTGCGCCTTTTCTTGAATTTCTCTTTTTCTCCGCTCGAACGCGACGCCTTCATTTGATCCCACGCCTTTTGTCGGTGTTCTCAAAACTCACTAAGGGAGAAAAATGGAGAAAATAGGAGGAGGGAAGAAAAGCGGCGGCGGCGCAACCTTGACTCAGCTACTGCGCAAAAAAGGAAAGCGTGACCTCCGCCAAGAAAAAGAGAAAAAAAAGAAAAAGAAATATTGGAAATCCAAAAATGTCCTGCGGGCATAAGCGATCTCGAGAAACGAAAGTGTATTTCGTTTCTTTTTTCCCTTTCCGTAAAATAAAAAGCGCGTTCTGGTATCTGGAGCGTGAAAAGACGTCAGGTTTCGGGCCGGGAATCGGTCTGACGCGCCGGCGCTGACCTCTGACCCTATGAATGTAGGAGGTGGCGTTGACCCCCGACCTCTTGTGAACTCGGCGAGTGCCGACGTTTACACCCGACTTGAGTGCGGAAAAGAAATAAAAAAGAAGAAGGGAAGAAATAAAGGGAAAGCCTGCGGGCGACGCTCGGGTACGTGGGTGTCTGCACGCCATCGCAAAATGGCCGCCCGACGCCGCGGGAAACAGAAAAAATGGGTGTCGGGTGGAATCAAGTATAGCAGTTAGCATGACCAAACAACACTATTTCAATCTCTCACTCTTAGAATTTCTCTGGCATTTCATTTGTCCGTTGTCCAATTTTCCCAGTATCATCTAAAGAAATCCAGTGCTGATCCAATGAACAGGAGCCTAAACCCTAGTTTCAAACCCTCACCCTAGCCCCAACCTTATTTCATAACCCTAAAATCGGTTTAAAACCCGGATTTTCAGTCTAACCCGTAGTTCTTAACCTAGCCTAATCCTAACCCTTGCTGTAACCCTGCCCTGACCCTGTTTCAAAACGTAAACCTAGCTCTAAACCTATTTTAGAAACCTGCATTCAGTTTAGAACCATTATATGGAAGTCAAACATAGCTCCTAAGCTTCCCCTTTATTCTAGCCGTAACCCTGGTTCGAACTGTAACCCTGAACCCTCATCCTATTTCGGAATCCTACATTAAGTTTAGAACCCTAATATGGAGTGCAAACCGTAGCTCCTAACCATACTCCTAACCCTAGCTTTAACCCCAACCCTTAAACAATCTATAAACCTAGCTTTAAACCTATTTTAGAACCCTACATTCCATTTAGAACCCTAATATGGAACTCAAACTCTAGTTCCTAAACCCTAAACCTACACCTAACTCTAGCTGTAACCCTCGCCCTGACCCTATTTCCCAACCCTAAATTCAGTTTGATACCCTAATAAGGAGCCCAAACCTTAGTTCCTTACCCTATACCTAACCCTGGCTGTAACCCTAGCTTTAACCCTGTTTTAAACTGTAAACATAGCTTTAAATCTATTTCAGAACCCTACATTCAGTTTAGAACCCTTATATGGAGCCCAAACTCTAACTCCTAAGCTTACTCTATACTCTAGCTCTAACCCTGGTTCAAACCGTAACCCTAAACTCTCAACCTATTTCGGAACCCTACATTCGGTTTAGAACCCTAATAGGGAGTTCAAACCCTAGCTTTAACCCCAACCTTTAGTCAAACCGTAAGCCTAGCTCTAAACCTATTGTGGAACCCTATATTCAGTGTAGAACCCTAACATAGAGTTCAAACTCTAGTTCCTCACCCGAAACCTACACCTAACTCTAGTTGTAACCTTAGCCCCAACCCTATTTCAGAACCCTTAATTCCGTTTGATACCCTAATTAGGAACCTAATCCTTAGTTTCTAACCCTTACCCATATACTATTTTAGAACCATTAAACAAAGTTAAACACCCTTATTTGAAGCTCAAATCCTGGATCATAACGCTCGCCCCAACACTTAACCTAATTAACATGGCAACAATTTCAATCATTCACAAGCACTTCACCTTAATTAACATGGCAACAATTTCAATCATTCACAAGCACTTCACCTTAATTAACATGGCAACAATTTCAATCATTCACAAGCACTTCACCTTAAAGGCGATCACTTTTCAATCTTTGAAAACACAACATAAAAATTCATAGATTCTCAAGGATTTCAAGCACCCGTACGAACTCTGATGTTAGCGCTCTCCAACTGCAAGAGGGTGGAGGTGTAAGTGAGACAGGGGAGTATCTCAGTGAGTGAGGGGGGGGGTCCTGGTTTGCGGTTCATTCGGGTGCTGTTCTTAAGTGCGCCGCGACAGCTTGCAGCGCTTCACACACATTGTTGCTGGGAAATCATGCAAGGCTGCAAAGTGGGAGGGGGCACAAAGACGAAATAGGGGGCCCTGAATACGGCGGAGGGGGGGAGTGTTGTGATGGTCATTGTTTGTGTATTTACACTCTGCACGGCTTAAGTGTAAGCGATGAGCGCAAAATAGGCCTGAGCGCCCCCCTCTGCAAATTGGCAGCTTCATTCATGATGGACACTTTTTTGCCCATTTTAAAACTGCGCACATACTTGCGAGCGCGACACAAGGAGCTTGACAGAGGCTGCTATGGCGCCTGTGTTTTTTCAACATAATATGAGCTCAGGTAAAGCAAAATTACCTGTGAAGGAGGAGAGACCGTCTAGTTGCCGTGGCGACATACCTCCTCCAAACAATAGCGTAGCGCACTGTCAATCACCAGGTTGAGTTGCCCCTCCCACCTTATCTTCACCACCCTCTCAGGAAAAACGGCGCCAAAGACTCCCACCATGACTCCAGCTGACAAAAAGCCAGCCATACAGCTCGCCCCCCCCTCCACAATTAGTCGCGGGAGCTAATCATTAGCGGCTAATTGGCTCAATGATCAAACAAAGGGGGGGTCGGTACAGGGGAATAAAGCAACAAGTGGCTTGCAGCTCAAAATGATAGGAAAGGGGCAAGGGGAGGACACACATAAATGCTCGAGGGACGATGTTTAGAGAAGTGCTAGAGAAAAATGAGATGCCGGTTGTCCACATGATGTCACCAAATTTCTTGATTCCCTCACAAAGACACTTGAGCTGTATTTGTTTTTTGGATTTTTCTCTTTCTCACTCTTCTTCTCATTTTCATCAGTTTCATCTCTCTTTTTGTCTTTCTAGCTCTCTCTTTTTTATCTCCCTTTGTCTCTTTTATTTGTTCTCTCTCTCTGTCTCCAAATATCTCTGATTTCTCTCTATTTCCTTGTTTCTCTCTTCTTCTCTTGCTTTCTTTGTTTCTCTGTTTCATTCTTACTTTCTCTCTTTCATTCTTGACATTATTCTTTCCAATATTCTTTTATTCTCTCCATGATTCTTTCCATTTTTCTCTCATTCCTTCCATTCTTCTCTCATCCATTCCGTTATTTTTCCATTCCTTCCATTGTCCTCTCATTTTCTTATTCTTTCTTTCTCTCTTTCATTCTTGACATTATTCTTTCCAATATTCTTTCATTCTCTCCATTATTTATTCCATCGTTCTCTCATCCTTTCCGTTATTCTTCCATTCCTTCCATTGTTCTCTCATTTTCTTATTCTTTTATTCTTTCTTTCTGTCTTTCATTCTTGACATTATTCTTTCCAATATTCTTTTATTCTCTCCATGATTCTTTCCATTTTTCTCTCATTCCTTCCATTCTTCTCTCATCCATGCCATTATTTTTCCATTCCTTCCATTGTCCTCTCATTTTCTTATTCTTTCTTTCTCTCTTTCATTCTTGACATTATTCTTTCCAATATTCTTTCATTCTCTCCATGATTTATTCAATTCTTCTCTCATCCTTTCCGTTATTCTTCCATTCCTTCCATTGTTCTCTCATTTTCTTATTCTTTTATTCTTTCTTTCTGTCTTTCATTCTTGACATTATTCTTTCCAATATTCTTTCATTCTCACCATGATTCTTTCCATTCTTCTCTCACCCTATCCATTATTCTCCCATTCCTTCCATTGTTCTCTCATTTTCTTATTCTTTCACTCTTTTCTGTCTCCCTTTCTTTCTTCCTTAGGGTTAATCCAACCCCTGTAGGTTTTCTTTTCCGCCATGTGTCCCCTGAGCTCAACTTGGTGCAGGTTAAATTTGTGATGACGCTTTCATAACACAATGGACAAAGCTAGAGCGCTTCGTCGCGCGGATCAAACATGGCTTTTATAAGCCTGCCTATCCATCCATCCATCCATCCATCCATTATCTGCACCGCTTATCCTCAGTAGGGTCGCGGGGGTGCAGGAGCCCATCCCAGCTATCTTCGGGCAGTGGGCAGGGGACACCCTGAACTGGTTGCCAACCAATCGCAGGGCACACAGGGACAGACAACTCACTCGCTCATTCACACCTAGGGACAATTTGGACCGGCTAATTAATCTGACATGCATGTTTTTGAAATGTGGGAGGAAACCGGAGTGCCTGGCGGAAACCCACGCAAGCATGGGGAGAACATGCAAACTCCACACAGGAGGTTCGATCTCATGACCTCAGAAGTGTGCCGCACACACGCTAACCACTGCGCCGCCGTGCTGCCCTATAAGCCAATCTAAGAGTCCTAAATGGCTTATGCTAATTCAGCTAGCAGTATAGCTAAAACTGGTTACTGTGTCTTTAAAACACCAAAAATAATGCGCTCGAGTGCTTATCTGTTGTGAAGCAGCGTGCAAAAATAGGATAATAACAATAATGTGGTCCGAGAGCATTACCTGTTGCCATGCACGTGCGACGCGCAGAAGGCGTAGCTGTAATGAAGCAGCGTCGGGTCCACCAGCGTCCCCTTCTCCGAGAAGTCCATCAAGTCTTGCAGGTAGCTGAGGTGGCGCCGGCAACCGCGGACACCGTAACGGGCGCAGTACTCGTCCAGCACGAAAACCTGACCTGGGCTGAACCAACCCTGAACGAAGGAGAAAAAAAAGAAAAAAAGGAAAAAAAATAACAGATCGACAGTTGCAAAACACAATTTGGAGTCATGTTCACAAAAAAAAACAAACAAAAAAAAACAATAACAACAACAACAACAACAACAAGTGAGGGGGGGTGAAGGAAGGATTTAAAGGAAGGAGCGAAAGAAGGAATTAAAAGATGAAAGAAAAAATAGAAGGAAAGAGGGATGCAGTGAGGAAGTGAATAAAGGAATTGAAGGGAGGTATTAAAAGAAGGAAAGAAAAGAACGAAAAGGCAGGAAGGAATTAAATGGAATTGAAGGAAGAGCATGAATGAATTCAAAAAGTGAAAAATTTAAATAAGAAAGAAAAGAAATAAAGGTATGGTAAAAGAAGGGGGAGTAGCAATTTTACTTGGAAAAGGGGTGGCGTCGAAAAAGAAGTGAAGGACAATCTGGGGCGATATATAATGATTATAGGGTCAATGGCCGGTAGGGAAATATGAATAATGAATGTTTATGCACCGAAAAGTATTAGCCAAAGTGCGAAGGGAATGTTACTTATAGGAGGTGACTTTAACACTGTACAAAATGGCAAGGTGGACAAGTATCCATCAGTACATGGAACAAATACAAATAGGTCGAGGATGTTGAATAACATAACTAAAGAATTGGGATTGATAGATCCATGGAGAGAGAAGAATCCCCAAACTAAAGACTATACCTTCTATTCAAACCCTCATGGCAGCTATTCAAGAATTGATTTCTTTTACATTTCAAGACAACATATGCATACAATAGTGGAGTGTGGTATAGAGAATATTACTATAAGCGACCATGCTCCAATTACTTTGAAATTAAGTTTAGACAATGAACCACATTTTAGGTATTGGAGGAGGTATCTCCCCTCTCAGATAAAAACGTAGTACAAGAAATAAAAGTGTATAAAGGAATATTTTCAAATCAATGACAACGGTGAGGTTTCTCCATCAATATCATGGGAGGGAGGGAAAGCTGTAATAAGGGGGAAAATAATTGAAATATCTTCCCGACTGAAACGAATCCGATTAAAGAACCAAAAGGAATTGGAGGATAAGATTAAGGAACTAGAAGAAGAACATAGAAAACACCAAATGAATCCAGATTACAGGTATTAAAAACAACCAGAAGCAAATTAGATGAACTTTTGACAAATAAGGCAGAAGGGGCTTTGCGTTTTGTGAACCAGAGATATTATGAAATGGGCAATAGAGCCAGTCGATTGCTAGCCTTCCAACTCAAAAAGGCCCAAACAGATAGAATTATATCACAGATAAAACATCCTATCTCTAAACAATGTTTAGTAAAATCCAAAGGTATTGCAGAAGCATTTGCAGATTATTATAAAGATTTATAAAATGACTCAGAAAATGACTTGGATAACTACACGGCACAAAACTTTTTGGGAAAACTACATTTACCAACACTAACAGGGGGGATACATTAGAAATTATTCGCCCCATTACAAAACAGGAAATACAAGATAAAATAAATAACCTAAAAATAAATAAATCACCAGGAACGGATGGATTCCCGGGGGTGCTCTATAAAAGCTTTAATAAAGAATTAACACCAGTACTGCATAAAGTATTTAACTATGCTATAACAAAAAGGAGATCCCCCCCAAATCTTGGTCAGAAGCCATCATAACAGTCTTGCACAAAGAAGGAAAAGACCCAATATTATGTGAAAGCTATAGACCAGTGAGTTTACTGTGTAACGATCTAAAAATTGTTACAAGAATACTGGCAAAAAGAATGCAGAAATTCATAGCGGAATTATTTAGAACTGATCAAACAGGGTTTATTCCGGGAAGGCAGGGTGCAAACAATATTAGGAGGATACTAAACATAATTATATATATATACCAAAGGCCCTTATCCACCTAGTGGGAGGTGGCTAGAGTCATTTCTGACTCTTTTTGGGAGATTGATTTAGAGGAGGGGATTCCCAGCGCCCTCGCTCAACCCATCTGAGGTGTTGGGAGTCATTAGGCGACCAAACCCCCCAATTCCAACCCTTAATGCCAAGCCCCAAGCAGGGAGGCAATGAGTACCAATGTTGTAAGTCTTAGGTATGACTCGGCCGAGGCTTGAACCAGCGACCTCCCAGTCTCGGAGCGGGCACCCTACCTTCTAGGCTACCGAGCTGGTGTACTAAACATAATTACGAGTACAAAATCTAAGACCCAACCCTCAACTAAGCTTGGATGCACAAAAAGCTTGTGATAGGGTGAAATGGAGCTTCTTACATCAAACACTTATAGCTTTTAGCTTCCCTCACAAATTTGTAGAATGGGTGAAAATAATCTATAAAAATCCTAAATCTCGTTTTAGAGTAAATGGTCACTGCTCAGATTTCTTCTATATCAAAAGAGGAGTCCGGCAAGGGGACTGTTTAAGTCCACTCTTATTTGCAATAAGCATAGAACCACTTGCGGAATCAATAAGACAAAATGAGCAAATAAAGGGGATATCAGATGAAGGAGCAGAACATAAAATATCATTGTTTGCAGATGACCTGTTGGTTATGCTGAAAGAGCCTTCGTTATCAATACCACCACTGTTGGAGAACCTTAAAATATATGGAGAAGTAGCTGGGTATTTAAATAATGAGAGCAGATCAGTAGCAATGATGATATCAGGAAAATGTCCAACAGATGTGATTGAAAGATTTGATTTCAAATGGACAAATAAAGGGTTTAAATATTTGGGGGTGACTATTACACCACATTCCACAAAGCTGTTTGATGCAAATTACGGAACGTTGATAAAAGAAATAAGGAAGATTTGGAAAGATGGGGAATTTTGCCCTTAAGCCTTATCGGAAAAATAGAAACAATTAGAATGAACATATTACCAAGACCATTATTTCTGTTTCAATCTCTTCCTATTCTGATCCCAGCATCCACATTTAAAATTTGGAATAAATTGATAACAAAATTCCTATGGCAAAACAAGAAACCTAGGATAAAATACAAGACTTTACGCATATTTTCTGGAATTGCCCTGTAATATTAATTTTTTGGAGAAGTATCCAGACAGAAATAAAAATAATTATTGGTTGGGAGTTGCGGTTGGACCCAATGGCCTACGTATTAGGAATTTTGCCAGAAGAATTACTGTCTTGTCAACAGAAATATATACTAAAGCTTATGATTCGGGTAGAAAATGATCACAGTGTCCTGCCTGAAACCACAACCTCCTGACATAAAACAATAGAGAGACAAATTAAAGCAAATGCACATCACTGCAAGACTTCAACTGAAACTCGATCAATTCGAGAAAAGATGGAAGCCTATCACACAAATTTTACTTGATGTCTAACCCTCCCCCCCTTTTTTTTCAATTTATTGACTGTATTGTATTAACTTTTTTTTGTTTTTGTTTTGTTTTTCTGTTATTTATGGGTGTGACAAGTGTATATGTTTAGTGTTTGTGTTGATGTATGATGGTGGAATCAAACCTCTGTCAAAATTTGTGTGAGAAATAAAAAGTTATAAAAAAAAAAAGAAATAAAGGGGTGATAGACAGACGGGGGGAAAGGAAGGAATTAAAAAAGGATTTCAATGAAAGACAAAAAGGAAATGAAGGAATCAAAGAAAGGGAGGTTTTAAAGCAAATAATTCAAGGAAGGAAAGGAGAGAATTCAATAATGGGAAAAGGGAAGTAAGGGAGGAAAAGGGGATGGAGTAGTGAAGAAGTGAATGAAGGACTTGAAGGAAGGTATTAAAAAAGGAAGAAAAGGCAGGAAGGAAGGAATTGAAGGAAGAGAATGAATGAATTAAAGAAACGATAGATTAAAAGAAAGAAGAAAATAAGGAATTAAAAGGAAGGAAAGAAATAAAGGAAATAAGGGTGAAACACAGACGGAGAGTAAGGGAATTCAAAGAAGGAAATAAATGAAAGACAATATGGAAATAAAGGAATCAAAGAAATGAAGGTTTCAAAGGAAATAAATAAAGGAAGGAAAGGAGAAAATTAAAAAATGGGAAAGAAGGAAGTAAGTCAAGTCAAGTCAAATTTATTGGGTAATTAAAGGCCAAGGACCTTCCGAAGGCAACGAGAGGCGGACAGATGGCGGCAAGGGGCCCTGTGAATCCTCTCGTTCTGGTGCTCGTCGGCCTCGCTTGCGGAAAAAGGGTCTTTTTTGCGACTCGGCCAGTCCCCGCCGAAGGACTTTCTGGAGGCCACTGGGGGTCACTCCGCAACAGATGTCTTCTGCCTTCAACGCAGCCACCGTCGGATGGCGAAGCACAAAAAAGGCCGACCACAAAAGCAAAGAGGAATAAAGACCACTCCTCTAATTATGGACGGCAGGTACAGATGTCGCTGGAGGCAGGCGAGCATGAATGGAAGGAAAACGATTAAACAAGGATGGAAGGAAAGAAGGAAACAAATAAAGGAAATAAATACGAGAAATACGGAACTAAAATAAATAGTGAATCGAAATAAGGTCAGAAAATAGGAATGAAGGAAAGACGGAAAAAAATTACAAGAAATAAAGGACGGAAATAATAGCAGGGAGGAAGGAAAGTAAATAAATGAAAGAAGGAAGTATGAGATATATAAAAGACGGAACGAAATGAGTGGAAATCAAATGAAGGAACCAAGAGAAAGGAAGGCAGGAAGGGAAATAAAAAGAAAGGAAAGAAGAGAGAAAGGGAGGAATGGAAAGAATAGAAAGGAGGAAGGAAAGGAAGGCAGGAAGGAAAGGAAAAAAAAGAAAAAGAAAAGAAGGATAAGAATAAGAGAGCAAGAGAGCGAGAAAGACACAGACAGAGTGAGAAAGAAAGAAAGAAAAAGGAAAGAAGAAGAGGAAGAAATGAAGGCAAAAATAAAGGCAAAACAGAAGGCAAGAATGGAGGAAATAAGGAAGAAAATAAGCAGAAAAGAAGGAAAAGAAGGAAGAAAGTAAGGAAGGAATAAGGGAAGGAGGGAGAGAATAAAAGAAGGAAAGAAGAAAGGATTTAAAAGAACAATAGGGACGTAAAGGAAAGAAAGGGAGGAAAGAATCAAATATAGGAAGGAATTAAATGAAGTCAATGATTAAAGCAAGGCAGGAAGTAAATAAACAAATTGAAAGAAGAAATTCAAAGAAGTGAGGTAGATGAAGTTGGAAGTGTTTAAGACACCTTTGCAAACAGTTTTGTGCACAACAAGACAATTTTGAAGGCACACCTTAGTGACAGGACGAAAACGACTCCGTAATTTTGAAGGCACACCTTCGTCACAGAAAATCGACTGCAAAAATTGAATAAACCTCCATTTAGTGCCACAACCGCGCTATGACGTCCTTTTTTGTCAAAAAAAAAAAAAAAAAACATTTTCAAGAGGAAAAAGAAGGGACCCAAGCTGAAAACCCCGCTGTCCTTAAGCTCCTGTCGTCCGCCTTCAAGTATGTCCTTTTTTGGCACAATTTTCACTATGGCTCCTTTCCAAGGAAGAGAGGCAGTGAGAAAGGAAGGAAAGAATAGAATGAATCGAAGGAAGAAGTTTAAAGTAAGGTAAAGAATGAATTAAGGAAGGAAGAATGGGAGGAAGGACAGACGATGAGCAGTGTTTTTAAACCGCCTTCGCTTCATTTTTACAAAACACTTTGTGCAGATCAGATCCATTTTCAGGAACGATAACAAAACAAACGAAAAAAAAAAAATAGACCATTTTATCGATGAAAAAGAATTTCGAGAAGAAAGCGGTTGGACTTCTGTCGCCGGCCTTCAAGTAAGTGCTTTTTTAGGCACAATTTTCCCCGGTTTGGACTTTTCGCCCTGGCTGCTTTTCAAGAAAGAAGATGAGTGAGGAAGGAAGGAAGGAAATATTTGAAGGAATTGAAGGGAGAAGTTAAAGGAGGGAATAGGAAGACTTGTAGGAGGAAGTTTAAGGAAGGAAGGAATCCAAAAAGAGAGGAAAGGCAGGATGATAAACAGAGTTTTTGAAATGCATTCCTCAAATGCTTGTGAAGAATTTTGTGCTTATCGGAACAAAACGTATAATTTCGAAGGCACACATGAGTCATTTTAAAATTTAAAAAAAGCAACTTTTTCATAGCGAAAGAACAATTTCAAGAAGAAAACGAAGGCACTGTAAGGTTTTAACATTTCTTATACTGAAATCTGACTCCGAAGACACTTCCCTTGTCTTGTGTAATCACTTACAGTTGGAGCATGTTCTAAAGTCGGAGGAATTATTGAGCCGAACGCCGAATATAGTCCACATATTGATTTCTTTAGCCGAATCAGAGTTGAACAAATCGGATCATTCTGCCCTGCCAAAATTACAATCGTATGAAGAAAACGACAAGGTTCTGGGGTCCCCTCATCTTATCACCCATGCCGATGAAATGTTCACACCCCATGACCAAGCCTCTGGCTGATTGGTCCGCGCCGTCGTCGATGCAAATTTCCTAACCATGATTGAATGGGAGGAGGAGCGATAGGACGTGCCAAGCACATACTCCCAACACCCCAGGTGAGGTGATAAGTCAATGTTATCTGCACAGACTGAAACCAAAGACACATTCCATAGCAAAGGTGGTTTACGACACCCTTCTCTCAGAGTTTGCCTTCAAACACTGAAGTCAGATTTTAGAACAAGTATATATGACTTTACTTACGATAAAACAGTGTATAAAATAGTATACAACTTCAGCACCCAGGCTGAAAACAGCACAAAAACTATGCCGACCTTGAGCTTCTATCTTCCGCCTTCAAGTACGTCATTTTTTGGCGCAATTTTTCCCCGGTTTTGATTTTTTGCCATGGCTTCTTATCAAATAATGAAGGAATGAAATAATTGAAGGAGGTGAAAGGAGAAGTTAAAGGAAGGAAGAGAAGGAATTGTAGGAAGAAATTTAAAGAAGGAAGGCATTAAATTAGGAAGGAATGGAAGGATTCAAAACGCCTTCTTTATATTTTTGCAAAGCATTTTGTGAAAATCTGAAAAATTATCCCGAAGGCTAACAAAATGAACGATTTTGAAGGCACACACGCCATGAAAAAAAAAGGCCTTTCTTAAAAAGAACAATTAAGAAGAAAACGAAGGCACCCAGGCTGAAATCAGCACAAAAACTATGCAGACCTTGAGATTCTATCGCCCGCCTTCAAGTACGTCTTTTTTTTTTTTTTCCGCAGTTTTCCCCTGTTTTGCTATTTGGCCCTGGCTGGCGAGTGTTGAAGCACGGCAGGTGCTTCAACACCGGGCACTCGACGCTGGAGTGAGCGCAATTGAAGTCGTCGGCTCCGCTTGCCTGCCAAAAGGTCACAAAGTGCTCGACGGGCACACAAAAGCCGGCGAGGTCGCAAGTGAAGGCAAAAAAAAACGAACAAAAAAAAACCCCACAAATAAACTGCGGTAAATACAAAAGACCGCAATAACACCTCAAGGACGCCGGCAGCGGCGCCGAAGGAAAAAATAAATAAAAAAATAACTCACAACCTTCTTTTAAAAGACACTCAAACAAGCTTCAAAACGACTTTTTTTTTCCCTTTGCTTTGACTTTTTTTTTTTTTTTTTGGGTGGTAATTTGCTCCCGGGTCAACGCCACCTTCTTTTACCGGATGGAAAATTGAAAAGCGGCGAAAAAGAATCGGCGGATACCAAGTTTCCTTTTTTCCGATTGGATGTTGGGCTGAATGGCGGCCATTTTGAAAACATGTTCGTCGACAACAGTCCTTTTAATTGAGTCAGGGATGAAAGATCAGTTTTTTTACCCAATTAAAAAATCCTGGTTCCAGAGAACAATATCAATAACTTGTATGTCTTTTTAGCTTAATTACGGAAAAGTAGGGAGGAGACACGACCAAGTTGCGCAAATATTTTTATAGAAAACATTCTAATCACAGTGATGTAGAGACAAAAACAAGTCATGCTACTAATTCTAAGATATTACTAAATATATTCTTATCAAGGAATGATAGGGAGGCAACACGACCAAGTTTGCGCAACTACCATACTTTGATAGAAATTCTAAATGAATTCAAATGAAAGAAATGTAGAGGGAAGAAACAAACAAATTACTATAGAAAATTGAACATTGACATTTACAATTCACAGAGAGGTAGAGAAGATACACGACCAAATTGTGCTACAACCTCTAAAAAAAAGAAAATCAAAAATATATTTTAATTATAGAGAGGTATAAAACAGACACGACCAAGTGTTGGTCCTATTTCTATAGGAGAAGTAATTAGATTCTAATTATGAAGAGTTGGAGAGGGGATACGGTCAAATTGTGGTAGTACTTTTTTTACAAAGTCAAAATATATTCTGATTATGGAGAGGTTGAGAGGAGACATAACTAAATCGTGCTACTACCACAATAGAAAATGAAAATATATTCTAAATAGGCAGAGGTAAGGAGGAGACAAAAGCAAACTGTATTACTACTTCTATAGAAAATCAAAACACAGTATATTTTAATTGCAAAGAGGTAGGGAGGGGACATGACCAAGTTGAGCAAATATTTTAATAGAAAACATTCTAATCGCAATGATGTAGCGACACAACCAAGTCATGCTACTAATTCTACGATATTACTAAATATATTCTTATTAAGGAGTGATAGGGAGGTGACAAAACCAAGTTTGCGCAACTACCATACTTTGATAGAAAATCCAAGTACATTCAAATGAAAGAAATGTAAAGTGAAGAAAAAAACAATTTAGGCTACTACCTCTATAGAAAATCTAAATATATTTTAATTACAGAGGTAGAGAAGATACACGACCCAAGTGTGCAACAACTTCTATAAAAGAGAAAACCTAAAATATATTTTAATTATAGAGAGGTATAGACCAGATGCGACCAAGTATTGGTACTCTTTCTATAGGAAAAGTAATCAAATTCTAATTATGGAGAGTTGGAAAGGGGATACGATCAAATTGTGGTAGTACTTTTTTACAAAGTCCAAATATATTCTGATTATAGAGAGGTTGAGAGGAGACATAACTAAATTGTGCTATTTCCTCAATAGAAAATCAAAATATATTCTAATTAGGTAGAGGTAAAGAGGAGACACAACCAAACTGTGTTACTACCTCCATAGAAAATCAAAATACAGTATATTTTAATCACAGAGAGGTAGGGAGGGGATGTGACTAAGTTGTGCTACTACTTCTTTAGAAAAATGTATAATTGATTCAAACTATGAAGTACTGATGATTCACGACCAAGTTGCGATACATCTATGGAAAATCTAAATATAGTCTACGGAAAGGTAGAGAGGACACACAACCAAATTGTGCTCCTACTTACATCAATAAAATATATTTCAATTACAGAAAAGTAGTGAGGAGACACAGTCAAACTGTGTTGTTACTTCTATAGAACCTCAAATATATATATATATATATATATATATATATATATATACATATTCCAAATAGGAAGAAGTAGAGAGGAGACACGACCAAGTTGTGCTACTGACTACTGACTAATCGAAAATCAAAATATATTCTAATTAAAAACCGGTAACGGAGAAACAGCCAAGTTGTGCTAAAACTGCAGAAAATCAAAATATATTATAATTACAGAAAGGTAGACAGGAGACATAACCAAACTGTGATATAATTATACAACTTTTTTAATATCCGTTTAGATCTTAAAATAATGCATAATGGGTAAGAACGAGTGATCTATTTTTGACTTTACTCATATCAAGTTTCTACGTGACATATTTTCAAATAATAAACACACTTATTGTCCAAATTAGATTGCTAAAAACAAGAATTTCTCACAGTTATTACTGAAACAGAGAGTCACAGTCTTGTTCCACGGACAGACTGAGATCATATCTTACTCACACCATGAGGCTCTTTAACTCCACCCGGGGAGTAAAAGCCCACATTAAACCCCACCCCCACATTTGCATATTACCCTATTTCTATTACAGTGTGCATTTTCCGTAGCACTATGTAAATACTCTACAGTAGTGTAACTTTCCCTACAGGGATGAATAAACTATCTATCTATTAATCAATAGATTGATAATATATCTGTTCATACCTCATAACGTATTACTTCTAAATTGTATTGCATTATTAGGAAGTAATGAACAAGAATCTATTTATTGCATTTCTGGTGTTGTTTTTATCCCCCCCGGACGATTCCCCAGTGTGTTTTCTCATTTGAATAGGACAAGCTAGCGCTTAACTCTTCTTATTTCTTCCGTTGCTTCTTTCCTTTTTTCTTGCCAGGGTATTAACAAGTGCAGAGGCCACTTGATGGCGAAGGTGGTGCTGCACAAGATGTTCCTTTGCCGCAAGCAGATGGCGCCGCAAGCAATTAGCCGGCAGGAACACGAGAAAAAAAAAGAAAAAAGGGAAAAAAAAAAAAAGTGTCTCGGCTCCTTGCAGGAAGTTGACCTCTGCGCTGACATCATCTTGAGCAGCTCCAAGAAAGGGCCTCCTTTTTTATTGTTATATTTGTGTTTTTCTTAGACTGCACAGATGGGACGACTATATAAACTATACATTATAAGAAAAATACATTTGTTTTTGTTGTATTATTTGGAGTTAATCGCATTGCGCTCGTCAGAACACTTACCAAAGGATCGGGATTGTTATTATTCAATGACTTATGTTTTAACACTATATCTTGAAGGAAAAACCAATTCATCTAAATGATTACTCTAGGGAAGCTGAAAATAATGGTTCTTTATTGTTACCATCATGTGCTTTTACCCCTAAGATGATTCTCTTTTAAAAAATGGTTTATTTGACATGTTTTGGGGAATGTCAAGTCAAGTCACATTTATTTATATAGCCCTTAATCACAAAAATGTCTCAAAAGACTGCAGAGGATTACAATTACACCATTACCTGAGCTTAAACCAACCATGACTTGAATTAAAGGCCCAGTGTGTATCATATATTAACCCCTAGTGGTGTAAAACTACTTGATAGATGGAGAGAGAGAGAGATAGAGAGAAATGGATAGAGAGAGAGATAGAGAGATAGATAGAGAGAGAGATAGAGAGAGATAGATAGAAAGGGAGATTCACACTTCCAGCAGTATCCTTGTGTTGAAAAATGAAATAATAAAATTAAAGATATAGAATACAAAACAACCCGATTGTTTCATATCATAGGCAAAAGCTCAAGAACTACAGTGGAACCTCGGTTCTCGACCATAATCCGTTACAGAACCCTGTTCGAAAACCGATTTGGTCGATCACCGAAATTCGTTTTTGCCATTAAAAGTAATGTAAAATCATTTTAATCCGTTCCAAATACTTGAAGGCTTACCATGAACGTAAACATGAAGCTAACCCTGGCTAATCGTACGTTCGCGTTAGCGTAATCTTCCGTACAAAAGATTACGCTAACATGAACCTGTAAAAATAAAAAAATCAGGTCGTTTACACGTCATTTAGCACCGGGGTCTCCACAACAAGTGGTGAGCGATTAAAGGATAAAGAAAAGATTTATGAATAGGATTTCTTACCTTTGTGGTGGTCTGCAGAAGCCATGCTCTATTTCCTCAAAAGAAGGGAAACTTGCACATCTTCTCCATATTTTGCTATTATTTCTTTCTTAAATGCAATAGTTGTACGCACTACTCTTCTTTTTTCACCTGTAGCAACTTTGCTGCTTGCACTGACCTTCTTCCGAGGCATAATTAGGGGTCAAAACACTCCGTTCACCGATATTAAAAACGAAAGCAAAAAGAAGTGCGCGGTCACTTGACAACAGTTCTTTACAAGGGGTGGGGGCAATCTACACCCGTACGCCGCTCAGCATCGCCCCTAGCGTACCGGAGTTCGAACTCCGATTTTTGGAACGAAAAGCGGAGCAAGAATCTCTTGAAATTTTGGGTCGAGAACCAATTTGTTCGAACTGAGAGGCGTTCGAAAACCGAGGTTCCACTGTAAGCCCTAAAAATCTTTTTCAGGTTTTGCCTTTTAAGTAACTAATCCTACTGGTGTTAGCAGCTTCCACCAACTCTGACCAACTCCAGCTATTGACTATTTTCAGCTGCTCCAGGTGTTTTCAGCTCACTTACGTTCCATTCCTGTCGCTAGCTGAAATTTACACAGGAACATCTGGAAGGAGTGTGTCTTTTTCAAATGCACGCACTTCGGCTAGTGTGGTGAATTATTTCTCAGTGTCACTTTAACACCAGGATTCTTGTGTTTTAGATCTGGTCATTCAGTGACAGTGTGTAAGATTTTTTTTTTGTTTTTGTTGAAATGCATCGTCTTTCATTCTATAAATTAGAATAAAAAATCAAAGTAGTAGCACAATTTGGTTGCGTCTCCTCTCTACTTTTTTATAATTACAATTATATTTTGATTTTCGGAAGTAGCACAACTAGCCGTGTCATCTTTCCACGTAGAATATATATTTAACTTCTTTAGAAGTAGGACAATTTGGTCAAGTCACCTCTCTACTTCTTCATAATTTGAATGTATTTTAATTTTCTGAAGTAGTAGTAACACAACTTGGCCGTGTCTCCTCTCGACCTTTCTGTAATAAATATATTTTATTTGCATAGAAGTAGTAGCACAATTTGGTGGTTTATCCTCTCGAGTTCTTCATTTACAACAAATCTTGATTGTTATAGAAGTAACAGCACAAGGTGGTCGTGTCTCCTCTACAGTATACCTCTCTGTTATTACAATGTATTTGAACTTCTAAAGAAATGGTAGCATAGTTTGGTTATGTCTCCTCGCTACTTCTTCATAATTTGAATGTATATGGATTTTCTACAGAAATAGGAGCACAATTTTATTGCGCTTCCTCTCTACTTCTTCATAAATACAATATATTTTGATTTTCTAAGGAAGTAAAAGCACAATTTGGTCGTGTCTCCTCTCGACTTCTTCATGAATACAATATATTTTGATTTTCTAAGGAAGTAAAAGGACAGTTTGGTCGTGTCTCCTCTCTACTTCTTCATAAATACAATATATTTGGATTTTCTAAGGAAGTAAAAGTAGGATTTGGTCGTGTCTCCTCTCTACTTCATGATTCAAATATTTTCTGTAGCAACACTAAGCACAATTTGGTCACGTCTTCTTGCTAGTTCTTCATAAATACAATATATTTTGATTTTCCAGGAAAGTAAAAGCACAATTTGGTCGTGTCTCCTCTCTACTTCATGATTAAAATATTTTCTAGCACAATTTAGTTCTGTCTCCTCTCTTTTTCTTCACGATTAAAATATATTTCCATATACCAGTAGTAGCAGTATGTGGTTGTGTCTACGGTGAAGTTCATGATTCAAATATTTTTTATTTACTATATAAGTTATAGCACAAATTGATCAGGTCTCCTCTCTACTTCTTCATATTTTGAAAATATGTTGATTTTCTACAGAAGTAAAGGCAGAATTTGTGTCTCCCATCTTCTTAATCATGATGAAAACATTTTCATTTGTTTTTATAGCAGTAGTTGCAGAATTTGGTCGTGTCTCCTCTCCACCTCTCTGTAATTAAAATATATTTTCATTTCCATAGAAGTAATAGCACAATTTGGTTAAGTCTCCTCTTCACTTCTTCAGAAATAAAATTTATTTATTTTCATTTTTTATAGAAGTAACAGCGAAACGTGATCGTGACTCTTTGCTACCGCTCTGTAAAGGCATGGTCACACAGCCTTTCACGGGCGTATCGCAGCTGAATCACGGCCAGAAGTTCCTGCCCGTGAAGCAGACGCGGTTTGGCTAAACCCGCTGTTTACCCGTGGTATGCCCGCGAAAGAGACGCCGGCGACTGTTCCGCGTCCTCATTGCGGGTAACCGCGGCTGCATCGCGTTTGACTGTGCTTACACGCGGTACACACGCTAATGCACGTGATAACACCGCGATACAGGCGCAGAACGAACGTGCTATGACCATGCTCCACCCGCGATTATCTGCTAAAATTTCGCGTCCTACCCGCGTGTAACCACGTCTTGGCCGCGGCCGTAGCACGTCCTAGCATGTTCGTACCGCGTCTTTACCTCGTGTGTACCACGTGTGCCGCCCGCGGTTACCCGTGGTCTAAAGTTCTGAGCAGCGCAAAACTTTTTCGCGCGGCCAACCGCGTTTGAATTTCTTACCAGGTGTAAAGCACGGCTGTATCTCGTCTGTATCGCGATCTCAAAGCGTCCAACAGCGTCTGCTTCACGGGCAGAAATTTCTGGCCGTGATTCAGCCTCGATAAGCCCGTAAAAGGCTGTGTGACCATGCCTTTAGTAGAATATATTTTCACTTCTGTAGAGGTAGTAGCACAATTTGGTCGTGTCTCCCCTCTAACGTCATGATTCAAATATTTTCTGTAGCAGCAATAAGCACAATTTGGTCATGTCTCCCCTCTAGTTCTTCATAAATACAATATATTTTGATTTTCTCAGGGAGTAAAAGCACAATTTGGTCGTGTCTCCTCTCTACTTCATGATTATAATATTTTCAAGCACAATTTGGTTGTGTCTCTTCTCTTTTTCTTCGTGATTAATATATATTTCCATATACCAGTAGTACCAGAATTTGGTCGTGTCTCCTCTCTACTTCATGATTCCAATATTTTCTATAGCAGTACTAGCACAATTTGGTCACATCTCCTCTCTATTTCTTCATAAGTTGAACATAATTTGATTTCCTAAAGAAGCAATAGCACAATTTGGTCGTGTCTACTCTCTACTTCAGGATTCCAATATTTTCTACAGCAGAATTAGTGGGAGTACTAATTTGGTTGTCTTTCCTCTCTAGCCTTCCTCTTTTTAAAACATGGCGGTGACGACTGAATATGGATTTGAATATGAAAAACAATTACAAATTTCCCAACCTTTTTTTTAATAAAAATGTACATTGGTATGTATTTTTGCCTAGTATTCAAATCAATGTATTTTTACTGGACGACAATTTTTTTTGTACCACTAGGAGGTACTAAATATTACACACTGTCTCTTTATAACAATAAGGAATAGTAATTCAAGGAAAAAATAAATTGGATTTTTCTATACAAGTCAGCAACCAAATATAGCTGCTGTGGATCACTGCTCACCGCCGGTCCCTCGCGCAGCCTACAGAATTTTGAGATCCGATAGCATTTTTCAGACCCTTTTTCGCTCCGACGGAATGTCGGAAACGAATCTCGGCGCCCGTTTGCGCTAATTGCGGAGCAAATGCCAGACGTGAGCATGCACGCGATGGCGGCCATTACGCGGCGGCGGGAGAGCGCTTGTTTTGGAGCGGGAGAGGGCCCTCCTGCCGCTTTCCAGATTGCGGCCGCACGAATTGTTTTCACACAAAACGGGCTACCTGCCGTCGACAGAGGTTTTTCTTCTCTTTCTTTATTTTGAAGCTCGTTTCAAGTGGAGAAGAATCAAAATCAAGATATTTTCGGGGTGTGATGTTTGGTGAACTCAAACGAGTAAAAGAAATGTTTATATATTTAAATCGAGTGAATTATATTGGTTTTTTTAATCTGCTGCTGCTAATTGTTATTGCACTTCTTTTCATCGCTCTATTGCAGGGGTCAGCAACCTTCTTGGTGTGGAGTGCCACTTTCAAATTTCCTTGTAAATCAGCGTGTCACACCAAGATTAATGACTCGCAAACAAACGCGGACACACGAAGCAGAGGAGGGGCGCTAACGTAAAGCCTCTAAATAACACGGCGTGCTGTCAAGAACTAGAACCGGATCAGGACCCAATCGCGTGACGTTCTCTTTATTTTACGGTTAATGGGGAGTTGTGCATGTTAGGCAGCCAGTCTGGCGTGGAAAGACAGGAAGCCAGAGATCGACGAGATCGATTCCAATTGCCCGAGTTGATACCGGAAGGATGGGGTCGATACCGGACAGGACGGGACAGAAAAGATAGATAACGAATCGGAATATCGAAAATAAACAGGAGAAACTAGACGGGAACAAAAACTGGAGAAACTAACAAGACAAAAACAGACGGAAACAAAACTGGAACCTGAAATTAAACAGGACAAAAATAAACGGCAACAATACCGGACTGGAGATATCAACAAGAAAACAGGACCGAGTCATAACCCACGTCTCGTGGGGCAGAAGCTCGTTTGACGGGCTGACCAAGCAAGAGAGCGCTGAGCTTAATATAGACAGAAAGCCAATCTCTCAACTAGCCGCAGCTGGCGCCACACGGGCGGGGCCAATTGGGCACCATGGCAACCGTGACACACACGGGCGCGGCCAATTGGGCGCCATGGCAAACATGACAGGCGCAACTGAAAATGTCTAAATTCCAGGTAAAAATATAATTTTAAAATATAATTATTATTTTGCCACCCGCTCGCGTGCCACTGGCACGCGTGTCATAGGTCGTCGACCCCTGCTCTAATGTTACAATGCACTATTCTTTCTAATTGCATTTTTATATTCACAACAATGGCCTTTTTTTGCCACTCTGTTGTAATGATTTAATTTTTTCCGCGAGCGTTATAACGTTGTGCATTTGCATATCATCTTCCAAAGTAAAACCCATAGAGAACACATGAAAAATCGAGAAGTGGTTAGAAATCAAGGCAAAACCTCAGCCCCGGAAGAAAGATTCAAAAGAAGCTAACAAACTTGACGCTACAAAACATAAACGTACATTAAAAACATCGTGGAAAGAGGAGTTCATGTGGCTTGTAGCAGACGACGCAACTCAAACATTGCATGAATGAAGATACAGGTTCATACTGATGGCAGATGGAAAACATGCAATGAATGTTATAAGTAGATTTATGACAAAGTGAATTTTAAAGTGTCGTTCTGTTATATATTCTGATTATCAATCCTCAATGTTTTTTTTTTTGCGATGAGTCGTCTTATTGTGTTTCAAGTTGTGAAAAATGGGGCAGGCAACTTTATGGCTGGGCAGGCAACTGTCCAGAGTTGTCTGCCCTGGTGTCCGCTAACTTTGTGTCATGAGTTTCGGACACTGGTAATTGTAATAAAAAAATAATTGCAGTGGGCTGGGCTAATATACGTGTGTGTTTTTTAAAGGATATTAACTAAAAATTGATCGTGTTCTGTGGACTATACACTGATCCTTTTTCCTAATGCAGCAAATTCAAATGGGTCATTTCTGTTATTTGCTGCCATTTGAATCCCAGTGACATAAAATTGTATTTTCTGTGTGTAAAGATGAGCTTACACTTATTTTCAAAATATTTTCTTGTATGCTTAACTGCACTCTACCATAGGAAAAACTGGTATGTATGCAGAATAACTCCATTTTAAATAAACTAATCTGATTGTAGTACAAGAACACTAAAGTTGTATGTCCCCAGTCAATCAAATTAAAAAATGTCATAAATTTGTTTATTTTTCGCATTTCTGTATTCCTCACCTATGGTCAGTTTCAGTTATTAGTACATTTTTCACAATTAAAATCTCAAATAAATTGGGAACTTCCCCCCCTGGTAATCTGCTAAGAGTCCTATAAAAATCTGCTGGGTATCATTTTAGTCACATGACTTTCTGAAGAATATTTTTGGAGGGAAAACATTCAAAGAGATTCCACTCTTCAATGTTTTCATTTGGTTTACTGATGAAGGAACGCATAACACGGCCACTCCGTTATCTATAATGCCAACCAAT
Organism: Urocampus carinirostris; assembly: GCF_059441175.1. Taxonomy (NCBI): domain Eukaryota; kingdom Metazoa; phylum Chordata; class Actinopteri; order Syngnathiformes; family Syngnathidae; genus Urocampus; species Urocampus carinirostris. The sequence goes on along the minus strand of NC_142355.1, from coordinate 36,938,881 downwards.
ATTTTTTTGTAATTTGTTACCAATTGTTGTCAGTATTCATCATATAGCAGCATCCATTTTATCTCGCTAGCAGTAATGGCTAACATAAACATAATATGTTACTCCTGTGAGGTCTAAATCTAATAGAATCTAGAGCTCTTGTTGTTGATAAGAATGAGTGGAGAGGTGTTGTGAAAGGATAGTGGGATGTTTGGACGCGTTCTAAGGGATGGGCAGGGCACCCGTATGATGCGGCAGGGGTAAAGCAGCGAAAGCTGTCGGGCCCTGAAAGAGCCGGTTCCTTTTAACAGAAGAGTGTGTCGTGTCACCCGGACCAGAGTGACATGGCCGCTTTCTCGCGTCCCGTTTCATCTGGAGGGATGAAAGCATAGGTGCTCAACTTGTTTGGGCATTTGGGTGGGCCATGGTCCAAACATTTTTGTGTCTGTTTTTTTCCCTATTTTTTCCCTTTTTATTTTCCTTTTATTTGTTATTATATGTGTTTGTCTTGCTGTCGGTCACCCCTCCTGAGGAATATGACCTAGGTAGGTAGGTAGCTAGGTAGATAGGTAGATTCATCATATACTAGCTTCCTTTTAATCATGCTAGCAGTAATGGCTAACTTATACATAATATGTCCCCCCTGTTACTGCTATGCACTGGACCAGGGGACATTTTTGGCTGATGTCCTGAGTGAAGTCATTGGTAGAAAAACAATTGTAACAGGATTATATCCTAAGCTGGACCAATACAGAGATTGAAAGTCCCTTTTTCAGCAAAAGTGTTGAAAAAATTGAATATTTGAGATTTTTCGAGTAAAGGTTACCATGCTGAAATGGCTCCCAATAGAAAGAATGACCCATTTATATGGCCATTATTCGCCTATCACTTAGGCGCTCTAAGAATTTAGAATAGGGACATGCAGAAAGGGGCAGCACGGCGTGGCAGTGGTTAGCACGTGTGCGGCACAGTTCTGAGGTCATGAGATTAAACCTCCTGGTTGGAGTTTGCATATTCTCCCCGTGCTTGCATGGGTTTTTCCGAGCACTTTCCGAAAACATGCATGTCAGGTTAATTGGCCGGTCCAAATTGTCCTTAGTTGTGAATGAGCGAGTGAGGTGTCTGTCTCTGTGTGCCTTGCGATTGGCTGGCAACCATTTCAGAGTGTCCCCTGCCCACTGCACAAAGATAGCTGGGAAGGGCTCCAGCAACCCCGCGACCCTACGGAGGATAAGCGGTGCAGATATTGGGTGGACATGCCGACATTTATATGTACACTTTATATTTCAGTTCATATTTGTTAGTGACATACCATGCAGTTAGCTTTTAGCAATTAGCAATAGTTAGCTGAAGAAATATCCCAAATTTGGGCAAAAGTGGAGAAAACATTTCTTCATTGCTACATTTTTTTTCAACCTGACAGAATGTATGTGGCCTGCAAGCTGTAGTTTTTCAAGCCCTGCCTTAAAGGGACAGTATGCAATATGTAGTGTCTTCTAGTGGTACAAAAATGTTCGTTTGGTAAAAAAAAACAAGAAAAACATCTAAAATACATACCGATGTTAATTAATATTAAAAATCATAGGCCACAAAATGTGTACTTCCTTTACATAGCGGAACCCATATCTAGTGGTCGCCGCCATGTTTGTCTGTCACACTGTGCTCTGTGACACTGGCCCTCGCTCGCACCAGAAAACACAGTGCCATCTAGTGGTCAAATGACACACTGGGGCTTTAATCTCTGCCCCCAAAACAAGTTAGCGTCCAAATGTCCCAAATTGTTCCAAAAGTGGAGCAAAAATGTGTTTGTTGCTTTTTTTTTGGAACTTATTGTTGAGAGAGCCGGATTAAAAAAATCTGATGGGCCATATGTGTCCTACAAGACGTAGTTTGCCCACCTTGCCTTAACCCCTTAACAGTAAAGTTTGCCTAGAATCCCTATCCAACACGTATCCAAAGTAAATGGTATGCTGTTCTTGAACTGTTGGGATAATATGGACGCTTTTGCTTTCTTTTGAAAGCTAACACTCTCAAGTTTTGTCCCAAACTAAAATTATCACAGCAAGTGCTACTATCATTGAGTCATCTAAGTTAAAACACACAGAAATAGAGGGTTTTTATTCTCTCTTGAATATTGCAATATTTGCAATTAAATGCCTGCAGATGAGTGTAGCATGAGCATCTTAGCTGGTGAGACAAAAGCTTGAAGCCTTACCAGGTACCTTTTCAAATTTGATCACAATCTGAAAAACTAAAGATTGTATTTTACACATTTTTCTAAGGGTAGGTTTCGCCGTTTCCAAAAGTGGCCAATTGGAGACAACAAGTTTAAAGCTATAAAAACTCTGCAACTTTGTCCAATTTTTAGACATTTTGAAAGAGTTGTGAATGTTTGACTTCTCTTTCCAGAAGTCACTCAATGATTGTGCACTGCACGTAATAATGTTGTGTAAAAATGAATCACGAGTGGCGTCGTGTGTGTTTATTCTTAGGGTCTAATTTGAATACACGGCGTATATCTGCGTATCCTTCTTTTCAGAATTCATTGGCTAACCAATCTGTTTCGGTTACTACTGGCTAGACTTTTACGAAGATAAAGGAGGTCATGTCTGTTTATCAACACAGGCCCTTGTAGGTCAATGCGGGCTGTGGACCGTGTAAAAACCTGCTATTGAGAGTTGTGTCAATCAAAAGGTCAGAGGCTAAGGGCCATGTCGGGAACAATTTTTCGAGTCTGTCTAGTTGTAAAAGGAAATTGTATGGCGAAACAGATTAAAACGAGGAACGTCCAATGATGCAGAAAGGCTTTTAGGCGGATTTTTTTCATGTGTTGGCATTATCGTGTGTTTTGGAGTCAATATTTTACACGGTTGGATTCTATGGATTGTCCTGGATGTGACGATGCCATGTTTGCGGACATTCTACTCATTTGATGACTGTCATCGGACGTCATTGGTTAAGCTAAGCTGGCTTTACAGTTTTCGGTTGCTCGTAATGTTTCTGTGACAAGTACATTTCGAAATGGTCAGAATAGCTTGAATCCCGAAAGTTTAAGCTTTTCACTGGTAGGTGGCAGGATGCATTTCAGTAACTGGTGACATAGTACAAGCACGTGTTTGGTTATCAACAGTCGTGCGGGGGCCCTTCAGAGCATTAAGGTTTTAAAGAATGACAAACTTGAAGGCGAACAATAGAAAATCAAGGTCGGCTGATTTTTTTTTGTAACCATTTTGAGCTTGGGAGCCTTTGTTTCATTTAACGAAAAAGGAAGACATAGCGCAGGAGTTGGATAGAGCTGGTAGTCAGTGGCTAACTTTAGCAACAACAAGACAGCTTCAGCTGGATATGCCCAGAGCAGCTGAAAAGAGTAACTATCTTGAGTTGGTCAGAGATGGTTGTAAGTGGCTAACTTAGCAAGCAAGATGAATTCACCTGAAGCGACTGAAAAGAACACTAACTGGAGTTGGTCAGAGCTGGTGAAAGTCAGGCTTATGAACAGTGTTCCCTCTAAGCTGCGCGCATGCGCAATTGCGCACTGCTCGCACATTCTCAGCGCACAAGAAAATCTAGCCAGCGCACAAAAATGAGGGCTCAAAATTACTAATTAAAAAGCGAGTCAAAGTTACAGTGCATAAAGGTAAAAATACACGGGTTCCCCTGACGTTGTGTCCTAAATGCGGTATTTTGAAGTCGAGTCGAAGGAGAACGAAGTTGAGTAAAGTTAGTAGAGTTTGTCGGGGAACCGGCTTCTTCGGCTCAGCTCACTAAAAGGAACCGGCTCTTTCGGGTCCTAAACGGCTCTTCGGGTTGTTTTTGCTTCTTTAATCCCAACATGACCAAATATTATGAAAAATTATGCACAAAATAACTTAAAGGAGGGGGGGAATAGAACAAAACAGAAAAAAATACCAAAATGAAAAAGTAGTGAAAAGCAGAGAAAAAGAAACAAAAGAGAAAAAAGAAGGAAAAATTTAGAAAAAAAGCCAGAAAAAAAGAAAAGAAAGAAATGTAGGAAAAAAAGTAAATAGAGAACAAAAAGAAAAAAGTAACAGCTCGGAAAAAATAAACACAATGAGATTTTTTTTTAAAGGAATTTTTAAAAAAAGTAGAAAAGAACCACGGAAAAAAGAAGAAAAAGTTTGCGTTGCATTCAAATAATTTCCAATTATATCAAGTAAATCTTCTTGCCAACATTGTACTTCCACTAAAAAATGTGATTAAGTACATTTCTGTATCTTACAACTGACTAAATAAGGCCCCAAAAATGTTAATATCATGCAACAAAATATATTAGGAAATAAAAAGAAATGGATATCTTGTGAAAGAATTGTAAGAACAAATGACGTTTGTAGGCCGTACAACCTTTGCAATAGTAAATGAGTCAATTCATTCAAAAGAGAAAAATAATTTTGCATTGCCGGAAACTCTGCAAAACGTAACTTGATGTCAAGTTTTGGACATGTTTGATAATGATTTAGTTGCCACACTTGGGATTATGGTTGCTCACTGTTGTTTCAAGCGCTGCTCAAAGACTTTGTGAGAACGCTCAGACCCGTGGAAAATTAGAGGGAACATTGCTTATGAATCATAATTGCTGATGAGTTGCTTCACTTTTGACCCAAAACTGGGTTATCTTTATTAGAGTTGGTTATTTTTCGAGAGTGTTTGTCCTGGGTGGGCAAACTACGGCATAAGCAGTTCATTTCGTCCGAGAACATTTTAGAAGCTTTTCCAGGAGGCGCGTGAAAGCAACAGAAAAGAAAGTCCTGCAGAGGAGGCGGGACTTTGCAGCCTTGGGAATCTTGACATCTGTGAATCAGTTCCTGACAATGCAACATGTCTTTTGTCTTTTTTCTCTCTCTCCCTTCAATCGTTTGACACGTTTCCCGTTTCTCCGATGGAAACAGATTGGCACCGTTTTGTGTCAAGAGAAAAAAAAAAAACCCAACCTCTCCCCCTCCCCCGATTGTCGATAAAGCTCATGTTCCGACACGGAAAGTATTGATTAAACAGATGGCTCCGCCCTCTCGCTCGCAAAAAAGGACCTCCCCCACCACCCCCGCCTGGCCCCATCTTCATTCAAAGGCCGTTTTGCTTCATTAAACGTGGCAGGCAAACGGATTAGCACTCGTTAAGTGGCGCCACTAATTGCTTCCGGATGCAATCAAATCAAGGATAGAGATTTTACCTTGCAGCCTCCTTGGCCCCCTCCTTTTCAAACAAATGCCGTTTGCCTGCCTAATCAACTGGAATTTGAGGAAATAAATGAATCGGCCACTTGGAAACTTCACGTTGGATTCCTTATTGCCAAATTGGTGGCCTTTTCTAACTCAAATAAACACTTTTACTGTATTAGTTTTTATTTATTACAATTTGTATTTGTGTCACAGTTGCCATGGGGCCCAATTGGCGCCAGCTGCGGCTTGTTGACAGATTGGCTTCCCTTCTATTTAAGCTCAGTGCTCTCACCCACCCTTTGTCAGTCCGTCAACAAACCTCTGCACCCGCAAGACGTGGGTTTTGACTTTGTCCAGTACCCTGTTTGTGTATCCCGTCTGGTATCGTTCACATCTATCTCATTCTGTCTGATCTCTGTCTCCAGTCTCCTATATCTGTTATCAATCCTGTCAGTTCCGTTCTGTCCGGTATCGTCACCATCTGTCCGGTATCGGCTCATGCAACTGGTATCGATCTCATTGGTCTCTGGCTTCCTGTTGTTCCACGCCAGACTTCTTACTTCTTCTGCCCAGCGATCGCCGAATCACTGGCATTTGTGTTAATGTGCATGACTGCCCCATTCGGGGCGGCAGTGGCTCAGGAGGTAGAGTGCTCGTCTTGGGATCAAGAGATCTCAGTTCGAATCCCGGCTCCTCCGTGTTACATGTCGAAGTGTCCTTGGGTAAGACACTGAACCCCTAATACCCCCAATATGCAGGTTAGCGCCTTACATGGCTGCAAGGCCGCTATTGGGAAATGTGAAGCACACTGTAAAGCGCTTTGGGAAGTCTTGACTTGAAAAGCGCTATATAAATGCAGATCATTTCATTTCATTTCCCGTAAAATGAAGCTTGTGTGAGAAACGTTACGCACCTGGGTTCTCCTGTTCCGGTTCATGACAATTTGCTACAAAAATATATATTATATGATCATAATTAACGATTTACTGTGGGCTGTAGTATAAACCGTTATAATTTCCTATGTCACCGATACAAAAGATGAAGATTTTTCTCCCACTACGAGGGCACCTTAAGTAATTTTAATCACAAATATATAGAGTAAGTGTTGCCAATATACAAGTGTGGCTTGTTTACTATTTACCCCATGTCTTCGGACTACAAATAATTACCGGTTTTCCTATAGAGCCAATATCGGCGGCGCCCTCTGTTGGCTGCGGCTGCATCGGCTCGCTACAACGGGTCAGGTGCAATCGACATTTCGTTCTGTGTACATTGTTACACAGAATGACAATACAAGGAAATTATTATTATTATTATTATAAAATATGTGTGGATTTTTTTAACCACCACCAGGGGCGCTCTAATTGCATACAATCACAAATACTGTATATGGGAGTAGCTTCTTTTTAATATGTTATTAAACAATTTAAGTCGTTACTTTATTTCCTGTGTGGCCAATACAAAAGAAGTGGATTTTTCTCCCGCCACGAGGAGCGCTCTGAGTAATTATAATCACAAATAAATATAGTGTGTGAGGCTTTTTTAGAACATCAATTATCAATTTTCTGTTATCTCTGGACCGAAAAAAAAACAACTTCATTTTTTATGCGGACAATAAAAATTGTGGATTTTTATTCCACCACTAGGAGTGCTCTAAGTGCTTAGAACAAGGGTCCTAATATGCATTTGTGAGAAATTATACATGCAAACATTTACATTTACATGTTACGTTTTATTTGATATTTCTTGGTAAAATATCATACAGTTAGCTGTAAGCAGTTAGCAACAGTAAGCTGAAAATATCCAAAATTGGGCCATGAGTGGAGCAAACACGTTTTTGCTACTTTTTTTTAGGTAACTTTTTCGGATTAAAAAGTCGAACAGGCTGTAGTTTTCTCCACCCCTGCGTTATACTCCTCCTTACAAAATAGTGGAAAAAAGTATGTTAATTTGTCCATAAGTAGCATAAAAACATGGTTTTTGTCCAGATTAAGAAACCTGATGGGCTGTGTGTGGCCTGTGAGCCCTAGTTGGCCCACCCCTGCCTTAAACTCCGCCCCCCAAAATAGTGAGCTGGAAAATATGGACGCTTTTGCTTTCTTTTGAAAGCTAACACTCTCAAGTTTTGTGATCAAAAGTTAATAAATAAAGCAAAAACGTTTTTGTTGTTCCTTTTAAGCTTGTTGGTCCGTATGCGCCACCTGACCCTTAGCTTGCACACCCCTGTATAATCTCCGCCTCACCAAAAATGGTTAGATAAAATCCATCCCAAATATGGCTAAAAATGGAGCAACTTTCCTGCAAACACCAGGCAGCAGAGACGCTCCACATCTACCTGGGCTGGTGGAACAGCACCAGCCCCTCGACCTGCGGCAGCATCAGGTGACCTCCACCCTGAGGAAGATCAAAACCTGCAAATCTGCACCACCTGACAAGGTGTCATGCTGAACCCTGAGAACATGCACTGACCAGCTAGCAGGAGGGTTCCTGGATATCTTCAACCCGTCCCTGCAGCTGTCCAAGGTTCCGGTAAGACTCGAATCTCCCACTCTATTCCCAGTACAGAAAAAGTCCCCCACCTTTCTTAATTATGACAGGCCACTTTGACCCCGGTGATAATGAAGTGCTTCGAGCAGATTCTTCTCAGGTACATCAGAGGCTTCATCCCCGCAGACCTCAACAGCCTACAGTTTGCTTACCGGTAGAATCGGCCCGTGGAGGATGCTGTCTCCATCATCCTTGCAATACACCATGACCCATCTACAGCAGGCAAACACATATGCCAGGCTGTTGTTTGTAGACTTTGGCTCAGTTTTCAACACAGTCATCCCAAACAAGATGGCGCAGACGCTCCACGCGGTGGGTCTGTCTGTGTCATTGTGCCACTAGATCAGGGACCTTCTCACATCAGGCCTCAGACCCAATACAGAGAGGAGATATAACAGCTTTCACAATGGTGTTCAGCAAACAACCAGGTGCTTAACACGATGTCCACTATGACCTACTTAACCAAGTAGGTCATAGTGGACTTCAGCAGGTCCAGAAAGACTGACCAGACTCAAGCGAGGGGACAAAATCAAGTTTCTGGGCCTTCCAATCACATCAGACCTCTACTGGTCTACAACCACTTGCCGCCTGGTGAAGAAGGCTCCGCAAAGAATGTTCTTCCTCACGATACTGAAACGGGCTGGTATCTCACCTGGGCCGCTCCTCAAGTTTTACAGAGCGACAATCAAGAGCATCCTCTGCCCAGTATGGCAGCTGCACGGTACAGGAGAGGAAAAGACTGGCGCGGGTGGTTGGTATTGCAAGGGGCATCATGGGCCATCCACTCCCTGATTTAGAATCCATCAATGCGGGCAAGTTAATTGGAGAGCAAAGGCCATTGCCATGGATTCCAGCCACCCGGGCCAGAGACTGTTTGTTTGTACCGCTTCCATAAGGAAAGTGGTACAGGAACATCTGCACCACCACCAATAGACCGAGAGACATTATTTCTCCCACAGCAGTAGAGTCCAGTATATATTCTATTAAGTTACGTCTTTTCAAAATTGGAACGACATTTTGTCTTTGGGCCAAACGTACTCATAAAAACGGCAATATATGGTTCGGGTCCCCGACCCCTGACTTATAGGCAGTGAACCACAGCACGACACACTTTATTACTCAGGCAAACCTCGATGTACCATAAAATCCGGACTATAGGGCGCAGCTGATTATATGCCGCACCCCGAAACTTTTTAAAGAAAAAAAACATTTTGTACATGCATAAGCCACACCTAACTAAAAGCCGTAAGTGCCCACATAGAAACATGAGATATTCACAAAGAAAGACGGTACAGAGAAGGAGTTTGAATAATATACGGTACCTTAACCCCTTAACGTTCCTCGGGCCTGCCTTTAGGCCTTTGGAAGATTTATAAATATATACGTGTCTATACAATGTCATCAGTCACTGGAATATGTCATGCCACATATCGTTTGAAAGCTTTAAATTCTTGAGATTCAAGATATGATGACCAAAAATATACTCATCAAATAAATATCACCATGAGTCTGAAACAAGATACTAGAAAACTGTAAAGCCGAGGTAACTCACCATTACGTACCGTGGCCGACTTCAACTTCTTTGAAGGACTGCGAAAATGGCGATGTTACATCAAGGAGAATCGATAGAATCAAACCGTGTCAAATATTGACTCCAAAACTCACGATAATGGCGACAGATAAATAGGAATCCGCTTTAAACACATCTGCTTCGTTGTACGTTGCTTCTTGAAATGACATCTGAGCCCTTTACTGTTACCTGTGGTGTTCCGCAGGGTTCAGTACTTGGCCCCCTTCTTTTCAGCATTTACATGCTTCCATTCAGTGATATTATTCACAAGTATAATATCAGATTCCATTGCTATGCAGATGACACTCAATTATTTCTTCCGATGGAGGAATCTGCCACACTAAACTGTGGAAATTTGGAGGCCTACCTCACTTAGATAAAAGAATGGATGTCACTCAACTTCTTGCGCCTTAACTCTGAGAAGACCGAAACGCTAGTTATTGGTCCATCTAAATGACGTGACTTGTTCTCAAAAACGTCTCTGAACATTGACAAATGTAATATCACCCAGAGTGACTCAGTCAAAAATGTAGGAGTCATATTTGACCCCGATCTGGTCTACTAGTGATCCCAAGAGCCAAGAAGAGATCCGCAGGTTGGAGCGCGTTCTCCATTCGGGCCCCGGTGCTGTGGAATGCTCTACCCCCTGAGATTTGATCTGCAACCTCAGTGGAAATGTTTAAATCCAAGCTTAAAACACACGGAGCTTTTATCGTCGCCGGCGACTTTAATCGGGCAAGTTTAAGGACTGTACTTCCCAAATTCATTCAATACGTGGACTGAGCAATTAGGGAAAAAACACTGGACCGTGTGTACAGTAAGATCAAACATCTAGTTGGATTCGCCCATCTCTGTCTGTCCCTCACCCCCTCATACACCCCCCCTCCGGAGGAAAACAAAGCCTATACAACAAGGACAGTACAAACATCTTCTTTGTTCCATTATCTCTTTGTTTTCCTTATCCTCACTGTGAAATGTGGAACTGGAGTGCCACGTCCAATTTCGTTGTCACAATATATCCCATGTTGTAACAATGACAATAAAAGTATATTCTATTCTATTCTATTCACTTCTATTTTATAGCATATGAATAACCTATATTTTATGTTGATGATATGTGTATTATTTGCCCTCATGTAGGTTTTAAATCAGGGGATGGTGTCATAATAGTCTGTAGTTTGCAATAGTCTTTGATATGTGCAGCCCTAGATGGTAAGGCGCCCGCTTTGAGACTGGGAGGTCGGTGGTTCGCGCCCCGGCCGAGTCATTCCTAAGACTTAAAAAGTGGTCGGCGGCGCCCTCTGTTGGCTGCGGCTGCATCGGCTCGCTACAACGGGTCAGGTGCAATCGACATTTCGTTCTGTGTACGTTGTTACACAGAATGACAATACAAGGAAATTATTATTATTATTATATTATTATTTAAGACTCTTTGTGATTAAGGGCATCACAAATAAACATGACTTGACTTAATCCATTCCTTGTTTCAGTTTAGACTCGTAAAATGATTCCCAGTATGGTAGTTAGCCCTCTCCTTTTGATGGACACCTGTTCCATGATGAGGGTCTGTTCATGCTAGTTTTATTCAAGCATAAAGCTCAAAGTTACATTAAACTTGGGTCTTCTTCCGCATATATTTTTAACGGGCGCCCCTGGTGGCCACTGGAAAAAAATGCATCAATTAGCCGCATCGTTGCATAAGTCCCAGGTTTGAAAGCTTGGGAAAAAAATGACTTATACTGTAGTCCGAATCATACGGTATATAGGGCGGCATTAGCTCAGGAGGTAGAGCGCTCGTCTTGAGATCGCAGGTTCGACTCCCGGCCTCCGTGTTATATGTCGAAGTGTCCTTGGGCAAGACACCGAATTCCTAATACCCCCAATAAGCAGGTCGGCGCCTTGCATGGCTGTGTGGCCGCTATTGGTGTGTGAGTGTGTGTGTGAATGGGTAAGTGTGAAGCACATTGTAAAGCGCTTTGGGAGGTCATTGACTTGAAAAGCGCTATATAAATGCAGACCATTTACCATTTACATTCTGTTTTGAACTACCTTTGTAAACACCAAGAGAATTTCATAGGCATTTTACGTTTAAGACAATCTTGACAAATGTGTTTTTAGCTACCCGCTGTTGTTCACACTTTTTGGACAGCATGCTGGTTTAAAAAAGCCAGAGTGTCCAAAAGAGGCCCACAAGCCATAGTTTGTTCACCCCTGCCTTAATCTGAAACCCCCCAAAAACATTTAAATGACCAAGATCTCAAATTGGGCCAAAAATGAAGCAAATGGACAGCAAAAAAGGTATTTGTGCACGTACCAGGCACGAGAAGGAGTCGTCCATGCGGTGGCGCAGCGTCTGCTTCTGAAGGATGGCGAAGAGGCGGGCGTGGTCGAAGCGGCACGGCGCCGCCGATGCAAACTCCTCTAGCGTCTGACGCTCGTTAGCAGCTAAACCTGAAAGAAAAACGAGATGTTGTCAAAAGGTCGGATATATGGTCACTACCGATCTGTGAATCGTTAAAAATGAGACAAAAATAAGACAAAGGCTTTTGCTTTGACTTATGTCCCTATCTGGAAAAAAAAATTAGAAAAAAAATATTCAGAACTATGTGATATTTTTAGGGTTGTAAATACATATTTTTTAATACTTTAATACCCCCCAATAAAAACGTTTTAAAATAAAAAAACAATCCAATTTTTAAAACAACAGATCATTTTTATCTATTTTCTTTAAACATAGAAATTGGTCTACCATGGTCATATCCCTAAAGAGGGGTGACCAACAGAAAGACAAACACATACAAAAATAAAGAAATTAAAAAAGGGAAAAAAATAGCAAAAAACACACACAAACATTTTTGACCATGGCCAACGCAAATGCCCAAACAAGTGAAGCACCTCGGCACCCAAGTCGGTCATGCTTTCGTCCCTGCAGATGAAACATGACACAAGAAAGCGGCCATGTCACTCGGGTCAGGGTGACACAACACACTCTTCTGTTTAACAGCAGGGCCCGACAGCTTTCACTGGTTTCCCCCTGCCGCATCTTAGAAGTGCCTTGCCCACCCTTAGACACATCTCCACTCATTCCTACATAGACATACTCTTTAGTTATTTTTATTTATTTAAAATAGTTTAGAAATACTTTTATAAACATTGGCCATTTTTTTTTGTTGCTTAACATAAAATTACACTTTTTTATCTGGAAAAAAAAAACATATTCGAAAATAAAATTAACCTTAAATTTGTATTACTCCTACTACTAATTCTAATAATACATTTTATCTTTCAAACGTCATTCTGGATCCCCAAGGTCACTGTATTCAGAATAAAAACAGTGATATTCATAAAAACAGAACTATAAATACAAAAAATTGAAAACAAAGTACAGAAAAAAATACTTTGTTTTAAAATCATGGAAGTAAGTATAACACACAGTATAAGTATAGGTGTTTTTAATAACCCTTATTTATTTATTTTTTTAAGTTAAGAACCCGTGCGTGCTGTGCCTAAATGAAGCCCCTATCAATCATTTAAAAACTCCCCCCTTTAATTTCATTTGTTCTTAATGACACCAAAAAAATAATAAAATATCAGATTTTATTATAGCACTTTTAAGATTTTCTCTCCTTCCAAGTGGCCCCTGAACGAAGAGGGTCCCTCGGTTCCCCCCTCCCCCGGGGCCGCCTCGAGCCCGACAGAGGTAATCGGGAGAGCCCGAGGCAACTAATCGATAACTTGATAAGTCTTTAAGACGGCGGTAGCCCACTTTCATTGTTGCGGGGGCGTCTCGGAACGCCATATGGGCCGGGCCCGAGCCCGGGCCCCCCTCCCCGGAGCGGATAATAGCCCCGAAGTTGAAGTTGACATTCATCGGCGGCGTCAATCAATAGCAGGCCCCTGGCGCCCCCGCTTTGTCTTTTACCTCATTTATTGGCTCACAATCGCGTCGCCGCTGCAAAAAAAGTGACCTACATCGCATTGGGGGCCCCCAGAAGCCTACGTCGTGTAGAAAGAAAATATTATTTCTTTATTTTAGGGATTTTTTTTTTTTTCAACCTTTATCGTTTTTACACTGTATTAGAACAAATCGGGATAAAAATTTGGAAATTGACCAAAAATGGAAGGATTTTTTTCAGGGACCTTTATAGTTACGGCACGCTGTTAGAAACAAGAAAAGTCGTAAATTGGCCCCCAAAAATTAGTTATGAAGTTGCATCAAAAATGAGAAAACTCAAAAAATAGCCACAAATGTTAGTTTTTTTTTTTAAAGTTATGACACTGTAGTGAAAACAATAAAACGAGTAAATTGACAAAATAAACAGAATTTTTTTATTCTAACCTTTAATTTGTATGCCTTTATTCCTTGTAAATCTGTATTGTTTTAGTGATGCCGGGGGCAGAAAAAAAAAAAAAATCAAGAATCCTCAAATATTTTTAGAATATATTTTGGGTAGTTTTATTTCTCTCCAAATATGAGTCTGTTCAATATTGGGGAAGATAGATTTCTATATAGATAGATGTCTAGAAAGCCATATATATGTCTAGATAGATGTCTAGATGTCTAGATAGATACTTCCCCGTAGGGAAATTCACACTTCCAGCAGTATCCTTGTGTTGAAAAATAAAAGATTTAGAATACAAAAATACCCAATATAGCGTGTTAATATTTGAATAAGGGTAAAAACAAATTGGCCCCGAACTCAAAAACTGGCCCAAATGCTAGTTTTTCCTCCTAATCTTGTTCATAGTTATGACACTGTATTGAAAACAAGAACTTGTCAATTGACAAAATGAAAATAAATATTTTTTTTTCTAACCTTGTTCATGCATGTTTTTTTGCCTTTAATTATTGTAGATCAGTGTATTTTAAAAAAAAATCTCTCTTTATCCCCTCAATATTTCCAAAACCCATCCATCCATCCATCGTCTTCTGCTTATCCGGGGTCGGATCGCGGGGGCAGCAGCCTTAACAGAGAAGCCCAGACGTCCCTATCCCCAGCCACTTCTTCCCAAGGTGTTCCCAGGCCAGCCTAGAGACATAGTCTTTCCAGCGTGTCCTGGGTCGTCCCCGTGGCCTCCTGCCGGTGGGACATGCCCGGAACACCTCCCGAGGAAGGCGTCCAGGAGGCATGCTTATCAGATGCCTGAGCCACCGCAACTGAGTCCTCTCAATGCGGAGGAGAAGTGGCTCTACACATAATCCCTCCCGGATGACTGTGCTTCTCATTTTATCTCTAAGGGAGAACCCAGAAACCCAGGAAACTCATTTCATTTCCAAAACATATTTAAACATGTGCGGTTTTAGCGATGCCGGGGAAGGGAAGGAAAAAAAAAATCAAGATTCGTACATATTTTTAGAATATATTTTTGGTGGTTTTATTTCTCATAAATGTGTTCATCACATCCACTACACAGCATCATCTCCAAACAGAAGAGCAGCTTCAGCGACAGACTGCTGTCACAGTCTTGTTCCACAGACAGACTGAGGAGATCATTTCTTCCTCATGCCATGAGGCTCTTTAACTCCACCCGGGGGAGTAAAAGCCCACATTAAACCCCACACTGATATTTGCATATTACCCTATTTTTATTACAGCGTGTATTTTATGTAGTACTATTTAAATATTGTATATCAACACGTTATATTGAGTATTTTTGTTTTCTATTTCTTTTATTTTATTATTATTTTATTTTTCAACAGAAGGATACTGCTGGAAGTGTGAATTTCCCTATGGGGATGAATAAAGTATCTATCTATCTATCTATCTCTATTTTTTTCTCTAAATATTGCATGCTGTTCATTCAATATTGTGAGAGAAAATATTTTAACAGGAAAAACACACATTTAAATTGTTTCTCTTCTGTTAACGTTATGGAATCTATGAACACTCTTTTGGGGGAAAATTATGATAGGTGGGTCCTCGAGGGTTCATCATTTTTTTAAACAAATAACGACACATTTATTGATTTAAGGACGCTGAAAAATGTTTTTTTATATATTTGTTTTCCCTTTTTCTGCATTTCTAGCACTTTTCATGAAACTGCTAACACTTGAAATGGTGTTGTGGCTTCATTAGATTGTGTTAAGGGCCATTAGGAACCCAAAGTGACCTACATCGGAATTGGCTTGCAAGCCCCCCTCCCTCCAAGACTCCCCCGTCCCTTCCGCCACAGGCCAGAGCGCAAGAAAAAAAGGCGATGAGTTGGTGATTGTGGAAATTTCACTTTTGCTGTCTTTTCTCCCGTGCGGGACAAAAGCCACAAAAGACGGCGAATGAGAGTACAGGCGGGGGCGCGAATGTCTGGCTGGGGGAGGCGAAAGGCCTCTCCTTGTTCTTTGAATAAGACAAAAACAAAATGACCACGCGAGCGAAGAAAGCGTGGCTCCTGCGGGCGATGACGCTTTTTGCAGCTTTTGTGCAACCTCGACTGAGTCGTCTGAAAGCTCGGCGAGCGCCCCTTCAACGTTCCGGAAAAAAACGCGTGTTATTTCGTTTGAAAGAACCACGAAAATTCCGACTTTTTAAAAGATGGAAATCGTGTCGTTAGAGATACAAAAATAATAGTTAAAAAATAAAGTGCAAGGTTCACTCTCCTAAAAATAGTCATCGTCAAATATTTTTCATATATATAAGGCGCATGAAATTAAAACTAGAGTAACAGCTACCTTATTTATTTGTGCATACCCGTTGTGCACTTAACATGCATATGGTATATATTACTGTAATAATTGATCAGTCAAAAATGTCTATAAAAAAAAAAAATCTCAAAGTTTGGTATGCAACAGTTATCTGTCTGAAATCTAACCAGTAGACCACCAATGATACAAATAACATATGAAAAGGCATTCCATTTGATCTCATCACACCATTTTTACTCATACCAGGAACGCGTGTTAGAGAATGGAAAAAAACCTGAATAAGGGGACACAACTTTTCGGTGTATCAGATAATGAATCTTCGAATAGCCCAAAAACAAAATGGCCACGCAGGCCATCAAAGCGCCGCTCCTGCATCATCGTTTGAAAGTCGGGCGAGTGCCGCTTGCACTTTTATACTATTGATATTTACACAAAAGAAATCCTAGTTTCCGATTCTGTGGGGAGTATTGATAACATGTGTCATCGGGCCGATACTCACAGCCGAAAGTTTCGGTTCCTTATTGTACAGCGAGTTTGTCAGTGCATTGATACCAATACCAAAAAAAAAAAAAAAAAAAAACACCGTCTGTGATAACCTCTGTTATTGGGTCAAAACTCACACCAAAAAATTCCCAGTTTCTCATTGTATAGTGAGTATTGATAACATTGATTTGATAGTTTCTGCCATACTTAATATATTGTGCAGAAGTCTGGGAAAATGACTACAAACGTTCACTACAGCCCCTTTTTATCCTCCAAAAACATGCAATTAGAACCATACACAGGGTAGGATATCGGGATCATATTAATATTTTATTCCTGCAGTCCAAATTAGTAAAATTGGATGATTTAGTAAAATTTTGTTATTTAAGGTCAACAAAAACATAGTGCCAGAAAACATCCAAAATTTATTCACTCAGAAAGAGGGAAGTCATAACTTAAGGGGCTGTAGTATATTCAAAATCCCAAAGGTGAGAATCACCAGGAAAAGCATGTCTGTGTGTGGAGTCAAACTTTGGAACAATTTACAAGACGAGATCAAACAATGTCCAACTATTCACGTGTTCAAATTTAAATACAAAAAAACATTCCTAGCGGAATACAGAGATGAAGAAAATGGGGTATGAGTGATACGAGAGATTGGGAATAGTGCGTCTACACTTATGGTTAACTTTGTTGTTATTGTTGCTATTGCTATATCATAACTGTCATTATTAATATCATTACTCTTGTTGTTATTACCATTGGTGTATTTATTAGGGAAGAAGAAGGGGTAGGGAAAATAAGCATCTGCTTCTTACTACCCCTTTTCGAACATATTATGTAACATTTTTGTTGTTGAGTTATTGTTTTTGTTTTAATGTTCGAAATAAAGTATTCATTCATTTACAGTTACACAAAATAATCCAGTTTACCATCCTATAATAGGTACTCATAACCACTATCATTGGGCTGATACCCACACCCAAAAAAAAAACAGTTTTTGCTTCTACGGGGATCATTGATTCCCGTTGTCATCGGACTGATTCAAAAATATTTTAGCACTTTAAGGTGCACCTGAAAAAAAACCAATCCTTTTTCATATATTTCCCATAAATAAAGTGCACTGGAATATAAAGCTCATGAAATTGGGACTAGATTAGAAATTGTGTATAATCGTTGAGCTCTTTATACACTTACAGCATATAGTAGTGCAATGATAAGTGTCTCAGATTAAAATTTGCATGATATTGTTTGAAACGGGAATCGAACTTGGCACTCTACCACAACACCGCCAGTGAAATTAGAACCGATCTCACGAGTACACTATTTTTGCGTAGATGCTCGAAGCAATGATTTGCATAGTGCATTTTGTTCAGCTCTCTGAGAAGTTAAACATTCTCTCAATTTCTATACCTGTGCTTCAATATCGTTGCAGTTCAATATGTAGAGATAGATAGATAGAGATAGACAGAAATAGAGATAGATGGATAGAGATAGATCGCGAGAGATGGATATAGATCGATAGATAGACATAGATATAGATATAGAGCTATAGATAGATAGAAGGATAGAGAGATAGGTGGATACTTTATTCATCCCCGTAGGGAATTTCACACTTCCAGCAGTATCCTTGTGTTGAAAAATAAATAAAATAAAAGATATAGAATACAAAAATACCCAATATAACGTGTTGATAGAGTATTTAAATAGTGCTACGGAAAATACACACTGTAATAAAATAGGGTAATATGTAAATGTGGGGGTGGGGTTTAATGTGTGCTTTTACTTCCCGGGGTGGAGTTAAAGAGCCTGATGGCATGAGGAAGAAATGATCTCCTCAGTCTGTCCGTGGAACAAGATATGCACATGTATATGTACGTAAAAGATCATTTTAAGGGGTATTACCTTTTGTGTGGCCCCTTTTTAAGGGTTCTTATTTTCTTCATGATGAGGTTTTTGAGTTGAAGCTTTCCAATGATATCTGGCAAGGTGTCTTTCCGTGACTGATGAATATGACATGATTTGCTACTCAACAGTCTGAACATTAAAGTGTATACAAATAAATGTGACGTGATTTGACTAAATTGTAGAAAGATTTTCTGTTTCCTGTACCCGTGTTTCACAATGTGATTGACACAGAGGTGAGGAAGTGGAGAGACTGTTTGACATAGTAGAATGCACTGTGCAAATTGGTATTTCTGGCACTGTGAGTAAGAATAGTATGATCAAGCAATAAGTTTTAAATTTGTTGTCTGTACAAATGGCAGTCTACTGGAAAAGTATCAGCGCCCCCTATCGCCACAACCCGGGATCTAATCTTGTTGCATACATTTAGAAGTGAATGGTAAAGAGTTAAATTGACTTTGTTACATTCACTTGAGTAAATTTCGGGACATTTTGTACTTCTAGGAGTATTTTTGAATCCGTATCAGTGTTCATTTTACCTCTGAAAAGTGATGGGTCCTGGGGACTCGCATGCTCAAAAATCTATGGGTCCCAACAGAGATCTATGGGTCCCCAAAATTTAGTGTTATCGAGGTTGAAATTGTAAATCGGCGAGAAATATATAATATAAATCTATATATTCATTCAGTTTTAATCATCACAGTTCATTGGTAATACAAATCAATTATCACGTCAAGATTTTTCAGTCCACAACAATTTTGTACATTATACAAAATAATATTGCTGAAATAACTATATTAATCCATATTTTCATTAAGTTTTAATCATCACAGTTAATCAGTAATACAAAGCAGTTATCACTTCAGATTTTTCAGTTCATATATTCTTCGTGGTTTGCTGTCCCGCCACAGTTGTAATGCCTTCTCAAGGTCCAATCCATTAATATCCTCCTGATAGCGTAACCAGGAATATAATTTAGCCTATTTTGGCAGAAAAGTCCTTTTCTTGCTAGGAGTATTCCTTTTATTTTCTTTCATCGAATTGTTCGCTTCAACAGACGTGTTTTCCTAGCCTCCGCGATCTTCCGAAGAATTTCTCCGCCGTTTTTTCGTGCCGGAATTATTGCCGTTTTTATCACTTTCTGCATTATGTTTCAATTTATTACTGACACTGAAGAAATGACCAATTTTGTGTCGATTTTCACCTAATACTAACTGTTTTTTTTTTCGGAGGCATACTTAACCTTCACCTTCCCTCGACGACAACCACCACAACAATGACGTAATCTCGAAGCAACGAGATTGTGTTTGCCGAGATCGGCGTGCAGACGAAAGCTCGAAACGCGACACCAAAACAACAATGGCGGATCTGCCTGAGGAAAAGTTTGGAGTGCAGTAAATCTTTGTTAAAAAAAAAGTAATCGGGTGATAATGACAATTTTGTGTCAAAAATGTTGCGTCCCGGGGACGCACGTTGATTTGACACGATGTGTCCCCAGCAAAAATGATGCGTCTAGGACGCAGGGACGCGGGCAAACGAGAACACGGCCCTATACTTTTTACTTTTATTTGAGTAGATTTGTAAAGAAGACACTGTACTCTTACTCCGCTATATTAAGGTAAACTGAAGCCGTCACTTGTACGCCATCCACGTAAGTAATCATCTGTGTGTCTCTGCCAAGACCCGTTTAATTTGTCAGATACCTCGTGTTTTGTTCAGATTTGAACTGTGACCACCACGTGACACGGGTTTTTTTCTTTTTGCTATACTGTATGCGCTGTGTGTATAGCCGTAGCCTCATACATTATTATATATATATATATATATATTATATATATATATATATATATATATATATATATATATATATAATAAAATGTATTGTTTATTGGATGGACTTTGATGATTTGTTGATCTGATTGAATGCTCGATGCTCAAAAAAAATCAATATAGAAGACATTGTTCCAGTTACTCATTAATTGTTTACTTTAGTAATTTTTTAGATAAGTTTTTACTTCGACTTGAGTTGTGTTATTCTGAGGTAACAGCATTCTTACTTACCATGTAAAATCTTTGGCTCCTCTACCCACCTCTTCATATATTGTATTGTGATTTGGGAAAGCGATGATTATCGATTGACCATTCCTCAAATACAGTAGTATACTGTATAGCCTTGGCTAGTATATAAATACTATATGCATTTCTAATCCTATCCACTGTATTTTGTGGTATATAAGGTCCACTGGATTATAAGGCGCACTCATATTTCTGGCGAATTTGGCGTTTTTAGGTGCGCCTTATCCATCAAGCTATATACCGAAACCATATCCCCCTAGTTGAAATAGGCTATCGTCAAGAACACACTTACATTCACCAAACATGCATTCCCCTTCGCTCTTCCACAGCACAAGGGGTGAGTTGCTGTGCCATGCAACTCAAAATCAGCAGAGAGGCCCAACAGCATACAGTGGTTTACCCACTCCGCATCATAGACGTCAACACCAGTCATTTTGACCTATACTCTTCATGCATTAAGTGAACCGTCCTCACACCCACAGCACGTTTCACCCTGTCCTTCTGACCACATTTGGGCCTCCCTCTCATTCTATATCCTACCACTTCTGCACTACATACAGTTTAAGTCAAACGGCCTTCATCCATTCTTTCCATATGTCAGAACATTTTCATCAACCCTCTCAGTAAGCTCTCCCACACCAGTTCTTCTCCTTATTTCCTCATTCCTTAACTTAACCAGTCATGTCACTCCACACATACTACGCAAACATCTCTATTATTCTATGACGCTTATTTACTCTAAAGCCCACGCCATTACTGTTGGTACCACCACAGCTTCATACAATCCTCGCTTTGCATCCATTGGCAGATCCCTACATTTGAACAATCTGTTCAGCACACCCATTGCCTTGCACCCTTCACCCACTCTTCTTCACATCCTCCTTTAAACCATTACCATATGAACTCGAATACTCAAAACCATCACCAACATCAGATCCACCTAGCTCACAACGTCTCCAACACCTCATTACCTAACTCTTGTCTGCACTCACCTTAAGCTTTCTTACTTTCGATACTTGTTGCATTGTTTTTTCACTGAAAAAAAAAAAAACCAAAACCGGGCTAAAACGACCGTTGCGTAATATCGACTGGAGTCAGGATTATTTGTTTACGAAATAGAGATATGCGTTTGTGTGACGGATATGAAAGGTGTCATTGTGAGGCGACGCGTGGAGGTGCTACACGGAATTTAGCGCTCCGTCGTTGGGTCGTCACAGCGACGGTCACATCCATGTGACAAGCGGCGGCCGAGAGGGGGCGGGGCGGCTTATGGATGCGCGACCCCCGTGCACGCAGGTGGCAGACTCCATCCGAATGACAAGCCACGGATGGACGGATGAGTGGGACGTAGAGTCGGACGCAAAGGCGCAGCTGGCGGGCGGCGACAGATCATCCGACCCGACGGAAACATTGACACATGAAATATGAAAAGGAATTTCTCTTGGCTGGTCGTCTTATTATTTCGTAATTTTTCCTTTTTTTCTAGATTATATTTTTTTATCTAGGATGCTTTATTATTTTACGTCTTATTTGCTTTTCCTGAGTCAAGTTACAACGGTGAAAACAGTCAGATTTAAACGCAGTTAAGCCCCTGTGTGTAGTATTTGACCACTAGAGGACACCGTTTGACCTAATTTGAACATAAAGCAGTGCCAAATGAGCACAGCGCAGCAACAACATGCCAGACAAACATGGCGGTGACTTCTAGGTAGGAATTCCACTATGTCAAGTCAAATTTATGTGTATAGCCCTTAATCACAAAGATGTATCTAAATACTGCCCAGGTTACAATGACTCCATCCCCTGATCTTAAACCAACATGCGGGCAAGGAAAAACTCAAAACCTCAGCGTGAGGAAAAAAGAAACCTTGAGAAGAGGCCTCACAAGTGGTAATCCCCCTTCCAGGATGACCAGGGTAGAATAGATTTAGCATTGAGTTAGAGTACACACACTATGTAAAATAAATACAAATTTATCCACCCATGAGTATTTATAGAAATCATCATTGGTATGATAGTTCATGTATTTTTGCTTATTATTCAAATCTTTTTTTTATTTACCGAGTGAAAGTTGTTTGTACCACTAGGGGGCACTAAACCTTACACACTATCCCTTTATAATTAAACAGTAGTATTTGAAAAATAATATTTTTCAAATTTATTTTTTTATATTTTCCATTTTATTTTCCTCCTTTTTATTTATTATTTTCATATATTTTTGTGTTCCATTTTTTTCTTGTTTTCATGCCATTTGATTAATTTGTTGTTACATATTCAGATATTTTAATTATAATTTTATCAAAAAGAATTACAACCTTATTTTTGGATCTTTTTGTTCATTTTTTGTTGCACTAGTTTTTTATATTTGTATTTTAAAAATACATTGATTTATTTTATTTGTTTCATTTTGTATCTTTTTAATATTTTTGTGAAATATTTTATTTATTAAAATATTTGTATTTTCATTAATTTTATCAAATTATGTTTTTTATTTTATTATTGATGTAAATCTATTGTTTATGTATATAATTTATACCCAGTCATATATTTACATGATCTATTTGTTTTTTATTTCAATGTTTTATTGTTTAATATTTATTTATTTCTGATTGATTTTTAAAGATTTTCTATATTTATTCATTGTACATTGTATTTATTTATTTTATTTTTCATCTTTTTAAATTCATTTTTTCAAATATTTTTAATTATTTAAAATATTCTTTTATCTATATTTTAATATTCAATTTTAGTTGTTTGATTTTTCCATTAAACATAATTCTATTTAATTTTTTTAATCTTTTATTTTGAAATTTTGTATTTTATTTGTTTAATTTTGAATTTTGACCTTTTTTTTTTTATCTCGGTTTACCGTGAGTTTTACATCCCAAACGGTGCCTTACAAAAATATTTGTAATTGTATTTGTGACCATTTCATTTTATTGTTTGATATATTTTTTGTTTGATGATTTTTTTTATAGTTTGCGTAATTTTTCATTTCATGAAATAAAAAATAATGTGTGAAACGGCTGGGCATAGTGGTTAGCACGTGTGCGGCACAGTTCAGAGGTCATGAGATCGAACCTTCTTTGTGGAGTCTGCATGTTCTCCCGGTGCTTGCGTGGGTTTCCTACGGGCACTCCGGTTTCCTCCCACATTCCAAAAACATGCAAGTCAGGTGAATTGGCCGGTCCAAATTGTCCCTAGGTGTGAATGAGAGAGCGAATTGTCCGTCCCTGTGTGCCCTGCGACTGGCTGGCAACCGGTTCAGGGTGTCCCCTGCCCACTGCCCGAAGATAGCTGGGATGGGCTCCAGCACCCCCGCGATCCTACTGAGGATAAGTGCTACAGATAATGGATGGATGGATGGATGTGAAACGGCACAAACTTTTTCCTCATTCTCATTTTATTTCTAACGTCATTTTTATTTTATTTTCGACCCGAAATTGGTATGATATTAACCTTGAACTTTTACGTTATATTAAATTACAAAGTAAAACAAGTAAAAAATAATTGGATTTTTTCACAGCTGGTCTCCGCCTCCTCTATGGCGCAATATCTTCTCTAATTTCGTTTTTTCTCGCCACTCGAACGACAATCGACTTTCGACAAAAGTCAATTAAGACGCCGCTCCGAAGCGCGTCAACTCCTTTGAAAAGCGCAAATTGAAAAAGTCGAGGGCGCAAAATAGTTAGTAGAGGGCACCGCTTCTGAAAAAAGTGGGAGGCGGTTTCACAAAAGAAGGCGGGGTCACAAAAGTCAAGCAGTTTCCAACTCACAAAGGGCGTCCTCAACGGCAACACTTAACCCGAAGGAAAAGAAACAATAAATCTTTTAAATAAATGGTAATAAGAACGATAATAAATCATGGGGCGGCAGTAGCTCAGGAGGTGAAGTCGTCTCGGACCAAGTGATCAGAGGTTCGATTCCCGTCTCCTTTGTTTTAAATGTCGTCGTGTCCCTGGGCAAGACAATGAATCTCTCAATGGGTAAGTGTGAAGTACGTTGTAAGGCGCTTGTGATGCAGTCTATCATACCATTCTTTTGCTCCTTTTAAATACAATTCCTTTTTTTTTTTACTTTTTTTTTAATAATTTGTTTTATTCTGAGGAAAATGAACTGCCATTTGTCATGAATCCATCCAATTATTTGTTTAAAAATTTTTTTTTGCTATAATGTATTTTATTTTTTCGTTTTTTTACAATTTTAGCTTTTATTTTTGTGATTTGATTACGTTTTCCTGATTCCTTTTTGTTCCTTTTTTAACATTAATTTTCCTAATTTACAGATTTTTCTGCTGAGAGATATTTTATTTCATTATTTATTTTTGGTTTTATTTTGTAAATTTTCTACACTTTTCTCATTTTATTTTATTTCTAATTTATTTTAAGAATTATTTTCAAATTTTAATTTCAAACTAAATATTTCTTGTTTGTTTTTTTTCAGATTTTTTATTAATCCACTGATTTTTTGGTTGACAAACATTTGATGGAATTCATTTTATTACTTTTGTTGGGTTTATTTTTATTTTACTATGCTTTTTTGTCTTTTATTTTAGGAATAAAAGTTTCAAAATACAATCTGTGTTTTTATGCGTTCTTTTTCTTATTTTACTGATTTTTTAGTTGATTTTCAAATGTATTTATTTCATGACGTACTTGAAAATTTAAGTCAAGTCATGTTCATATTTGACGCCCTTGATCACAAGAAGTCTCAAAGGGCTGCACGGACCACAGACTACAGACTTTTACACCATCCCCTGATCCAAAACCTACATGAGGGCAAGGGAAATCTCAAAAACCTCAAGTCAAGTCATGTTAATTTGTGACGCCCTTAATCACAAAGAGTCTCAAAGGGCCGCACAGACCTCAAATTATTGCAAACTACAGACTATTATTACACCATCCCTTGATCTAAAACCTACATGAGGGCAAGGAAAAACTCAAAACTTCAACATGAGTAAAATGAAGAAGCCTTGAGATATTTATAAAACACGAGTTGATCCCCGGGCAGCACGGCGGCGCGGTGGTTAGCGCGTGTGCGGCACAGTTCTGAGGTCATGAGCTCCAACCTTTCTGTGTGGAGTTTGGATGTTGTCCCTGTGCTTGGGTGGATTTCCTCCGGGCACTCCGGTTTCCTCCCACATTCCAAAAACATGCTTGTCAGGTTAATTAGCCCGTCCAAATTGTCCCTAGGTGTGAATGAGCGGGCTAGTGGTCGGTCTCTGTGTGCCCTGCGATTGGTTGGCAACCAGTTGAGGGTGTACCCTGCCCACTGCCCAAAGATAGCTGGGATGGGCTCCAGCACCCCCGCGACCCTATTGAGGATAAGCGGTGCAGATAATGGATGGATGTATGGAGTTAATCCCCCTTTCCAGGATGACCAGGCCGCAATGGATGTTGCAATAACAAATAATACACAGATATCATCAACAGAAAATAAAGGTAACTCCTGAAATTGTACTTGTTTTTTCTTTTTTATTAAACTTTTTTTTAATTTTGCGTAGATCAGACCTGGGCACTCCGGTCCTGGAGGGCCGCACGTTCTGCCAGATTTTGAAGTTAGCTCTTCTTTAACTCAGGTGATACAAATTATAACCTCGTTAGCAAGCTAGCAAGTGCTCGTTAACGATACTGGTGATTGGAATCACCTGTATTGGATCAGAGAAACCTCAAAAATCATGCAGAACATGCGGCCCTCCAGGACCGGAGTGCCCAGGTCTGGCGTAGATGAATGATTTAAATCGTTCAGTCTTAATTTTTTTCTATTTTAAATATTTACTTTGAGCAAACACGTTATTTTGAAATAAATATTCTCACTGGTTCATGTCCATTAATTTTCCTATTACAGTGATTTTTCTGTTGACACGTATTTTATTCATTGTATGACTTCCTTTACTATTTGTGCGTTATCAATACACTTTTTGGTTGCCAAATAATTTCTCGGGTTTTAAATATTTTATTTATTCAATGATAATAATCTTAACATTGATTTAATTTAATTTGATTCTTTTGTTTATTATGTTTGTGCATTAATTTTTCCTATCTAATGATTCATTATTATTATATATTATTAATTATTTGGGGTGTGTTTTTGTGATTTTACCACACTTTTCTTTGTTTTTTTTAAACTTTTTGCTGACAGATAATTTGGTACATTTTGATTCTTCTTTTATCAACGGTTTAAATAAAGTATAATTAGTGTCTTAAATTGTGATTTGACTAGTATTTGTTTTCTTATTTTTGCAGAGTATGTTTTGCATGTAAAAAAATATACTCAAATGAGAAATTTATTATTATTTACAAACTTGATACGAGTCCATTTTGTTCAGAAAAATAACAATAAAAAATAGTATAAATTCCAAACTCGAAAGATTTAAGATTTTTTTTCCTCACCGACAGAGGAGGCGGGGCGATCGTGGAGGGGGTGTCGCCGATAGTCTCCGACGGGGTGTGGGGCCACGGGCTTGTAGGACTGTCCTGTGGCCCGGTAGACCGCCTGCACCCAAAGCAGGCGGTCCTGTTCTTCCTCGCAGGCGAAGAGCACTTGGTCGCCCTCGCGAACCGCGTTGAAGAAAACAGCGCCGCCCTGCAGGTCTGCAGAGGGATGACGACCGATGGGATAACGACCAGCGGGACATGGGGCGAGGCTCACCTGGCTGCGGGGGGCAGTAGTCCACAGTATAGCCCTCCAGTTGCATCAGCTCCTGAGGCTCTGCCTTCTTTGGACGGTAACTGCACATGGCGAAGGTGTACTGGCTCACCTTGGGCAAAAATCGGGGACATTTTACGATTATTAAGGCATAAAGGCATTCATTCGTGTCCGATTACCTCACAAAAATCGGTACATTTTCCGATAAATCGAAAAGCAAATGACATTTCTAAGGTGTAAAGACATACATTCGTGTCTGATTACCTCTCAAAAATCGGTCGATTTGCCGATTCATTGATGAGTAAGTGATATTTCAATTGTCTACCTCACATAAAAATGGGTTCGTTTTCCTATTCATCGATGAGAAAAATTGACATTTCAAACATTTAATTGTACATGTCTGCCTCACAAAAATCGGGTCATATTCCGATTAGTTGACGAGTACGAGACATTTCAGGGGCGTTAAGACATTCATTCGTGTCTCCCTACCTCACAAGAATCGGTAAATATTCCAATTCTTCAAAAAGAAAGTCACCTTTAAATGTCATTGTTTTAAGATCGAGGGATTCATTGTTTCCTTTTACTTTACAAATATCGGTTCGTTTACGATTAATTCAAACAACTACCTCAAAAAAAAAAAAAAAACAGGAAATTTCTGATTCCTCGATGACCAAGTTATATTTCACAGCACTCGTTTTTCAATATAGACATTTATTTGCATCTGTTAACGCCTCAAATATCAGTTTATTTTCCGATTCATCAATAGGACAGTGACATTTCAAATGTCCTCTTATGGTTCAGATCCTACCTCTCAGATAGGACACGCTGTGTTAAATATGCTGAAATGACATCTGAGCCCTTTACTGTTACCTGTGGTGTTCCGCAGGGTTCAGTACTTGGCCCACTTCTTTTCAGCATTTACATGCTTCCATTCGGTGATATTATTCGCAAGTATAATATCAGTTTCCATTGCTTCGCAGATTACACTCAACTATATCTTCCGATGGAGGAATATGCCACACTAAACTGTGGAAATTTGGAGGCCTGCCTCATTGAGATAAAAGAATGGATGTCACTCAACTTCTTGCGCCTTAACTCTGAAAAGACCGAAATGTTAGTTATTGGTCCATCTTAATGCCGTGACTTGTTCTCAAAAACGGCTCTGAACATTGACAAATGTAATATCACCCTGGGTGACTCAGATGCAGAGATTATAATTCACGCATTTGCTACTTCCCGTCTCAATTACTGTGGTCTTCCGAAGTCCAAAATCAAGAGCATTCAGCTAGTACAAAATGCTGCAGCAAGGCTTTTAACTAAGACAAAAAAGTTCACATTACCCCGATTTAAGCTAACCTGCATTTACCTTGCAAATATCAGTGCCTATTCAGATTCTTCAATGAGAAAGCGACATTTAAAATGTCTACCTCACAAAAATCGGTAAATTCCGATTCATCGATGAGCAAGTGACACGTCTCCTTTTATAGTATGGACGTTTAATTGCATTTGTTAACGTCACAAATATCAGTTCGTTTTCCGATTTTAGCAAATGGAAAGTAAAATTTAAAATGTCTACCTTACAAGATTGGTACACTTTCCGATTGTCGATGAACAAACGACATTTGAAAGGCCTCGTTTTTCAAATGATATTTAATAGTATCTGTTTACCTATAAAATAAATCATTTAATTTACCGATTCGTCGATAAGTAAGTGCCATTTCGAAGGCCTTGTTTTTAGATACATCAAAATGCAATCGAAAATGTCTACCATATTCAAGAGAAACAGACATTTCAAATATCTACCTCACAAAATCGGTACATTATCCAATTGATCGAAGAGCAAGGGACGTTTGAAAAGCATAAAGACATGTATTCAAGTCCGTCCACCTCACGAAAATGGCTAAAGTTAGCCACGAGCTATGCTAAATGGAGATTCTCACCTGGACCAGAACGAAGAATCGTCTTTTCCAGCGTTTCCACACTCGATGGCCTAGCGCGTACAAGTAGCTACAAGCACAAAAATATCGAAAAAAAAAAGTTAAATAGATCTCAGCTCGCTTATGGTTTTTAATGTAATGTATTTGGGTTGAGCTTTCGTTTCAGTTAAGAGAGAATGGTTACTATTCTCTTTTTAATCGTATTCTTGAGATACATTCAGGAACAATTTAAAAATTGGAAATTTGACTAATAAAGGCAGAAGGACAATTGGGTCTTTTTTTTTAAATGACGAATTGGCAAAGGGGCATGAGCTCAAGCACCACCTAGAGTCGTTATCTGCATGACATAAAAGTAAAGAGCTCCTCGCGGGTGGAGGATTGTGATTTTCTGGGATTTTTTTGCTTAAAGGTGTGAGATTCAAGTGTCGCTTTTCGTTTAAGAGAGTATAACAAGGCGTTGGAGCGCACGCCGTGGGCAAATGTCGACAAGTGATATGAAAAAAAGAAAAGAAAAAAAAGAGAAAGAAAAAAAAATGCGTTAATTGCTTCCATCTGCAAATTTGTTGTTTGACTTGAGGCGAAGATCAACTTGTCGTCGTCATGGCAACTGAAGCAAGTGAAGGTCTGATGACACTGGCTCTCAAGTGCCTTGCTTTTTCTTTTCTATTTTTTTCTCTCCCTCCTTTTGGGTTCTGGTGTGAAAACGACGTCTTACTGCCCTCTAGTGGTCGAAACGTTTGCAGCCAAGCTCAGTCTTGTGCACTTGAACGAATTTAAAAAAATATATATTAGTAGTAGTAGTAGTAGTAGTAGTAGTATTTTTACAAATATCGGTTATTATTGATGTTTCATAAAAAACAGTAATTAAATCTGAAAAAAAAAACGTTTGATTTGACTTTTTACTGTTTCTAATTTACGCTTCCCGTTTTGGCCACTAGAGGACGACCACGCAGCGCATCTTTGTTTCCGGCGTGGAAACTTAAAAAAAGAAACCATTACTTTTAACCCGTCTTTTGGCTGTAAAAACGATTTTAATTGTACTTTCTACCGTTCCTTATGCACGGTTCCCTTTTTGGCCACTAGGGGACGTCCTCGCAACGCAATCGAAAATAGTAAAAGTCCGAGAGTTCATTTAAACCTCAGACATCCTTCATAAAAACGCCATTTCTGCATTATAATACGTTACAAGTCTCTATTCTTGTTCATTCCATAAATTTCAGTAAATTATTCTGACTTTTGACCGCATAACATTTATATTTCTGTGTTGTGATGTGCGCTTCCCTCTTTGGCCAGCAGGGGACGCCCAAGCAGCGCAATTAAAACTAGTGTTAGAGCAACGGTAAGAAAACTACAGCACGCAGGTCACTTGCGGCCCGTTAGACTTTTTCATTCGGCCCACCAGACAAAAGTAGGAAACATTTATAATATTAAACAAAGTACTACTAATAAATAGATGTTTTGGTGCCAAAAATGTCCCAACTGTCCCATTTGTATATCTGTAAAAGAAATAATACCCAAAAATACTACAAAAATACTACCAAATTACTCAAAAACTGAAAATCAAATTTAACGCTTAAAAACAGGGACCTAATATATTATCTTTCCTTCATAAAAAAAGTCCTACAGAAATACTGCAGAAAAACTACCAATGTAATACTATAATAGAAAAATAATACCAACAGAAATATTATAACAAAAAATACTAAAAACTACAATATTATAAAAAATACTACAATGGAAATACTTGATAATAGTTTTATATAAATAATACAAAAATACTACTACAGAATGTTACTACAGAAACTACAATGATATAGAAATACAAAAAAAAATACTACAAAATACTACTGTGGAAATACTCCAGAAATACTTCGATGGACTACTTGAAAAATACTTTTACACAAATACCAAGAAAATACTAAAACAGAAATATTACGATAGAAAAATAAATACCAGTAGAGAATTATTACAAAAGAAATACTGTACTACAAAAATATGGAGTAATACTACAAAAATACTGTAAATTCCGGACTATAAGCCGCTACTTTTTTCCCAAACTTTCAACCCTGCGGCTTATTCAGTGATTTTTCTAACGGCCGCCAGCGGCGCTCGAGTACAAAAGTTAAGATTTAGACTGGTGGAATATATGCGCCGAAAAAGACTGCAACTTCTTGGCTTGTGCGCAAATTAAATTAGCATAAACATACCCTCATCATGCAAAATGCAAAAAGAAAGGCACGTGACGCAGCACATGAGGAAGATGAGGACGGTTTACCGTGATTTTTACAAGTACGGTATGTTTTTTTTACCAGACCCGTTTACTGTGTTGCGAGCGTGTTGCTAGCATATTTTGGAATCAGGGAGCGTGAGACGACGTTTATATGACAAAGTTTCTTTCCGACACTCAGGAAGACTACTTTGATGGCTTCAGTTCTAAGGAGAAAGATGAGGACGGTTTACCGTGATTTTTACATGTACGGTATGTTTTTTTAACAGACCCGTTTACTGTGTTGAGAGCGTGTTGCTAGCGTGTTGCTACCATTAACTGCCCTGTCACAGGCACCGTTTGGGATGAGTTATATTATTATTATTAAAGCTTTGAAAACTCTCTCGGTATTCCGTCTTTCTTTGTAAATATGTGTAACCATGTATAATATGTATTTGCAACGGTATATTTTTGTAATGTATTTTTTTTAATTTTTATTTTAGACACTTATTCTGATATGTTTTGTACAGGCGAATGAAAAGGGGCGGAACAAACGCGGGGTGACGGGAAGTGGGGTAAAGGTGAGGAACTGAGAAACCTGTTTGTGGACGCGGTGGACAATAGTGGATATATATTTTTCCCACCCTTACTTTTGGAAATATATACTTTTTTCCTTGGATTACTTTCAACGGGACCCGGACTCTACCGGTATCATTTTCCGTTCATTTTGCCGGCTGTGATTTTTGGACTGTGTACTTTAATGAAGGACATTTAGTTTCAATCGTGGGACTTAAAGTCGGGTTTGGGTTAATTTTGTGTTTGTGTTACATTTTTTAATGTTGGCGCATGCGGCTTATATACAGGTGCGGCTTTTGTAAGTACAAAATCGGTTTTCCTCTTAAAATGTGGTGGGTGCGGCTTATAATCAGGTGCGCTCTATAGTCCGGAATTTACGGTACTACATATATACTACAAAAAATATTAGGACCTCGGTAACACTACAATACCCAACATTAAATTTTGTAGAGTTAAACTACGATCTTGTTTTAATTGTGAGCGTTTCGGGCAGCACGGCGGCATAGTGGTTAGCGCGTGTGCGGCACAGTTCTGAGGTCATGGGATCAAACCTTCCTGTGCTGAGTTTGCATGTTCCCCCCCTTGCTTGCGTGGGTTTCCTCCGGGCACTCCGGTTTCCTCCCACGTTCCAAAAACATGCATGTCAAGTGAATTAGCCAGTGCAAATTGTCCCTAGGTGGGAATGAGTGAGCAAATTGTCTGTCCCTGTGTGCCCTGCGACTGGCAACCAGTTCAGGGTGTCCCCTGCCCACTGCCCGGAGACAGGTGAGATGGGCTCCAGCACCCCCGTGACCCTACTGAGGATAAGCAGTGCAGATAATGGATGGATGGATGGATGTGAGCGTTTCGAAACCACTTTGATGAGAAAAACCTATTTAAAAACAAATAAAAGGATAAAAGACGCAGATGCCTGGATGTGGCCTCTAAAAAGTATCCCATTCAGAGAGTGAAATCGTGTCTACAAAAGAAATAAAAGGTTACCAACCCACAATGCTTCATGTTCGGCGGCTTGTCCATTCGCACAGCCAGCTTCATCTTAAGATCGCTATCTTGGCTGTTTTTGGGGACCGACATCCGGTGGAAGTCGGCCTGCTTTGGCCCGTTTGGGGTGGGGGTCAGGACCACCTACACGGAAATGAAATAAGCATTTAGAACAGACGTTCGCCTTGAATACACACTGCGATTTCACGGACATGAATCAGAGACTTCAAATGCTTTTTGGAAAGATATTTAAAGTATTGTGGTGGGTGGGTGGATCCTTTAACCACTGGGATCATAGGGGCACAATTTCCAGTGGTGTGTCTTGGGCAAGTACAGCCTAGTGGCGCCCATCCCTCTCCAGGCCAACATGTTTCCACCCGGTCTCAGAACAGGGACCTTTTGTATACTACTATGAACATAACTTGTTGGTTGGTTGGTTAACCACTTGGTCGTAGGGGCACCATTTCTGATGGTACAGCCTGGTGGCGCCCATCCCTCTCGGGGCAAACATATTTTTCCAGCCGGTCTCGAACCGAGGACATTTCGTATACTACTCTAAATAATACTGGTTGGTTGGTTGGTTGTTTGGATCCCTTAATCATACAGGTTATAGGGGCACCATTTCCAGTGGTGTGTCTTGGGCAAGTACAGCTTGGTGGCAGTCATCCCTCTCCGGGCCAACATATATTTCCACCCGGTCTCGAACCGGGGACTTTTTGTATACTACTATAAATATAACTGGTTGGTTGGTTGGTTCCTTTACCACACAGGTTGTAGGGGCACAATTTCCTGTGGTGTGTCTTGGGCAAGTACAGCCTGGTAGCGCCCATCCCTCTCCAGGCCAAGATATGTTTCCACCTGGTCTCGAACCAGGGACCTTTCGTATACTACAATAAATAATGCTGGTTGTTTGGATCTCTTAACCACACGGGTTGTAGGGGCACCATTTCCAGTGATGTGTCTTGGGCAAGTACAGGCTGGTGGCGGCCATCCCTCTTCAGGCCAACATATATTTCCACCCGGTCTCACACCGGGTACATTACACCGGGTATACTATTTTAAATATAAATGGTTGATTGGTTGGTTGGTTTCTTTACCACTAGGGTCGTAGGGGCACCATTTCCCGTGGTGTGTCGAGAGCAAGTACAGCTTAGTGGCACCCATCCCTCTACAGGCCAACATGTATTTTCACCCGGTCTCGAACCAGGGACCTTTCATATAGTACTATAAATATAACTGGATGGTCTATTGGTTGGTTGTTACCTTTACCACTAGGGTCCTTGGGGCACCATTTCCTGTGCTACAGCCTGGTGTCGCCCATCCCTCTCCAGGCCAACAAATGTTCTCGAACTGGGGACCTTTTGAGTGTAAGGCGAATGTGTTAACCACTGCGCAAACCCTCTAAATTCTTACACAATTATTTCTACTTGTACTTCTCTATTTAAAAGCCAACTCATCGTTTGAATGTGTTTCGCAACATGATCATTATGCATAAATAAATCAAATCGAGACGATGAAACCATTCATGCAGGGCGGGGGGATGAATGTAACTGGGGGAAAAAAACTCACTCGACCCAGCTCCTTGTCCTCCAGGGCCAGGACACCCGTGTTCTCCATGAAGAGCTTGACTTTGACAGAGGGTAGCGGGTGCGAGGTGCAGAAGTCGCCCTGCGTGGCCCACCTGCCGACCACAACACACACAAAAAAAATGTCAAAACCCGTCAGCCATCCTGGGGGCGTGGCCGTGCCACCGCCGCCATGGCGAGGACGACACGCCGTCTCTCGTAAGTAATGTATTACGGGAACAGCTACACGGTGCCGCTCGGGCTTAAAAGGGCAGCCTCATTACTGTGTGAACCCCCACGGTAACCACAGATGGAATGTATTTCCCCCAGTTCGGTTTTATAGACTTAAGTTGCGTCAGGTTTGCCGGTGTGGATTTGTGGTCGGATGCAAGTGACACAAAAGAAAATACTGACTGTGGCCTGGAGGCTTCAGCCTGGTCCGTTTGCAGCTTCTCACCCCCTTCCACTTCCATGGTGCAGTAGACGATGCGGTTGGGGGCCACAGACTTCAGACCCTGGACCTCCACGATCACAACCTGCACACAAAAAGACAGAAAAAATGAAAATAATTCAGGGTATGCTGCAAAAAGTACATTGAAAATTTGAGTAATTAGAAAAAGAACGATTGCATTTTGCTGATAAGATATATTTTACTTTGTAAAAAAAGACATAAAATAGAATGATCAAAATTTTGCTGCGTGTCTTTATTTCTGATGCTAACATGAGCAGTTAGCAATGCTAATGCCAGCCTGAGTGAGCAGTGGCTGAGTACATGATGGTAAAATTTGCGGCTACCAATTCTTTATTAACACGTCTTAATGTTAAGCACCTACTGGTTAGCAGCTAGCAATGCTAATAATAGCATGAGCGAGTTGTGGTTAGATTCGTGACACTTGCATTAGCAGCTGCGTTTGTGTCACTGGCATAAGTGGCTATCAATGCTAATGCTAGCATGAGCGAGTTGTGATGGTGTTCAAGATGCCAAGATTAGCATGGGTAAGTAATGGCTTGGCTCCTGCCGCTCTCCTTAATATCTGCAAAGCTAATGCCAGCTTGAGAGGAGTAGTTGCTTTGGTGACGCTAGCATTAGTAGCTGGTAATCCCAAAGATAGCAATAACAGCTAGAAATGCTAATGCTTGTATTAGCAAGTTGTGGCTGCTTCTTTGACACTTTTATTGGGAGATGCGTTCATGATGCTAGATTTAACTGCTAACAATGCTAGCATGGGAGGCTAGTGGCAGCGTTTGAGAAGCTACCATTAGCAGCAATCAATGCTAATGCTAGCATGAAAAAGTGATGGATGAGTTCATGATGCTAGCATTTGCAGCCAGCCATTAAAATCCTCACATGAAATGGCTGAGTTAGCTAGCAATGCAAATGCTAACACCCAGAAGATGCTAATTTCTAATGCAGCTAACATTCACATCAATTATAATACACACAAAAAATGATGTAGACGTTAAAACAAAGAAAAACTAGCATTACGGAGTATTGGCTACATTTTTGACGCTACCATTAGCAGCTAATGCTAGAGATGCTAATGCTTACACACACCCCACTGACCTCCAACGTGAAGGACAGCAGGACGTCGGACTTGGACAGGATGTCCACGTCATCTCCGAGGTCCAAGAAGGAATTATTGAGGGAGGAACGTTTGAGCTTCTGCTTGAAGTCGGCGCCTCCTTTGGACACGGGAAGACTCTCCAGGTTGGCCATCAGCAAATTGATGGAGGAACGCAACTCGTCCACATAGAGGACGTCCATTTCAGGGGACACAAACTTGGGACATCGTCTCTCCTGCGTCCCGCAAAATAGACTCAGAAAAATTCAACGGTACTTTATGGGATTACCCAGGATGTCTCACCCTGGCAATTCTCTCCACCAGCTGCAAACGCCCGTCGAGTTCTCTGCGAATCTGCGCCGCCTGCTCGTCTACATTGTCCAGCTAAAGACAAACAGCAATAAAAATTACGTACAGAAAAGAAACAAGAAAGTTAACTCAGTTCTTTAGAATTTAAAAATGTCAAAACTACGCCGACACAAGTGCCACACTGCATGTTTAGCTGACAGGATGTCACAAATAAGACCTAAATGACCAAAACATGGAAAAAAGCAGGCGCAGGACATGTTTGACACAAACTAGCTCTAACTGACCCAAACTTGGAGCATAGACAACACAGGATATGTTGGAATACAGAACAGAATGTTTCAAACCCTACACACGCTAACATAACAAAAATCAAATGCGGGATATGATGGCACACTGACCAGCCCAAAGTGAACAAAACAAGAAAGTGAAATGGCACAGGATGCTGTCACACTAACAGTAAACGAACAAAACATGAAAAACAGAGGCAGAGGAGGCAGGGAACAGACTCATGCCTGAATAAAACAACTACATAACACTAACCAGCTCTAACTAAACAAAATGAAATAAAATTTAAAATGCAGGTTTGGTTTGCCCACCGAATGGCTCTAACTGAACAAAACATGAAGAAGACAACACATGTTTACTAAAAAGCTTTAACTGAACGAAACCTGAAAGGAAGGCAAGTTATGTTGGAACACTCATGAGTTCTAACTGAACAAAACATGTCTGAAACAGCAGATAGAGCAGCTACATTCTGTTTAAACATGCTCCCGCTCTCAATGAACAAAACGCGAAAGGAGGGCAGTGCAAGATATGTTGAAACACTAATTGGTTCTTACTAAACAAAAGATGAAAAGGGAAAGACACAGGGAACACACTCTTTCCTTGTTAGAACTACATATTATCTCAAAAATGAAACAGCTCTACCAGAACAAAACAATAAAATGGACGGAAAAGTTGTGTTGGGACAATAACTAATTCTAACTGTACAAGGCATGAAAGAAAGAGGATGCAGGGAACATGCTTGCGTAAGTAAAGCAGCTACACAATGTTCCAGCAGCAACCAGCTGTGAAGCAGTGGTCGGGAACCTACGGAACGCGAGCCATACATGACTCCTTTCATGAGTATTGAGGGCTCGGGGATAAAATAGAACATATGCGACTATTCTAAACATTGTTAATGGTAACGTGGATTTGCACACACACAAGATCAAAACTGTGCTGAAGGTAATGAGGGTTTGGTCCAGTATACATAGGACACCATTTTAACTACAGTTTACAGTACAGGTGTCACACCCACAGACCATGTTGTGTCTGTAAAATGGCAAAATAATAATTCATATGGAAGCTCTTTAAACAATATGTTCATTGTGGAGTCACTTTATGACGAAAAGCCACAAAACAAACTTTAACCCAAAACAAACAATTTTACACAGAAGCTCTAGCTAAGGACTTTGGGCAATCTAATTGCGTGAGTGTTTTTTTTGTTTGCAGTATTTTGGGACATTTTTACAAAAGAACTTTGCTTGCACTTTGTTTTGAAACAATTATTCAGGACAAAAATGAGCCTCAACACTCTTAAATAACTGCGGGAGGGAGAGAAATCTAAAGTAATCTGGCAATATTATTATTTCATGGATTTGATCAAATCATCAAATATCACACGTTGAAATAAAATGAAAGTAAGAATAAGCTCTAGTCTGGAGAGCAGGTTTGCCGGTTTTATTGAATTTCTTCTTAAAATATACGGTGTGGCTGTCTCATGAAAAAAAAATCTAAATCAAAATTTTGCTTTTATGGCTCTTAGGGGTAAAAAAGTTCCCAACTCCTGCTCTAAAGGAACAAAATAAAAAATATAGGAATATATATTTAGAAGAAGAAAACTTGAAAGAAAGTGGACACAGGTAACATGCGTTGGATTCAAGATGGCGGCGCACATGGATGCTGTGGCTCATTTCTCTCCAGCTAATCTTCTATTTATCACCGTTCTCCTGTCTTTTTTGCTTTCTTTCCTGGACACATGCGTGGCCAATAACCCTTATAGTTGGGAGGAACTTATTAAATTCAGATTCAGATTCAGATCTACTTTATTGTCATTCTAGTACACGTGTATACAGAACGAAATGTCGATGCATCTGACCCCCACAGTTTCCTTGAATGTACAGATATAAATAAAGTTGTATTGTAATTGGCTACGTATAGTATTTTACCATAGTGCCGATAGTGCAAGAAGAGTAGCTAACCAGATGTGCAAAATGGGCAGCCAGGTTAACAAGTCAGGTACACAGGTACATTAACACTGTAACAATAACGCTGTAATTACCATAGTGCAGAGAGCAATGTGCAATGAGTGGCAAGCTATAAAAACTGCCAGTAGTGCAAAAAGACAGATTAGCAGCCGTTTAGATTTAAGTTAACTATATGTTAGATTGACCATTTAACAGTCTAATGGCCAGGGGGACTAGACTATTGCGGAGCCTGGTGGTCCTGCACCGCACACTGCAGAACCTCTTCCCAGAGGCTAGCAGAGTGAACAGTCCATGATGGGGGTGAGAGGGGTCCCCGGTAATGTTCTTAGCATGGGATAGGCAGCGCTTCTGGCCAATGTCCTGAATGGAGGGAAGTGTAGTCCAGATTATTTTCTCTGCTGTCCTCGTTACCCTCCTCACACTACCCCAGTCGGTAGCGCTGCAGCCTCCACACCACACAGAGATACAGCTGGTCAGGATACTCTCTATGGTGCCCCTGTAGAATGTGATGAGGGAGGGTGGGGGCAGGTGGGCTCTCCTCATCCTCCGCAGGAAGTACAGGCGCTGCTGTGCCCTCTTAACCAGTGATGCAGTGTTCACGGACCAGGTGAGTTTGTTTGTAATGTGCACCCCTAGGAACTTGATCCTGCTGACAACCTCCACAGCCTTGTTGTTGATGCAAAGTGGGGCATGGTTGGGCTGGTTTTTCCTAAAGTCGACAATGATCTCTTTAGTTTTGTCAACATTCAGGACCAGGCTGTTGTCCCTGCACCAGCCCACCAACTGCTCCACCTCCTCTCTGTAGGCTAGGTCGTTGTCATCCCTGATGAGGCCCACCACTGTTGTGTCGTCAGCATACTTCACGATGTGGTTTGTGGCGGACCTAGGGACGCAGTCGTGTGTCATCAAGGTGAACAGCAAGGGGCTTAGGACGCAGCCTTGGGGGGAGCCCGTGCTGAGGTAGATGACATCTGAACTGTTCTGACCTATCCGCACTGATTGGGGTCTGTCACAGAGGAAGTCCAGCAGCCAGTTCCGCAGGGGGGTGTTGAAACCCAGGAGTCTCATCTTGTCTACCAGATGTTGTGGGATGATGGTGTTGAATGCTGAACTGAAGTCCAGGAACAGCATCCGCACATGGGTGTTCTTCTCCTCTAGATGTGTCAGGCTCAGGTGAAGCGCAGAGGAGATGGCATCCCTGGTGGAGCGGTTTGTCCTGTAGGCAAACTGAAAGGGGTCGAATGAGGAGGGGAGACTGGAGGTGATGTGCTCTTTAACCAGTCTCTCAAAGCACTTCATTATGATAGGAGTCAGTGCAACGGGCCGGTAATCGTTGAATGATAAGATCTGGGGTTTCTTTGGCACTGGGATGATGTTGGCAAATTTGAAGCATGATGGTACTATGGCTTGGTCTAGCGAAGTGTTGAAAATGTCTGTTAGTACACAAGCCAGCTGATCGGCGCACTCCCTAAGTACCCGCCCCGGAATGTTGTCCGGGCCTGGAGCCTTCCTTGTGTTGACCCTTCTCAGGGTCTTCCTCACGTCAGATGAGTCCAGGTGGAGTGCTCTTTCGTCCTGATTTGGAACCGCTTTCGCTGCAGTGGTGCCGTTTTG
The DNA here is from genome assembly GCF_059441175.1 of Urocampus carinirostris. NCBI lineage: Eukaryota > Metazoa > Chordata > Actinopteri > Syngnathiformes > Syngnathidae > Urocampus > Urocampus carinirostris. The sequence continues at coordinate 36,898,857 of NC_142355.1, read as the reverse complement.
TGCCTCGAACCTTCCAAAGAATTTGTTGAGGTCATTCAGAAAGTCCATGCTAGTGTCCTGCACTGGGGCGGTGGTTGGCTTGTATTTGGTAATGGCCTGAATGCCTTTCCACATATCCCTGGTGTTGGTTTTGTTGAGGAAACGTTCCTGGATTTTTTGACTGTACGTTCGCTTTGCTAGTCTGATAGCACGGTTCAGGTTAGCCCTCGCTGATCTCAGCGCCTCCATGTCACCAGATTTAAAGACAAGGTTCCGTACTTTTAGTTGTTTGCGTATCTCAGCAGTCATCCAGGGCTTCTGATTGGCACGGGTGCATATAGTTTTGGTATTGCTGACGTCTTCTGCACATTTACTGATATAGGCTGACACAGAAATGGCGTACTCATCTATATTTATTTTGTTGTTGTAAGTGGCAGCCGATTTAAACATGTCCCAATCAGTGCAATCAAAGCAGTCCTGTAGTGCCTCCATTGCCCCCTCAGACCACACCCTCACCTGCTTCTCTGTAGGTTTTTCTCTGGTCAGCAGGGGCTTGTATGCTGGAATTAGCATAACAGAAAGGTGATCTGATGAGCCAAGGTGGGGGCGGGGGGCTGCTTTATATGCACCTTTGATGTTTGTGTAGGCCAGGTCTAATGTGTTCCTACCTCTTGTAGCAAAATTTACATGCTGATGGAAATGCGGGAGAACTGTTTTCATATTGGCCTGGTTAAAGTCCCCCACCGCAATAAAAATGCACTCGGTGTAAGCATGCTGCAGTTCACTCACAGTTCGGTAGAGAACGTCCATTGCCTCCTTCGTATTAGCGCTGGGGGGCACGTACACGGCAGTAATGATGGTCGCGCTAAACTCCCTCGGTAGGTAGAATGGTCTGCAGATCACCGTCAAAAGTTCAATGTCTCGTGAGCAGTGATTCGAGATTATCTTCGCATTTCTACACCAGTTGTTGTTTGTATAAATGCATAGACCGCCTCCCTTACTTTTGCCGGTGAGCTCGCCGCTTCTATCGGCGCGGAAAGCAGTTAGCCCCACAATGCTAACAGCGTCATTCGGGATAGATGAGTTTAGCCATGTCTCCGTCAGAATTAAAGCACAACAGTTCGTCAACTCGCGGTTCGATGAGAATTCCAATTGTAAATGGTCCAGTTTGTTGTCCAGGGAGCGGACGTTGGATAGGAAAATGGATGGTAGAGGCGTTTTGAAGGGTTTAGCCTTCATCCGAGCCGTTAGCCCGGCCCGACAACCTCGTTTCCTTCCCCGGTCACAGCGCTTCCGCTTGCCACTTTTACTCGCTGCTTTGTAGGCCGCTGTGTTCTGTTGACGTAGCACTCCGAGGCTAAGTAAACACTCCAGAGTGATCGTCGAAATTTGCGCTGGAATTCTGGATGTTCGCATATCCAGCAAAAAACTGCGATCGTATACTAATCTACAGTTAGAGTTGTCTTTGTTCGCCCTCATAAACTGAGTCGAAGATTGGGGTTTTTGACTAGAATGTGAGAAACTGTCGGGAGCAGATCCAGCCGCCGCCATAGAGGGCGCCGCCATTTTATTGGGTGTGAGTCTAAATTTCGACTCTACGGGCACTTTTTATTCCACCTATGATATCCCTAACGAGATACGAAGAGACCCAGGATCTCCGTGGTCGGCCACCCCACCTCCGAAGCGACGGAGGCGCCGTAAAGACAGGAAGCAGAGGCGGGGTGGTCGTGCGGGGAAGTGTGTGAAGTGTGCGAAGCCGAAGGAGAAAGAAGGACACGAAGATTTGTCTAATTAAACCATGTTTTCTTCATCGATCTTGCGGGTCAACCGACGCCTGAAATTCAACGCACCCGAACGGCGACATCTTGTGACGATCTCTACCAAGACTTCAGCTAAGTTAAACAATTCAGCAAAGCTAAAATTTGGTCTGTTAAATATTAGATCGCTTGCTCCTAAAGCTTTACTTGTTGATATTATTATTCGTGATTAGAAACTTAACTTGATTGGTCTATGTGAAACTTAGTTGAGACCGGATGAGTTTTTACTGTTAAATGAGGCTTCTCCTCAAGACTACGTGAGCAGCCCTGTAGCACGCAAGTTGAAGAAGGGTGGCGTTGTCGCGCTAATTTTTGAAAAAACGCTCAAATTTGCTCCTCGTACCGCTAATAATTACAAGGCGTTCGAGGTTCTTGTTATGTGGTCCTCTCTATTGTCAATTTATGTAGTAACTATTTATCGCTCGCCCGGGCCATACTCAGGTTTCTTAGATGAATTCGCTGAACTTTTGTCTGACCTAGTGACCTATGCAGACAAAATAATAATCATGGGGGACTTTAACATTCATATGAACTCCCCACTCAGTTCACTTACTGTTGCGTTTCCGTCTCTAATTGATACATTTGGTTTTAATGAACTGGTTGATTTGCCAACTCATAAAGATGGAAACACGCTAGATTTGGTTCTGACTCGAGGAGTTTCAACCTCAAACGTGACGGTGTTACCGTGTACTACCATTATTTCTGATCATTATTTAGTTACATTTGAGGTGCTAGCTAAATGTAGTACTAAAAAAGCTGAAGGATTTAACGGACGCAATATAAGCACTGGCAGTTTCTGAGCTCTCTGATCTTCTTTTAGGAGCAGTTGCGTCCTTTCCTTCATACAAAGGCTCTATCGACTCACTCATGAATGAGTTTAATGCTACCCTGGCTGGTGTCCTGGATTCAGTAGCGCCCATCCGGCTTAAATCACGAACTAAAAGACGCACGCCTTGGTTTACTGATGAAACTAGATCCCTTAAACAAGAATGCAGGAAATCTGAAAAAAAATGGCGCACTACCAAGCTTGAAGTTTTTCATCAAACCTGGTGTGACAGCTTGTTAAAGTATAAAGCAGCCCTTGCCTCTGCAAAATCAGCCTACCTTTCGAAGGTGATTGCGTCACAAAAGAACAACCCCAAAATCCTTTTCGACACTGTAGCATCACTCACAAGGCAACAGATTATCCCAGATAGTTCTACCCATTCAGCCCATGACTTTGTGGTCTTCTTTAAGAATAAGGTTCAATGCATACAGGAAGAAATTTCTAAAGACAGTATTAATACAACACATACTAAAAGTCTGAAATCTATAGCTGCACGACATGGTGGCCGTCCAGGGAGTTTGTCCCGATTTAGTGAACCGTCACTCGATAATCTTAGACAGGTGGTGAATACGGCCAAACAGACGACTTGCCTGTTCGAGCCGCTTCCAGGTTCGCTTATTAAAGGTCTTTTTGGGATCCTTGGATCTTCAGTTCTAAATATTATAAACATATCACTCTCCTCAGGTGTAGTTCCAGCGGCTTTTAAGTCCGCTGTTATTAAACCTACACTGAAACGACCCAACCTTGATCCAGAAAGCTTATGTAATTATAGACCTGTGTCAAACCTACCGTTTCTTTCTAAAGTACTTGAAAAAGTAGTGGCACAGCAGCTGAATGATTTCATATCCGAGAACAATCTTTTTGAATCAATGCAATCAGGATTCAGTGCTAACCACTTTACTGAGACAGCTCTGATTAAGGTAACCAATGATCTCCTACTGAGAATGGACTCTGGCGCTTCATCACTTTTGCTGCTGCTGGACCTTAGTGCTGCTTTTGACACAGTGGATAGACCATAATATCTTACTAGAACGGTTGGAAAAATGGATTGGTCTCTCAGGAACCGTCCTCTCATGGTTCAGATCCTACCTCTCAGATAGGACGCACTGTGTTAAATATGGCGAAATGACATCTGAGCGTGTTAGTGTTACCTGTAGTGTTCTGCAGGGTTCAGTGCTTGGCCCCCTTCTTTTCAGCATTCACATGCTTCCATGAGGTGATATTATTCGCAAGTATAATATCAGTTTCCACTGCTACGCAGATGACACTCAACTATATCTTCCGTTGGAGGAATCTGCCACATTAAATTGTGGAAATTTGGAGGCCTGCCTCACTGAGATAAAAGAGTGGATGTCACTCAATTTCTTGCGTCTTAACTCTGAAAACACCGAAATGTTAGTTATGGGTCCATCTAAATGCCGTGACTTATTCTCAAAAACTGCTGTGAACATTGACAAATGTCAAATCACAAATATGAATAAAATTATGACTCACAACACGTGGTAAGCTTTCTCTCCTGGCTTTGATCTCTTTGATATCCGGCAAAACTAACATAAAATGCAACAGAAACAAAATGAATATAAATCCAAACAGCTTGCCAACATCATTTTTGCCGTTCCATGTGTTCCGTTACTCCCCAAGCCTGCACAAAATTTAGTAATTTTATTCATATTTAGTTTCTTTTGTCTTTTATTAGCATATTTGGTATTGGAGTAATCCAAAAGTAATTGAAAGTAATCAAGTTAAAGTAACCCTACCCAACCCTGCATATGAATAACCTATACTTTTGTGGACAACATCTCTGTATTATTTGTGATTGCAACATCCTTTGCTGTCAGGTAATCATGAAAGGGGGATGCCACATGTGAGGTCCCTTCTCAAGGTTTCTTCATTTTTCTCATGTTGAGGTTTTTTGAGTTTTTCCTTGCCCTCATGTTGGTTCCAGATCAGGGGATGATGTAATAATAGTCTGAAAAATAGTCTGTGTAATAACCTGTGCAGCCCTTTGAGACTCTTTGTGATTAAGGGCTATACAAATAAAAATGACTTGACTTGACTTGACTTGACATGCCAACAGAACAAAACATGAAAGCACCTGGCACGCGTTGTAGAGCAGCTGGTGCTCCAGCTTTTGTACGCCCAGGACCTGCTGGAACATGAGGTAGAGCTGCTCCTTGCTGAGGATGAGCTCGGAGACGGCGCCCAGGTGAGGCCTGGGGGGCTGGCGCCTCAGGTCCTCGTCGCCGCGGGAGATGGCGTCGAACTTGGACATCCAGGACGTCAGGACTGTTTCCTTGCTCAGGCCGTCGATTTCGGGAAGGCTTCGGACGCGACGCTCGATGTTCTTCTTGAAGACTTCGCGGAAGTCGTTGGACGAGCAGCTGCCGCTTGCCACCATGCGGCACACACGCTCGCTTTTCAGGAAGCCCTGAGAGCAAGGAAGTAACCCATAATCATTTCTGAGGTACGACTGAATGAAAAACAAGCATTAGTTTGTGAGGTTAGGGTTAGCGATCTCCCAATCGACTTCATTTCCGCTTTTAACGGCTTCCGAATCGATTTTGTGTTTCCATTAAAAATCTAAAAATAGCAACTAGGACTTCCCTGCCATCCACTTCCCGAAATAAATGATATTTAAGCTAGGAAGCTGCCAGCACTCAAACGGTAATTGAGTCTTGTAGCGCGGCGGGAAGCTAGCTGGCGCTACAGGTGCTTGACATTTGCACAGCAGGACGCTCGCACATGCCACTTTCTCCAGCTGCCCAATACAGTAGACCCCAGGATACAATATGAATTCATTCTGAGATAGGGTTCCAAGTGGAATTGACGTATAACGGGGGACATAAACCTTTGCTATTGCCGTCTTACTTTTAATCCTGCAGTCCAAATTATTAAAATTGGATGATTTAGTAAAAATTTTCAATTCACAAATGCTATTTAAGGTCAACAAAAACAGAGCCAGAAAACATCCAAAAATGATTCATTTGAAAAGAGGGAAATTATAACTTAAGGGGCTGTAGTAAATTCATAATCCCAAAGGTGAGAACCATCAGGAAAAGTATGTGTGTGTCTGTGTGCGGAGTCAAACTTTAGAAACATTTACAAGACGAGATCAAACCATGTCCAGCTATTCACGTGTTCAAATTTAAATACAAAAAAACATTACTGGCGGAATACAGAGATGAAGAAAATGGGATATGAGTGATAAGGGAGATTGGAAATACTGTGTTTCCTATTATGGTTAACTTTGTTGTTATTGTTGCTATTATTATTATATCATAACCTATTATTAATATTATTGCTATTATCATTGGTGTCGCAGTGATGTTTGGTGACTAGTGGCATTATGACATTAAGAGATGGGTACTACAATGATTAGTGTATAAAATATGTGACTATTGTTATTATTATAATTATTGATAACTGACCTATGTAATGTATGTATCCTTGAAATTGTGTTGTATTTAGACACAAAAGAGGAGCTATCTATAGAATGTAATTAATAGGGAAGATGAAGGGGTAGGGAAAATAAGCGTCTGCTTCATACTACCCCTTTTCGAACAGGAAATGTTAACATTATTTTGTTATCAAGTCATTTTTTTTTTGTTCTGTTTTTATTTTAATGTTCGAAAAAAAGTTTTCATTCATTCATCAATCAATCATTGTATTTCAATTCGTTGCGGTCATACAATTGAGCAGGGGTTCCGATTCACTTGATTATCAAAAGCTATGTTTCCATGGTTATCATGTTTTTACATATACCTTTAGCATCACTGCGAGTCATGGGACACATTGTGAAAACAAACGGTATTATATGGCACCAACTTGACACACAGGGTTCTGAATGAAGGAAGACAAAACGCATTGTGGGAGGTAGTCCAGCCAATAGCACATCGGAATTTTCAAGTGACACAAACCAATAGCGGAGCAGCATCTGATATAGTGCCGTCCAATAAGTGACAGGCCTCTTAGAGATGTAACTCGTCATACATTCATCACAAAATATAAATTTTGTTTTGGCCGTATACTGGTGAAAATGCCGTATCGGGAGAGGGAAAAACATCGTATTCCACATCACAATATGAAAATATCATGAGGAGGGGTCGCTGTATCCTGGGATCTATTGTAATAGCTTTTAAAATTATACAATCTTGTTCTGTTGGCAGTACTTTGATAAAAAAAAATACAACAATATAGGACAAATATTTTGTACTTATAATATGGATTTTCTTTTATGTCATCTTGGAAATTATGTATAAATGTATAACACATACATTCAGACTTTGTATAGGATTTCTGGCACGAGAAATAATTGTTTTTGTTGTATAGTGGGTAAATATTATACCAAGGAGCCAAAAAACTATTGTTTTTTAAAGTCATATAACCTGGGTCTTTTTGCAGTATTTCTACTAGAGATATAATACAACAAAATTTAAAAAAATGCCGTATGGTTGGGGAAATGCTTATAACGAGGGGCCGAAAAAACATCCAATTTTTAATTCCACATTGTAATGCGAAAACTTCGTAAGGCGGGGTCGCCGTATCCTGGGGTTTACTGTAAAAATATTAAGTGATTTTAATCTGGTTCTTTTGAAATAATTTTGAAGGGAAAGATGATTTTAAAAATGCAACAAAATAAGAAAAATACCTTCTTTCATCTGTATTCATATTTCATTTTGGAAATTATGTATGAACAGTGATGAAAATACGTATTTGAACACCCTGCTATTTTGCTATTTCTCCCACTTAGAAATCATGGAGGGATCTGAAATTTTCATGGTAGGTGCCAGTCCACTGTGAGAGGGATAAACTAAAAAGAAAAATCCAGAAATCACAATGCATGATTTTTTTTAACGATTTATTTGTGTGATGTAGTATTTGAACCCCTGAGAAAATGTATGTTAAAGTTTGGTACAGTAGCCTTTTTTTGCTGTTAGAGGTCAAACGATTCCTGTAGTCTTTCACCAGGTTTGCACACACTGAGGAGGGATTTTAACCCACACCTCCACACAAGTGGGGGAACACCGTATCGCAAAAATGACATAAAAGAAAATTAATATTTATACGCCTATATAAGTACGACTTTTTTATGTTTCTGACCACACAAAACAATGATCTGTTAATGCTATTTTGTGGAACAATCATCGTATTCCACAATATGACATAAAAACGTCCTAAGGAGGGGTTACCGCAGGGGTCGGGAACCTTTTTGACTCAAAGAGCCATAAAAGCAAAAAATATTAATTTTATTTTGGGAAAGAGCCACACCATATATTATGAGACAAATTTACTAAATTGCTTAACCCGCGCCCCAGACAAAAGCATAGTCTTCAGCACATTTATTTTTGATGATTTGATAAAAATTATGAAAAGAGAATAATGCCAGAGCCCCTGTCCCTAAATCAACAAACATACCACTTTAAACTTGTCTCTTTCTTCCAATTACTCAAGATCGGTTAAACTCCTTTTGACCCTTTTTTTCATACATATTGGTTTCAAAACCAGATGCAAGCAGTTATTGTGTAAAAACGTCACAACATTCTGCAAATAGGGAGCCTGATGAGCTCACTTTTGGCGCAGATGGCGTAGGGCGAGAGATGGGAGGGAGTGCTTGCGCTTTTTGCATAGCTCCACCCATCCCTCCCACTCACCCAATCAAATAACTTTAAGTTCTCTTCCGGTGTTTTGGCGTATTAACAATTTGTTCTGTGGATTCATCATAAGGTATCTGAACACTGAACACAGATTATATAGTGAACTTTTATATAAAGGATTCTTTAGCGTTGTACAGCCAAAACGAGTTTTTTTCCCCCCTTTTTTTTGTGTGACACCTTGACTGTAAATTGTAGTGCAAACGTGCCCTATATATACTGCGAAGAAATCACCTGATAACTAGCTTTGGTTTGGCCTTACGTGGACCTGAATTGGATAGACGTTTCAAATTTTGAACAAGATGGAGAAATTTTCCATGCAATCATATTTGTCTCTGAGCCACAGATACTCATAGAAAGAGCCATATATGGCTCGCGAGCCATAGGTTCCCGACCCCTGGGTTACCGTATCCTGGGTGTCTATTTATACTATAGCGTACAAAAGAGCGTACCTCGTAGTAGCTCCTGACGGCATTGCAGAAAGCTTCGTCGGCCATGATCTGAGTTTCTCCGTTTAGGAAGGCCAGGAAGCGTTCTTTGACCGCTTGGAGTTGCTGCTTGTTGACCTGAGGATAAAGAATATGGAACATTTATTATAGGGGCAGTTCAGAGTTTCTATTGATGGATGGCGAAGATGGTAAAGAGCCATTAGACACGACTCCTTCTTGAGGACGAGCATCAATTGAGGATGCCAACCAAAATGAACGCTCATAAATCAGCTGCTGCATATGTATGAGCTGCCGTCAGCGACTCAATGAAACATGATTTTTCTTCGCTTGGTTGATGATGTGAGGCAGCAAGATAATCTTACCCTTTTTTTAGAGGGGGTGGACCGTGTACAGAAACAGAACAAGGAAATTTACTTCGATCTTCAGAATACAAAGACAACAAAGCTACAGGCTCGAGTACACATCCCTGCTACATCATGTTGCAACACTATATACATCTAAATTAACAAAACTTGAAAGGAAAATGACACAGGACGTGTTGGAATACCAACTTCTTCTAACAGAACAAGACATGACAGGAAGATGTCCAAAGAAACAACGAGAGTGCCATGACGTCTAGACGATAAAACAAAGCTGCAACACTAACTAGCTCTAACTGAACAAAAACACAAAGGAAGAAAACACAAGATATAATCAAAGATTAACTAGCTCTGACTTAACATTAAAAAAAGATAACCCGTTATATGTACTCACACGTGGAAATAACAATAACAAGAGATCAAAGAGGATGAGACCGTGAAAGAATGTAGGAACACCAACAGACTTTAACTGAACAAAACATAAAGCTTATACAATGCCAAACATGGTAGAACAATAGCTCTAATTTAACAATACATGAAAGAGAGACAACACAGGTTTTGCTGGTATACTAACTAGCTGTAACTGAACAAAATATGAAAGGTAGATGACATAGTCTTTATATTCACACGTGGATGGAACAATAACTAAAGATCAAAAAGGATGAGACTGTGAAACAATGTAGGAACAAAACTGGCTCGAACTGAACAAAACATGATAAGACGCAAGATATGCTGGATTAATAATTCTAATTTAACAATACATATAGTAAAAACAACACAGTATATGTGAACACCAAAAATCTCTAACTGTACAAAACATGAAATAGAATGCAGAACATTACCTAGCTTTACCTGAACAAAACATAAAAGTAAGGAAAATAAAGATATGCAGGAACACTCACTGAACAACATTCAAATGTGGAAACAACATGAAACATATCTGGAGCACTAACTGGACAAAACATGTAAGGGAGACGATGCCTGATACACTGGAATAATTCCTACCTCTAACTAAACAATACATGAAAGGAAGATAACACAAGATATGTTGAAACACTAAATAGTTCTGACTAAAACATGAAAGTAAGACGGTTTAAACCATGTTGGTACAACAGCTCTAACTTAGCGATACATGAAAGTAAAGACACAGGAGATACTGGACCACTAAGACACTCTGACTAAACTAAGACATGGAAGTCAGACAACGCAAGGTGTTCTGGCACACTAACAAACTAACGAAACAAAACATGAAATGAAGACGCAGGATATGTACTCACGCGTGGACAAAATAGCTAGAGACTCATGACGACAAGACGGCACAAACCTAACTGGCTCCAAGTAAAATAAAACATGGAAGAAAGACAATGCAAGATACACTGGAACAATGATAAGCTCTAACTTAACAAAAAAAGGTCAACGACACAGAATATGTCACAACACTAACCAGCTCTAGCTTAACAAAACATGAAATAAAGATGGCGTGGGATATGAACTCAAACGGCGATAGGCAACTACATAACGTTCCATCCCTATCCTGCTCTGAGAGAACAAAAAAATGAAATCAACTAACTTTACCATTAAGGCAAACATTAAGGTTAGAAGACAATAAATCTTTAAGATCAAACTAAATTAAGGTCATACATACGGACATGTTAAGGAATTAATAGTGCTAAACTGGAGTCAGTTATCTTTGTAGTGTTAGCATGTAAACAAAAGCCAAAGTCTGGCTTGCGGCTAACAAAAAGTTGGAAGCAGAACGACACGCTGACTTCATGTTTTGTCAATAAAAGCTTGGCAGAGCTCTTGTTTTGACTTTGTTTTTGGAATGCAAAATAAAAAAAATGAAGCTGCTGCGTTGTTCACCCATCTCCGCCTCCCAATGAAAGCCAGCTTCGAACGGCTCGCTTCACTTTAGACGTCATCACAAAGACGCCATATCTTTTTTTTCTTTTTTTACTTTTTCGGGAAAGAAAAGTCACTGTATTACTACTGAATGCATCCAGTGACTTTAAGTGTTTTAGTCACTTTGCCTTCTAATCTTGTATAAATAAAGTATTTCCCAGGACTCGTTAGCATTAGCTTTGCTTCGTCAGCCGTTTCCTGCCATTGTTCTTCTCCGGATCAGGAAAACTTTGCAGAGAAAGGGGAAGAAAAAAAAAAGATGTCAGCTCCGACTCCGGCGTCACAGAGATGAAAATAGGCAGGCCCCCGCCTCGCCTCCCTCCCCACACCACCGATTAATCAATTGTGGCACTCGCGAGCCGGGCGGCGCCGAGACGGACTTCAAAGAAGTCTCCGAGATGAAACGGGCTCGATCGTTTAGAATTACGGCACAAGGGTTTAGAAATTTTTAACTATACTGTATTACACAACTTGAGGAATTGTACATGTTTTGCCGCCATCTTGCTACTACGGAAGCCCGAACGACTATCCCGCTTACCTAGCTTGTCCGAGCGCTGATTTTAGCACTTACCGCTCACACACTGCAAACAGCTGAGCCCAAAATGTGATGGTTGCTAAATCCTGGCATCCAGACATCCCCCTTTTGTCCACAGTTTCCTTTTTGTTTTGGGACTTATGCAACTTCATTTTATACATACATAATTTTATATACATAAATATATGAATACAGGGGCGGCACGGCGGCTGAGTAGTTAGCGCGTCTGCGGCACAGTTCTGCATTCAAATCGAGTTACAGGCCTTCTTGTGCGGAGTTTGCATGTTCTCCCCATGCTTGCGTGGGATTCCTCCGAACACTCCGGTTTGCATGCATGTCAGGTTGATTGGCCGGTCCAAATTGTCCCTAGGTGTGAATGAGCGAGTGAATGGTTGTCTGTGATTGGCTGGCAAGCAGTTAAGGGTATCTCCTGACCACTGTCCGAAGACGGTTGGGATGGGCTTAGCAATTTAAATCTAAAACGAGGTCTGTTGGTGTGACAACTGTAACTGTGGTTAAAATAATGCCTTATATATATATATATATATATATATATATATATATATATATATATATACTGGGCTGAACCATTTTAACAGTCAGATGATCAGTCAGGTAATCAGCTCTGCATGTCACAATATTTTTAGTATTTAGTTTTAGTTTAATGCATGATCCACTTTTTTGAATAGCTACCTTTGCTAACTGTAAGCACGGGCCGATTGTGATCACGAAGGAAATGATAGTTATTGAATACCTTACTAATACATTTCAATTAACTAACTATCCTACCGCGCTACTAACCAACTATTCTTCCATCCAACAGAATTTTCTTCCATACAACTCCTCTACCAACTGATTATTTGTCCTACCAACCAATGAATTGAACTATTATCTAATTTGCCTACCAACCAACCAATTTACAATCCTACACTAGCTCAGAAGGTAGCGCGCTCCTTGGGATCAAGAGGTCGCAGGTTCGATTCCTGGCTCCTCCGTGTTATATGTCGAAGTGTCCTTGGGCAAGACACTGAATCCAATTAGCAGGTAGGTACCTTGCATGGCTTACTCCGTATTGGTGTGAGTGTGTGTGTGAATGGGTAAGTGTGAAGCACATTGTAAAGCGCTTTGGGACTTGAAAAGCGCTATATAAATAAGTACATCTACATTTAAAGACTGCTGTCACAATCTTGTTCCACGGACAGACTGACAAGATCATTTCTTGTCTTTAACTCCACCAGGGGCAGTAAAAGCCCACATTAAACCCCACCACCACATTTGCATATCACCCTATTTTTATTACAGTGTGTATTTTCCGTAATACTATTTAAATAATCTATATCGACACGTTATATTTATTTTATTATTAGACTTGAAAAGTGCAATATAAATGCAGACCATTTACATAATTGTTGTATTTTATCTCCGAGTCATATGCTCTCATATAAGAGGCCAATTTTGGCTCGCGAACCATAGGTTCTTGACCCATGGTATAACGGCTAATCCACACGAAATGGCTAAAATATACGGTAGGCGATTTAGGCTAAATCAAACCGAAAATTGACATTTTTCAAAACTAAAGTTTCCATGGTATAACGGCTAATCCACACAAAATGGCTAAAATATACGGTAGGCGATTTAGGCTAAATCGAACCGAAAATTGACATTTTTAAAAACTAAAGTTTCCGATGTCAGCGCAGTCATGCGAAGACCAGAAAGGCATACGGTGACACGCCAACTAAAGCGCCTCCATTATTCCCAAACGACAGCAACGCTTTTGGTGGTGACTGGAGACGGACCTTCCCGAAGAAGCGGCAGATGAGGACGCGCATCATCAGCAGGACGACGGGGCGCTCCGCATCATAAACTTGCAGATGGCGTCCGTGGGCGTTTTATCAGCCGAAAGCAGAAGCAACCGTGACAAACGTGGAAGCTTCAAAGCGCCAACAATAAGCCCCTAAGCCCAAATCGACTCTCGCAAGCAATAACCCAAAGCGATCGAAACAACACACAAAAATGCTAGTTTTGTTGACAGCGTCGCTTACGATTGGTTCCTCGGGTCCAAATAAATATATCATTGCCCATCAGTACAAAAGTCAGCTAATCCAAGTGTATTTTTCTACTTTAACGCTATTCTAACATGGCTTTTTTTTTAGTTACATACCCTGAGCAACTGAAAAGAGACAATACCTGGAGTTGGACCGAGTGACTCACCTTAGCTATCAACGGGATAAGATACTAAAAAGGCCAGTAAAAGATTTAAATTGTCATGAGCTGGGACTCTGAAACCTGGCATTCAACAACATGAGTGTCTAGACAAGGAAACAGTGGAAAGAAGTGGAAGCTGACAGGCGCTAGGTATCTAAAACGTGGAACTGAGAGATGCTCAGCTGTGGAAGGCAGGTGGAGCTGAAGGAAAAAATCAGGACTGGCTAAAATACTAATAGCAGCTAGCCATAACCTGCAGCCAAGTGGGTAACGTGAGTGGCTAGAGAAGGAAAAAAAGTGGGAAGATGCCATAGCTGTGGAAGAATAGTGGCACTGAATTAAGAAGCAGGACTGGCTAATAATAATTATAGCGTCTAGCGATGAGCCATGGTCTGCAGCGAATTGGGTTAACATGGTTAGCTAGAGTGGGAAATATGGAAGATTCCTGAATTACAGAACCCAGCTGTGGAAGCTGAGCGGCAACAAAGGACTAACCATGCACGGCACACTATTATAGAAGCTGTTACCAGTGAGCCTTTGCCTTCAGCCATGTAGTTCAAATGAGTGGCTAGAAAAGGAAACAGAGGGAAAAGGGGAAAATGCCTGAATTACAGAATTCAGCAATGAAAGGTGAGTGACACTGAGGGACGAACCAAGAGCAGCAAACAAAAACAGTAGCGGCTAATAGCAAGCAGAAACCCGCAGCCAAGTGGCTCACACGAGTGGCTTGAGAAGGAAACAGTGGGGAAAAAAATGGAAATGCCTGGAACACAAAATTCAGCTGTGGAAGGGAAGTGACTAAAGAACGAAGCAGGAGGGGCTAACAACAATGGCCTGCGACGAGCCACGGCTTGCAACCAATTAGCTAACATGAGAGGCTAGAGAAGGAAACAGTGGCCAAAAATGGTCAGAAGCCACAGAACGCACCAACGTTTGCTTGCATGACCGGAATATTTTGTCGACCAAGAAAGAGAACGGCACGTTTTGGGTCACCAAAGTTTCGGACAAATAAAGACCGTCCCACAAAATAAACATCGAAAGTTTGACTCGCTTTACGGATGATCGGATAGTCTTCGACGATCCCAAAAAGCGCTAGGCTAATGCTAACGTCAGACGTCGATGGACAACAAAAATGACCTATGATCACCAAAGTCGCGCTGCTTAAAAAGTAAAAAAAAAAATCATTTTGTATGATGTTTTTTATGTTATGTTTATGTTTTTTTTTTTCATTTTGTATTGTATTTTGTTTCTCTTTACCTTTCACTTTATATTAAGTGTTCTACTCCAACTTTTTACAGTCAAACACAGTTGACCCAAGGATAAAGGGTTTATGCCTTACAACAGTTTCACTTCACGATGAGGAATAAGATGTTTTTTTTCAGATCCTTTTCGCAGATTTATAAAATTACCAAAATGCTATTGGCTGAACTACCGCTCACAATCCCTTTCTCTCCCAGTCTAGAATCGTGTAACAAACTTGAATTAGTTAAGCTATGGGTAACAAGTCTTGCAGTGATGCTAAAGGGAGAAGTAAAAAGATTATAGCTATGAAAACGAAGTTTGCAATTGTCAAGAAATACGAAGAAGGCACAAGAATGGCCATTCTTGCTAAATAAGATGGCCATAAACAATTGATGATCATTATTATTATTGTTACCATCATTAAAAGTAAGGAAGCGATTAAAGCAAGCAAACCTTCTAAGGCGATGAATGACGATTCTTGCAAGTGAAAAGTTTAAAATCAATTTCAATTTGAATCTGCCGTCTCCTCGCTCATCTGCATCCACCCGCTACACCCATTGACCAGCTCAAGCAACAACACACCAAGTGTCAAATGTTATTTTTCATATATATTTATCTTTAATGTTGTTTAATAATGTACAAATTTATTACACATAGCTATTACTTTAGAATATATAATTTTAAATGTTTTCCTCTGAATTAGTCACCTTTCACAGATTTCTATCCCCAGCTATACAACATAGAGAAAGAAACTGTGGAAAAAAGTGGAAGATGCCTGTGGAAGGCAAGTGACATTAAAGAATAAATCAGAAGCAGCTTAAAATAACAATAGCTGCTAGTGGCGAGCCATAGCCTACAGCCAAGTGGCTAACATGGGTGGCTAGAGTAGGAAATTGTTTTTAGAAAATGGAAGATACTTCAATGACGGAATTTAGCGATGTTTGCTTGCATGAGCATCTGAAGGAGGTGAATGACACTGAATGACAAAGCAGGGCCAGCTAACAATAAAAATAGAGGCAGGTTATTCCCAACAGCCATGTGGGTAAAATGAGTGGCTAGAGAAGTTAACAGTAAAATAATAAGCAGAAGACTCCTCAATAGTAGAATTTAGCGATGTTTGCTTGCATGAGCAGCTGAAGGAGGTGAATGACACTGAATGACAAAGCAGGGCCAGCTAACAATAAAAATAGAGGCAGGTTATTCCCAACAGCCATGTGGGTAAAATGAGTGGCTAGAGAAGTTAACAGTAAAATAATAAGCAGAAGACTCCTCAATTGTAGAATTTAGCGATGTTTGCTTGCATGAGCAGCTGAAGGAGGTGAATGACACTGAATGACAAAGCAGGGCCAGCTAACAATAAAAATAGAGGCAGGTTATTCCCAACAGCCATGTGGGTAAAATGAGTGGCTAGAGAAGTTAACAGTAAAATAATAAGCAGAAGACTCCTCAATTGTAGAATTTAGCGATGTTTGCTTGCATGAGCAGCTGAAGGAGGTGAATGACACTGAATGACAAAGCAGGGCCAGCTGACAATAAAAATAGAGGCAGGCTGTAACCAACAGCCATGTGGGTAAAATGTGTGGCTAGAGAAGTTAACAATAAAATAATAAGCAAAAGACTCCTCAATCGTAGAATTTGGCGACGTTTGCTTGCATGAGCATTTGTGAAAAGCAAGTGACACTGAAAGACAAAGCAGGAGCAGCTAACAAACGTGTCTGGCAGGAGGGTATAGCCTGCAGCAAAGTGGTTAACATTCAAGGCTAGAGAAGGAAACAGTAGAAACGGTGGAACTTGTCCGAATCGCATAACACAACGAAGGAGAGTAACAATGAAACACGAAGCGGGAGCTGCTAATAGCAAAGGGCGGTGAAGTGTAGCCTGCAGCTAAGTGGCTAAAATAAGTGGCTCGAGAAGGAAACTGGAAAAAGTAATAGATACCTAAATTACAGAACTCTACGACATTTTCTTGCAAGAGCACCTGTGGTAGGTAAGTGACACCTAAGACAGAGCAGGAGCAGCTAACAATAACAATAGAGGTGGGCCATACATGGCAGCCAAGTGGATAACATGAGTGGCTGGATAAGGAAACTGTGGAAAAAAGTGAAAAATGCCTGTGGAAGGCGAGTGCCTCAAAACAACAAATCAGAAGCAGCTAACAATAAAAATAACAGCTAGTGGCGACCCGTGGCCTACAACCAAGTGACTAACATGAGTGGCTAGAGAATGAAACAGTGTTAAAAAAATTAAGATACCTAAATAATGGAACTCTGTGACGTTCGCTTACATGAGCACCAGTGGACAGAGAAGGAGCAGCTAACAATACCAATAGCGGCGAGCCATAAACGAAAGGCAAGTGGATACGATGAGTTGCTATAAAAGGAAACTGTGGAAAAAAGTGGAAGATGCCTGTGGAAGACGAGTGCCACAAAATAACAAATCAGAAGCAAATAACAATAATAGTGGCGACCTGTAGCTTGCAGCCAAGTGGCTAAGATGAGGGGCTAGAGAAGGAAACTGTGAAAAAAGCCAAATCTGAATGCCAAACATGGAAAATTCTTCAAGGGCTGTTTCATGTTGAGGCGTTTCTTGGTGGAAACGCACCTAGCGTAACAAATGGAAAGCCACAGGTGTCCCCGTTGCGGAGTAGAAACGAGTCCAAGCGTGGACGCGCCCCCGCTAGCGCTAACGTCTGTCTCCTTAATTGAATTCTGCGGGCAACAACTCCCTAAGACAGCTCATTTGCATATCATTTGCATCTCAGAAAGCGGGAGAGGCTCATTAATAACTTCCCCAGAGGGGAAAAAAGGCAACAATTTCACTCTCATTGTTCTTATTTGATACCACTTTGTTAGTATCCTAAAATAAAGCGGAATATCTCTTCCTGATTGATTACATTTTTAAAGTGATATCTTTATTAAAAGGATAAATATAGTATATCAATTGGTCTTTTAAGAGGGAGAGAACATTGTTCATGATTAACATAGAAAATATTTCCCAATTCCTTTGAGTTTTGGCATTTTGATACATTACAATACAACGGGGGCAGCACGGCGGCGCAGTGGTTAGCGTGTGTGCGGCACAGTTCTGTGGTCGTGGGAACCTCCTGCGTGGGTTCAAATCCAGCTACCGGCCTTACTGTGCGGAGTTTGTATGTTCTCCCCCGTGCTTGCGTGGGTTTCCTCCGGGCACTCCGGTTTCCTCCCACATTCCAAAAGACATCCATTTCAGGTGAATTGGCCGGTCCAAATTGTCCCTAGGTGTGACTGAGCAAGTGAGTTGTCTGTCCCCGTGTGCCCTGCAATTGGCTGGCAACCAGTTCAGGGTGTTCCCTGCCCACTGCCCGGAGATGGCTGGGATGGGCTCCAGCCCCCCCCCGCGACCCTAATAAGGATAAGCGGTACAGCTAATGAGATGAGATGAGACAATACAACGGCACCGACTGGTGGTGTCCTGCGGGATTTTTTCATTGAAAGAAACGTGCCTTTGCTCAAAAAGGTTGAAAAACACTGTTCCAAGTGCATGACAATCCTCGCAAATGGAAGTTTAAAATTAAGTTGAATTTGAATCTGCCGTTACCTCCCACTCTGCATCCACCCGCCACTCTACTGCACCACGTCAAGTCATGTCACACCAAAGGCAAATCAAATTTGATTATTCTAAACATGTATAATTATTTAACTAGCCGTGTTGTCTTCCCTTCAGATTTTGTTCAGTGGGAGCGAATTCTAACGGCGACATCATTTATTTCAGGGTCTTGTCGTCATGGTATTCTCTTTTTGTTCTGTCCACATGTAGGAATGTTTCTTGCGTGTCTTTGTTTCATGTTCTGTTAGAGATTTAAATCCTGTTGTAACATTACGCAGTGCTATTATCCACACATTGGTAAATTCTCTGTGTTTTCTTTCTCTTTTGTTTTGTCCAGTTGGAATCAGTTGGTAGCCCATCATATCCTGTATTGCCTTCCTTAAATGTTTTGTTTATTTAGATCCATATATGTGTGATCAAGCCCGTGTTTCAGTAGCTTTGATGTCTTCAGTTAAAGTTAGTGTTCCAACGTTGTCATCCGTTCAGGTTTTGTTCAGTTAGATACACAATGTATACAAGTATAGATAGATATTTGTATAGTTATACAAATGTGAATTTCCCTACGGGGATGAATAAAGTATCTATCTATCTATCTACAAGTTAGTGTGCATGCATTATATTTCATAGTGTCTTCGCCTTGGCACTTTCAGTATTTTTCCTCGTGGGGGAATGTTTCAAGTGTTGAGTTTTTCCATGTTTGGTTCTGTTAGAACTACTTTGTATACCCTGTGCTGTCCTCATTTCATGTTTGTGTTCATTTAGATTTAGTTTTCCAACATTATAGAACCGGGATGTGTCGGCAAGCCTATATTAGCTTGGATTTGATGTGTTCAGTTAGAATTTGTGATCAAACCTATCACGGGCTGACTTTGTTTCATGTTTTGTTCAGTTACAGCTAAGTAGTGTTTCAGAATTATATTTCATGATCTCACCTTCATGGCACATAATTTTATTGGTCTACGGGTCACTATGTTCCCTGTGTCCAGTGCCTTTCATGTTTTTTTCTGTTAGAACCAGTTGGTACTTTAACTTGATGTCTTTATGTCATGCTTTCTTCAGTTAGGATGGGTTAGTGTGCCTGCATCACATTTCATGGCCTTGTCGTCATGGCACTCCTTGTTCTTTCCACATGGGAATGTTTTCTTGTTTCTTTATTTCATGTTTTGTTCTATAAGAACTAGTTGGTATTCCACCATATATATTCTGTATTACCTTCTTACATGTTTTGTTCTGTTAGATCTAGTCCGGGTTTCAAAAATTATGCAGCAGGAATGTGTAGTCGTGCCTGAGTAGTTTGCATGTCTTCAGTTAGAGTTAGTGTTCCAACATTGTCTCCTTTCATGTTTTGTTCAGTTAGCGCAAGCATTATATTTCATGGTCTCGTCGACATGGCACTTTCATTCTTATTCTGTCCCCGTACAGTATGACAATGTTTCCTGTGTCCCCACTCTTTCATGTTCTGTTCTGCTATACAGGTAACTAGTGGGGTTTCCAACATATGTCTCCTTTCCAGTTTTCTTCAGGAACAGTTTCTATATTGTAAGAGATACGCTTCTCTGGCCACGCAATATACGTTTTCTTGACATTTAGGGCAATCGGAAAAGGTGCGCTCGTCTCACTCACCTTCTGTTGCCGCCGGGTCATGTCGGTGGGCTGCTTGGCGTTAAAGGGGTACGCAATGCACCTGAGCACCAACACGTAAATTTGCAACTTTACTTTGTGTTCTTCCTCCTCGAGCTCTTTTCTCCTGCGTTGTCCCTCCTCGTCCACACCTGTTGACGTTGAGGCTCCGTCGACAGCGGGGAAAGCGCCCGACCGTTGCCGGCTTTGGGTCGCCGACGTCGGGGGAAGTCGCTTCCGGCCGTCGGCTCGCTTGACCGGCTGGAAAGCGGCGCGTTCCTGGGCAACTTCCGGTTCGGACTCTCCGCCGGTGTCTTCGCTGGAGGACGGGTCCAGCATGGCCGCTACGACGTCAACTCAGCGACTATTTTGATAAGGTTTTCGGATACTTTTGAATTTCGTTACCGTTAGACTACCGTCTCGCTTAGGTTCGGTTCTGAAGCCGGTACCAAACTAACAGCGTCGGTATGGAGGAACAGGTGAACAACCTGTGGAGCAGTTGCCGAAGACGCGTTGATAAAGTGAAGATGGATTCCTCGAAACGCCACGACGCACATTACCGAGCTCGAGGGTTAGTCAGAAAATTACTTTTTTTCCTGTTCTAACGTACAGCTATCAAGCGATTGATGTCGTTAATTTGTGTAAAATTAATTCATTTTGGTTGTCTGATCCAGCGGAACCTCGCATCCGAATGTTTGTCAAAATTTACAGGCAGGCCTATCAGCTGTTATAATGCAGCAGCTATGCTCTGAACTGCATTGCTATACACCACAGTGACTCCACCCCCTTCATCTGCGGTTCGATATCAGCGTACTTTACTGCCTGTTTTTTCCCAATTATTTAAGTTTTATGAACAAATAAAACATTTTATAACATACTGTTGTTTTTTTGTATATTAATGGTGTTTATTAACAACTACAAATATATACAACAGACCACTGATGTTTTTTCCTTTATTTATAGACGTTTATCAAGAAATAAAAGTATTTATAACAGACGTCTGACAAATAAAAACATTGTAATTTTTTTTTAAAATTGCACTTCAATATCATTTGGTGGTTTTATTGGGAAAGTGTAGCTTTTGCTTACAGCATGAGCTCAAATGCTTTACAAACATTGTATTTTAATCATGTTTTAAGAAAGTGTCACTTTAGTTTTTTTTGCGTATGTCTATGGGTTAAGTTGATGTCGCGTAAAAAAATTGATAAGACAATATTTCAACTGAATGGTTTAACCAATTCAGACAGATTTACGGAAACAATGCCTCCTCCCTACTTTATTGTGGTGTTCAGTTAGAGCAAGTTTGTGTTCCAACTTACCCCGTGTCATCTTTTTTCATGTTATTTTCTGTTAGAATTTTTTTGTATTCTAACATACATTGTGTTGTCCTACTTTCACAAGAGCTTGTGAGTGTTCTAACATTTCCCGCATTGTCTTTTTCCATGTTTAGTTCAGTTAGAGCTAGTTAATCTTCCAGCATGTTTTGCGTTAATTCCTTTTATGTTTTGTTTTTGTTTGAGCGAGCTAGGTTTGTAGCATCCCACAGTATTTGTTGTCTTGTAGTCACGGCACCCCTCTTGCTAGTCTGTCAATGTGGGAATGTCTGTTTCGTCTGACTTTCATGTTTTGTCAGTTAGAACTAGTGTCCCGACACTTGTGGTGTTTAGTTCCTTCTATGTTTTGTCCAGTTATGGGATCTGCTTCTGCAGCCACGCCAAAATAATTTTGTAGAACATCAAAACGAAACAACGTGGCAAAGGTGAGCTTCACTAAACTTTTAATTTTTTCCTAGTAAATTATTTGTAAAAGCAATGACAAAAGTCCTTTGGCAGCCATCTTTCACGGCGCGGTGGCATTGAACACCGGCGCCCAATCCGGGTAAGTATCCAGAGAGAACAACGGCACGGCCCACGTGCTCGTAGCCAATAGGACGGCGAGCAGCCCGATGATGTTGGCGCCGAGCCCCGCCTTCACCTGGACCCCCGGGACAGCACGGAGGTCAAGGCACAACGATCAAAGAGGGGTTCTCTGGATTGTTCTCACCATGTCCGCCACGCTAAAGTGCCCGTAGGCGAAAACCACAGCGTTGGGGGGGTTGGACGACGGAAGGAGGAAGCTGAAGGATGTGCACAAGGTGGCCGGGATCAAAACCGCCAACGGGTTGACGCCGATACCTTCGGCCTGCGGCGATGGCGGAGGTCAGATCGAGGTCAAACGAAGGTCAAAAATTCGGGGACGACGTCCCTACCAGAGGCGAAAGGATGGGCAGGAAGACGGTGATGGTGGCGGCGTTGCTAGCGAGCTCTGTTACCGCGGTGATGAGGAGGCAAGCCACGCCCACCGTAGCAAACGGGGGGAGGTACCCAAGTGGGGACAGCAGTTCCGATACCCAGCGGGACAGACCCGACTCCTAAGACCGGGACACTTCATTAGAGACACACTGTTTGATACAAGAATTCAAAATTTTATTAAAAAAAAAATCCCATTTCTGTTTGCTTGCTTGCTTTCTCATCAAAGCGGCGCTGCCACGAGCGGCTGCCTTTTCCAGCAGCTGCCCTGTTGTTTTATTGTCTGCTCCTATCTTCGGTGTTTTTTCTTCCCGTTTTGACAACTACACTATGGATTACTTCTATCCTATGGACATGGGTTTTAACGCACAAGAAATGCGTTTATTCAAGGAATTTCAAATCCTTGCCCTGAAGATTTCTCGTGCCGGCGTGATGAAGGGGCCTATGGTGGAGGAAAAGCCGGAGTTAGCGAAGCGGCTAGCGGCGTTATAAGTCTTCGGTACCATCCGTAATCATGGTAAATGCGAACTCACGACCAAATAAGATCATCGAGTGCTGGTGGAAAACATCGAAGCGCACAGGGAGCGCAGTTGCTGTGTTTTTCGGAAACGTGGCTCACGTTTAGCATTCCGGACGCTAACGTGTAGCCACCCGGAGCAATCCAGCTTTAACGCCGCTAAACAGAGACACGAAAACCGGGGAGAATCGGAGATGAGGCGGACTTGCTAACACGAGGTGGTGTATCCCTGGATTTTCACAAAGAAAAGTTTTCCATCTGCAGCAGGGATGTCGAATTTTTGGACTGGCGTGACGTCTTCCACTTCCCTACAAGCACCCCTAGGGCATCATGTTCATCTGTTAATAAACAACAGGGTAGACTGCTGGAAGTGTGAATTTCCCTACGGGGATGAATAAAGTATCTATCTATCTATCTATCTATATATCTATCTTTCTGCTCCCAAAAAGCACACAGTGAGCTCACTGCTTCCTCTAGTGGACATCACGGACACTACATCTGCATATACGTAGACAGACGTACTGTGCCAAACAAAGGGTGTCTCTTTTTCATCTTCAGTCTTTTTTGTGTTACAATAGTGTCCTCTAGTGGCGAAAGAGGAAATAGACTTCCTTCATGGCGAAATAGTACAATACAAATACATTTTTGAAATACCGTAGTTTCTTATTTTGATGTAATGCGCGCGTTTACCCATAGAAGGCGTATAAAAAACACATTGTTGGGACTCGGGAGTACACGATCCGATCCGCGATGCGCTGGACAATTAGTGACTGGACCTAAAGAAAGGCTTTTGCTCATAAACAGACCCAAACCAGAACCTGCAGTTGCCCCTATTCATCCTGTCATTCCACTCTTCATTCATTCACAGGTTCATTTATTCGTAATCACTCCTTGATTCCTGTTCTATCACGAATCACTAAATGATTAAAACAATTGTGAATCAAGTGATGGCTTCGTTGTTGTTTCTTGTCATCCTGCTATGCCACTCTTCATTTATTCATGGGTTATTTCATTCATTCATAGGTTAATTCCCTCATTTCAGTTTTAATACAAAATTAATAATTTAATTTGTTTTTATCGAGTGAAGTATTTGTAGTTGCCTGTATTTATCCTGCCATGCCACTCATCATTCAGTCATGGGTTCATTCATTCATATGTTCATTCATTCATAGGCAAATTCCTGCATTCCTATTTTATCACTAATTGATTAAAAAATATTATTTACAAGTGATATATTGCTAATTGTTTCTATTAATTCTGTCATACCACTTTTAATTCATTCATATGTTCATAACCTAATTTCGTTGTAGCAAGACAATAATTTAAATAAGCGATTGTGATTCGTTCATTCATTTGAAAGTGAATTCATTCATAATCATTCCTTCATTTCCCTCCTAACCCTAATGACTTCTTGATTAAAAAATAGTGATGTTTTTTTGTAACAGTTTCTATCCATCCTGTCGTGCCACTTTTAATTAATTCCTTTACAACTTTGTAAATCATAGGTTCATTCATTCATTCATGGGTTCATTCCTTCGTTTCTATTTGATCACCGGTTGATTAAGAAAGTCCAATTTATTTTACAAGTCACATCTTCCTGCCTTACTGTGCGGAGTTTGTATGTTCTCCCAGTGCTTACGTGGGTTTCCTCCGGGCACTCCGGTTTCCTCCCACATTCCAAAGACATGCGTTTCAGGTGGATTGGCCGGTCCAAATTGTCCCTAGGTGTGAATGAGCGAGTGAGTTGTCTGTCCCAGTGTGCCCTGCGATTGGCTGGCAACCAGTTCAGGGTGTCCCCTGCCCACTGCCCGATGATTGCTGGGATGGGCTCCAGCACCTCCGCGACCCTACTGAGGATAAGCGGTGCAGCTGATGAGATGAGATGAGATCTTTGTAATTGCTTATATTCACTCTGTCACGCCACTTTTCATTCATTCATTGGTTCATGATTTCATGATTGTTTTTTTTATTCATAGGTTCATTCATTCATTTCAGTTTTATCCACAATTGATTAAAATCCTTTAAATTGGTTTCATTGAGTGAAGTCTTTGTCGTTGCATCTATTCATCCTGCGAAAACACTTTTCATTCACTCATAAGTTCATTCATTCATTTGTTCGATTTTATCAATAAATGATAACAGAATTATCTAAATTGTTTTTATCAACTGATAACATTGTAATTGTTTCTATTCCTCCTGTCATGGGAATTTTCATTCATTCATTCATAGGTTCATTCATTCATTTCTGTTTTATCTCTAATTGATTGGAAAAAAATAATTTCAATTATTTTTATCACGTAAGTATTTGCAATAGATACTGTTCATCATGTCATGCCACTTTTCATTCATTCATTCATTCATTCATTTCCATATGATCACTAATTGATTACAAAAATAATTTCCATTTTGCCCGCCAGTGATTAAGTCAATTGCTTGTAAATGGCACAAGAAGGCAGCATAAAATGTATTGGAAAATAAATTCCTCCTCCGAATCTAACACTCTTTGAGAGATGTTTTTGGGGAGGGAGGGTGGTAAATGGATGAATAATTAAAGAATGAAACAAATCATTAAAGTGTTCACTCCCACCTACCTTGGTACCTTCGGCCAAGGCAAAGCCGCCGCCCACCAGAAGTGAGACATTCCACGGCATGGCTGCCTGAAACTCCGCCCACGAGATCATGCTCTCTGGTGCACAGGTATTTATATCGTGGGTATCATTGGTATCTTTGGTATCGTCGGTATAAGAAACAGGCCCCGCCCCGATTTAAACGCTTACCGTATTTGTGGGAGGGTCCGTGGGCGGGCACCAGGAAAAAGAGCCCACCCAGGACCAGAGCCACAGTGGCATCGCTGATGTAGTGGGCGTGGCTGAGGGCCGGGCCTTCCGAGTTAGTGACCGGAGAGTGCGTGGCCACCCCCCCAAAATGAAATCAACAATTAAAAAAGATGTGCCACTCACTGAGAGAAGAAGGAGGCCCAGCCTGGAACAAAACCCGGAGATCGGGTCAACCACAACACGACCATCAGTACGAAGACAGACAGGGTGAAGCTCTCCTGACCACTGACGACGGATGAATGAATGAACGAATGAATGAGTAATGTGGCAGCATGAACAGAAATATTTACAAAGAAGACACATAATGTAAAAACACTCAAAATGATGTTTTAACCAATGAATGATTTGTGATCGAACTTATGAATGGATGAATGAAGAGTGGAATGATAATATCTATAGAAACAATTACAAAAACATCCTTTAATAAAAAAACATTTAAAATTGTTTGTTTATATCAATTAGTGATGTAATGGAATCGAGGGGTTGAACCTATGAATGAGTGAACCAATAAACGAATGAAGAGTAGCATGGTGGGATGATCACAAACAATCAGTGATGGAACAGAAATAAAATACTAAACCTATGAATGAATGAATAACGATGTGACAGGACAAATAGATGCAATTACAAACCCCCCAAATATTTTTTATTTTAATTAGTGATTAATGAAATTAAGGGATGAACTTATGAATGAATAAACCTAAAAATGAATTAACCCATGAATGAATGAAGAGATACATGACAGAATGAATAGAAACGATTAAAAATAAATCACTTGATAAATAACATTGAAATGATTTTTTTATTAAAATGGTGACAAAACCAAAATAAAAGTATGAACTGATGAATGAATGAACGTATGACTGCATGAAGTGTGGCATGAAAGCATAAATAGAATCAACACCATAGACATAACTTAATGTTTACTGTGTTCATTAATTTGATTATTGATGGATTTTTGATGGAACAGAAATAACAGAATGAACCATCGAATTAATCCATGAATGAATGATCTTATGACAGGGTTACCAGAAAAATTTACAAAAAGGTTACTTGCTAAAAATAATCAAAATTATTCTTTAATATATCAGTGATTAAAAAGATATGACAGAATTTATGACTGGATGAAGAGTGGTGCGACAGGATGAATAGAAACAATTACATTATTTGAGCAAAACAATCAAAATTATGTTTTAAATCAGTAAGTGATTTCTGATAGAACAGAAATGAACAAAATGAACCAATGAATGAATGAATAACTCTATGAAAGAATGAATTAATCCCAACTCAAGCTCTACAAATGAATCATCAGTGGATAACGGATCAAAATACTAAGTTCATAATATTAAGTTCATAAATGCGTGATTGGCCGATAATATATGAATGAATTGATGAATTGATATGAGTGAATGAAAATGACCAAGTTTTTACCTGATGGGGCCAAGATCCCGGTACTCCTTCCGAATGACTTCCCTGGCTGCTATTTCTCCCTCCGTGGGCGGTCCTCCGCATCGCCATAGCGACCTGACACTACAACAAGGGACGGCAGCTAAGCGGCTAACGCTAACGCTATCGTTGCAATAATGACTCACTGTGAACGCAGGAAAAGCCAGCATAGCCACGCCCATGTCAGGAGCATCACCAGCACGCTGATTGGCAGGCACAACGCCAACCACTTGCCAAAGTCCACGCACTCGCAACCCGGGTACGTCCTCCACCGAAGTCACAATTGGCGTAAAGAAATCGGAGAGTCGGAGGATCGGCCAGGAAGACTTACTGCCGCAGATACTCGGAGAAGATAAGATTTGGAGAAGTTCCCGGTAATGTGGCCATGCCGCCGATGTTGGAAGCGTACGCTACGCCGATGCACAGGGCCTTTGCCAGCGCCGCGTCACCGGGAGGCGCCGTTGCCTCGCAACACACCTTCCAGGTATTAAGACTGTCGTTAGATAACTGTAACCATAAGCCTTACTCATACTTGAACCGTAACCCCTAGCCCTAACACTTATTCAAACTTTAAACTTTTCCCTAACTCTCATCCTTACCCAGGCTCTAATTCCTTACCCTTGCCCCTAGTCTAGCCCTACCCAAATCCTTAACTCTTCCCCTACCATAATCCTGAATTTTACGCTTACCCTTACTCTTACACTTAGCTTTACCACAACCCTTACCCCCAACTCTTACCCTACCCAAACATTTACACTTACCCTGGCGATTACCTTTACCCTTACACTAACCCTTACCCTAACCCTTACCCAAGCCTGAATAGGTAATTTTAAACAATACCTTCAGCCCTGGCTCTTACCCTTACCATAACCCATAAAAAAAACCCTAGCTCTTATTCTTACCCTATCCCTTACCATAACCTTGACTTTTACGCTTACCCTTACTCTTACTCTAACCATACTCTTTATTGTTATTATTATTCATTATTGTTACTGTACCTTATTGTTATCCATACCCTAACTCTTATCTACCCATAGCCAAACCCTCTGTATCATCCTTACTCCTACCCAAACAATTAACCTAACTTTTACCCAAGTCTTTGGCCTTCCCCTAAACTTAACCCCCAGCCCTTACCCTCACCCAAACTCTTATCCTTATCTGTTACCCCCAACCCTGAACCCATACCCATTAACCTATCTCCTTGCCCTTACCCCAACCCTCACCCCTACCTCTAACCCTGCCCATTGCCCTAACCCTAACGATAACCCTGACAGTTACCCATACTTTTACCCTTATCCTAAATCTAACCCCTAGCCTAACTGTTGGCCTGTATCCGTACGCTCTCCCTAACCCTCGGTCCTTATCCTAACTTATATCCTTACACCGACCCCTAACCCTTGCCCTTACTCCTACTCTAACCCTGCCGGTTATCCTTACTCTAACCCTGGCTATTGACGTTATCCTTACCCTACCCTGAGCCCAACCCTAACCCTTATCCTTACCCTTACAATTACTCCTACCCAAACCCATACCCTTACCCTAATCCTATCCTATTTGTAACCTATAGCCCTTACCCTAACTCTTATCCTTGCCTTTACCCGATGTATTCCCCAATTTCAGTCAAAGTAAATGAATAAATATTGTTAAAAATCCAGGTTGAGTCATGCACCTGCGGGGCTTCGGATGAAAATGTCGAAACCGAAGACGTTGACGTCGCTTCTTCCGGTGCTGTCTGCGACTCGCTGAGACTAATAAATAGGAACACGTCGTGATTCTGGTAGAAGACGAAAAAAGACGGAACCAGACGTACCTCACCGCTTCCTTTTCTGACTCGATGCAGACCTCTGCACACCAGAAACATTTTACAACAAAAACAGCAGCACGTATAATATACATAAATACAGTTGTACTTCTTTACACAAGCACCTCTACTCAATTTTGGTTTACGAGTTGTATATCCTCGCTAAACAAAGGAAAATCCAGAATGCGAGCGGTCTCAGAGGCTACCACTAGAGACCAGCATTAGTTTGTACAGTTTGCGCATGCAAACTACTACAGGCAAACAATTCTGCTGTAAAATGTTTGGTGTGTATGTTCCGTTAAATCAGTGGGCCCCAAACTACAGCCATCCAAAGTCTTTCCATCTTATACCTGTTAACTTCCGCTTATTGCTCCCCTTATTAATGTTTGCATATCCTACTTATTAAGCGACAATTACCCTTACAAACACAACGCGGCACCTATTTACTCACAGCAAGACAGACTATGTAGAAAACGGCGATGATATTACCAATCTACGTTGTTGTCTGCTACCGGTGACGGAGATGATCAGGATTAGGGCTGAAATGGGCAAGACAAGTTGGGTCTTTTTATGAAAAATATTTCCCCGTATCAAAACTGTTTTACGGCGCACACAATTTGAAATTATCAAAAAATGTATGAAAACGGGGAAAACACAACTGAACAGGTATGCGATCTTTGTCACTCCTCCTCTCCCGCTAGACGCATAAAGCTGATTTAAACCACCTACTGTCGTGGTAAGTGCTCATAACCAACTTGCATTTTGTTTTGCTGATATAATCGAACTCATTTTATGACAGTATATTTTATGTTTAATTAGAATTTGGATGAGTTTTATGGCTATTTTGGGTTCACTTTGATGCTTTTGGTAGGAAGTGAATGGACCAATCATTTTTAATTATTTCATAGAAGCATAATGGCTCAGAAGATTGGATTGGGTTGCTTGGAGTGCTTGGTGGTTGCGCGCAGCAAAACCCCACAAAAGCAGACCACACAAAAGCAGATGTTTTTACTTTTGTTGCTATTTATTGTAAAGTAGGCTTAAACATATTTGCTCAAGGTGTGTATTTCTAATCAGTTTGATGGCCCTTTTGGCGTCTCTTAGTCTTCCTGTCTTTGTTTAAAGGTTTTGGTACTTTTCCAGGGGGTGGTCTTTTATCTTTTGTCTCAACATGCCAGTACTTTTCCATGTCTTGTGATGTCAATAAAACACAGAGGCAGAAGGGGAGTGACGGAGAGTGAGTGAGAGAGTGGGCGAGCGAGTTGCTTGTACACTCTCTGCTTATCTCCCCGGCTGCAGCAGGTTAAAAAACTTAACAAGTCTCTTGCCTGGTGCATTTTCTATCGTTAGCCAATGTTTATAGCTCTCCCACACGTCAGTGGTCTACTATTTAGACCCCACATTTGTTGAGGCTGGCTTCACACCAAACCTAGCTAAAGACACTTGCAGAAGGCTAAAGTACAACTTTGGAAGTTGTGACGAAAATCGCTTCAGAAGAGTTGGAGCCTATTGGTCACAAACAAACACACACAAATCCAGATTTGTAAAGTATAGTTAAGACCAGGAAAATGTGCTCATTACACGAGCATTTTGAGCTATGAGCACCACGCGGTAACGAAACAAGCTAGCATGAAGAAGCACCACTGTATATAATCAAATAACAATTAATCCATTGATCTTGAATACAAACATTGTGTCTGTTGTTTACCGTCTAGTTTCAGGTGGGCAGGATCACAAGCCCCGCCCCCTCCTCTACCGACTCTTCTGATTTGGCATAAGACGGCCTGTGCGATGGGCATCACCATGGTAACGGCAGATGTGTTGTGCACCCACATGGACAGGAAACCGCAAGCTAACATAAAGCCGAGAGTCAGAGGGGCCGGTCGGACCCCGAAGGCCTTGACCAGGCCGAGGGCCACGCGCCGGTGCAGACCCCATTTCTGGATGGATGTGGCCAGGCACATTACGCCCACTAGGAGAATGTGGAAGTCTTTGAAGTACGAGGTTGCCACCTACTGGATGGGAGAAGAACAAAACCCCGAAAAAATGAAGAAAAATATTTATGGAAATAGAAAAATATTGAAACTTTTTGACTAAATTTTGCTGCGTTATTTTCTCATTTTGAACATAAATAGCTCTGTGTTTGATAAAAGTATAAATAAAATGTAAATATTATTTTAAAAAATAAAATATAATTTGACATTTAATTTTACAAATTTAATAATTGATAAAAATTCTGAAAAATATTGTTTTTAGTTTGTAATAAAAATGCATTTATTCGTGATTAAAGAATTTCAAGATCAAAGAAAGCCCTCCAGATTGTAAAAAACCCACACAAACAACATTTTGGAGAGGACGTCGTTGGGCGTCGCCCCAAAATATTCACAGAGATAGAAATATGGCGGAAAGGGAACGTCCTTTATTCTGCAACATTCAAACCATGTTCAAAATTTGTCCAAGAGACTCTGGGTTTTATACTGAGTTCAACAAGATCACGTGATGTTTTTCTTGGAATCGAAAGTATTTTTCCTCGGAATCCAAAGTGTTTTTTCCGGCCTGTGCTAGCTTAGTCAACATCTTGTGATTTCTTGTATCGACATTATCTCATAACATCCAGCCAGATGTCTGTTGTCAGCTCTGTTGTCAGCTCGAAGCTGACTTACAGTTAATCCACAACAAAAACAGGCAAAAGTCAGCAGCATCAAGATGAGAAAGGGAAGAAGCTAACTAAAGAAAATAGATCACGAATAGATGGACAAAACACTGCTCCAAACTAGACCAGACACAGGGAAACTCTGAGGTCCTTAAGAATTCTAGGGGAAAGTGACGACTTTCCTATCCTCAGAGAAGTAGGGGCAATGATTAACTCGCTGAAGAATGGAAAGATAGCAGGAATCGACGACATCTTGTCAGAACTCATACGAAATGTTGATGAGCAAACTATAGACATTTATAGAGAATTGCAGAAAGATCTGGCAAACCGGACAGTGGCCATCTGCATGGACAAAATCGCTATTAATTATGCTACCAAAAAAAGGAATTATGCTTTAACTACAGAACCATCAGTCTCATCACTCATGCAAGTAAAGTTATACTAAAGGTCCTACTCAACAGACTGAAACCACAGGCTGAAAACATCCTAGCCGAAGAACAGGCAGGTTTCAGGGAGGGAAGGAGCGCCACGGAACAGATTTTTAATCCCAGCATCCTATGTGAGAAGTTTTAACAAAACCAGACGAACCTATATCACATTTTCATGGATTTCAAGAAGGCTTTTGAGTATGGCAAGCCACTTTCATGGGCCACCATGCGAAAGTACAACATGGGTAACTAACTAGTTCAGACTATTGATCAACTCTATGCCAATGCCGACAGGGAGATATTGATCAATCATACCATCGGAGTGTGCTTTCACATCAAAGCCTGTGTGAGAGAAGGCTGCATTCTCACACCAACTTAATTCAACATCTTCCTGGAGAGGTTTAAGTCCGAAGCCCTGGAGCAACACTAAGGTACAGTCAGTATTGGGGGACACAACATCACCAACGTCAGTTTGGCTGTTGCTATTGTCGGATTGGCAGGAGACGAGCGGGAACTTAGAGATCTGGTCAATCGCTTGGACAAAGCATCAAGCCAGTATGAGATGGAAATCAGCAAAGAAAATACAAAAGTATTTACCAACAATCCACAAGTTATCACCACAAGCATCACCATCAACCACAAAGAGGTAAAACATGTCTCCAATTTTAAATTTCTTGGAGCTGTCTGATCAGAAGAGGGGTCAGAACCAGAAATCGTGGCCAGCTGCGCGCTAGCATCGCGTGTCCTCCAATGGAGACCGATCTCTCCAATGATTCAAATAAGACCTTCCTGAATGTAACTGCTTCCCATGAGTTGTTGTTCCCAAGCATCTGTTTCATGGCTAATGGACTTGGCATTGGCAAGATACAGGGTCCGAAGAGTTGTTAGCCTAGCCGTTAGCCGTAAGTCGGACCAGCAGCACCGCTCTTCCCTTCTTCCAGACCCCTCCCGAGTTGCTTTTGGAACTGGATAATAATCCACAAAGCACCTGCTGGTGATCGCAATTTCTTTGCGCTCTTCCGACTTTCCTCAGAGTCCAATTTAATTGATGACTTTCTTTTCAACGTAAGGAGCCACTTAAAAATAGCGGTCGCTATGCTTCTCAGCTTGTTTGTGGAGGCAGACCCCCCCCCCCTCCGCCTTTTGATTGGCAGCGTACACCAGCCTATCAGAGTCTCGTACACAGTCACACCCACCAAACTCAGAGCGCCCACCCTGACCTGTCCCAGCTGTCAGAACACAATGCACGATATAATCATATCAATGACAATAAAATCGTGTTTGTAAAAACAGATACATACATAAATAAACGAATCATACATACACAATTTTAGTACGTCATTTTTTTCAATTGTTTGTCTTACTTTCCTACTTGTACCTTTATTCTGGATGAGGCAAATATCAGAACTAATATCGAACACAGGGTGCAAGGGAAGGTGGGAGAGACCTGAGACGAGGACATGATGCCCAGAGGAGGGAAGAGGAGAGCGGGCAGCAAGGCAGTGACGGGTAGTGGCACCGCTTCGCTGCTCCACAAGACGGCCATCAAAAGAAGAACGAAAGCGCAACTCGACTCCTGAAGATCGAAAATGCCAAAGAGAAACCCAAGAGAATCACGATGCAGCCGACGACTGAGTCACCTTATCGGCCAGGAGGATAGGAAGAGGAAGCAGCAGCATCGGAGTCAGCACGATGAAAAGCAAACGCCGATAGGCGCAGGCCGCATCCCGCAAGTTGATCCGCATCCTAGCTCGGACTTCGTTAGCTCTGTTCTGGTCCGGTCCCGCTTTCGGGTCCTGGGTCACCTAGCTTCACCTGAAGCACTCCAAACGGTTTCTTCTTATCTCGCAGTTAAACAGTTGCCAGCTCCCCGCCTAAAGAGAGGAACTTTGAACCTTGTCGTTTTCGACAGTGCATATGGTATCGCATCAATGCCACATGGTGGCGCCAAACCAATTGGAGATTATATGCAGTACCATCGGTTTCTTCCTTGTCTTTTCTACTGTAGGGTTGTGAATGTTTCTCTGAAGACAATTTCTTGTTTTTTTTTTTGTTTCTCAGTTTTTTTTCACGCTTTTAGAGTTTTTTTCTGCAGTTATGTTCTAACTGGTGGTGCTTTCAGTGGCGTTTTGTTCTTCAATATGTTACACATATGAAGTCAAAACGAGTTCTTATAAGTAAATGAAGGCACCCATAGCCTCTGCTGTCTTTATTTAATGTGTTTTTCAGTTAGAACTAGCTAGAGTCCTGACACAATCTGTGTCATCCTCTTTCATGTTGTATTCAGTTAAAGAGTGTTAGTGATCCGGCATTATATTTCAAGATTACCCTATTACGGCACTCACCATTTTGTCCATGTTTCTTGTGTCGTTTTTCAGGTTTTGTTCTGTTAGAGCTGGTCAGCGTTGGAACTTTATATTGTTTCTATCTACACCTGAGTATTTCTTCTGTGTCCTATTTCTTTCTTGTTTTGTTTTGTTAGAAGTAGTGGATATTCCATTATATCCCTCATTGTATTTTGTGTTTTGTTCGCACAGAGCTAGCTAGAGTTCAAACATAATATGTGTCGTCTTCCTTTAATGTTATGTTCAATAGCACTGGATAGTGTTCAAGCATTATGTTTCATAGTTGCGCCAATAAGGCACTCCATTGTTTCTTGTGTGTTTGCCCTTTTATGTTTTGTTCTGGTAGACCTGGTCAATGTTGCAACTTTATATTGTTTCTATCTACACCTGAGTATTTCTCCTGTGTCTTCTTTCTTTCTTGTTTTGTTTTGTTGGAACTAGTGGATATTCCTATACATTCCCCATTGTATTTTGTGTTTTGTTCACACGGAGCTAGCTAGAGTTCAAACATAATCTATATTGTCTTCCTTTCATGTTATGTTTAATAGCACTAAATGGTGTTCAATCATCATATTTCATGGTCGGGCCTGTAATGAACTCCATTGGATCCATGTCTCTTGTATTGTCGCCTTTTCATGTTTTGTTCCGTTAGAGCCGGTCGGAGTTGGAACTTTGTTGTTTATATCCATGTGTAGGCACCGGTTATGTTCCCCATTTCCTCTTTCTTTCGTGATTTGTTACTTTGGAACCAGCAGCTATTCCAAAATATCTGGCATTGTTTGTTCAGGTATTGTCACAAGCCAGGAACGGAGACAGGACCCAAAGCGTTCATTTTCCTCAGTTTTTATTAAGAAAGAGAGCAGTGCTTGCATCCACGATCCGATGATCTTCGGTCACGGGTAGCAGATAGCTGGAACGCGGAAGTGGCACTTCCGTGTCGAGCGAGGGTAGTCGTTGACAGCTAGAAAACAGGTCGATGGCCAGGACGAAGAGCAAAACAGAAAGGGGTCCAGAAAAGAGGTTGGCAACAGGTATCAGGCAGGAAACAGGGCAAAACGGGTTGATGGCCGGGACGGGAGTGCAAAAGCAGAAACAGGTCCAGAAAAAGGTCGGCAACAGGTATCAGGCAGGAAAAGAGGGCAGGATAATGTCGGAGAGTACAAAAGCTTGCCTAGCTGAGGGCATAGGTTTGCAGACGGTCTGACGGGTTCCTTTCGGAAGACAGGAGTTTAAAAAGAGTCCAACAGCCCATCAGGTCCCGTGGCTGTTGGAGCCAACGGGGTAACCGCAGGTGCCCCGAATCGGTAATCATGACAGGTATAGCTAGTTCTGGTCTTAATTTAAATCCAGACATATCGATAACAGTGTTTTTTCAATTCCAGTGTTGTTTTTGCTTCTTTCTGTTTTTTTTTTTGAAAGGAAAAAAATCACATTGAAAGATTTGTGGCAGTTAAAAGGCAATGGTGAG
Organism: Urocampus carinirostris; assembly: GCF_059441175.1. NCBI lineage: Eukaryota > Metazoa > Chordata > Actinopteri > Syngnathiformes > Syngnathidae > Urocampus > Urocampus carinirostris. Next base: position 36,862,904 of record NC_142355.1, on the reverse strand, counting down.
AGAAACGATTTATTGGAAATCGTGACCATTACAAAAAAGATACAACATAAAAAAGAAAGCCTTTACAAGTGCTCCAAATCTTAAAATGTAGTTAGATAATGCAGTCAAATATATCATTAAATAACAAGGAAGAATTAAACCATTCGAGACAGTTTTCAAATAGTTTTGAAACAAACAATCAGGTGTTGGTTGAGACAAACCTAAAATATATATGTATCAAACCAAAAGAAGTCATTTTATTGGATTTTTTCCCCTTTTTTCCCTTTAAAAACGACTCAAGAGAAGGAACCTCTTCTTATCATTTTTCTTAACTGGACTTTGTGCTTTTTTATATTACTGACAAGAGAAACCACAAAAGTCACTCGGCTGCCGGTCAAAAAATCTCTTATAGTTTGCAAAAAACAATTTTAAAAAAGGCACATCACAAAACAACCCATGAATATATTCTCCAATGGCAAAATCCGTCCACTTTTTTGTCCTCGGTCCGTCAAACGATGGAGTCACCCGGCAGCTGGGGGACGCCGTTGCGCTTCCTAGTCTGGCGATCGTTTTTTAGCTCTTTGCCTTCTTGCGGCTCCTCGTCCAGAGCGCTCAGCATTGCGGCGTACAAGAATTCCAGGTGCTCCTGAATGCCACACACAACAGCCAATCAGACTCGAGCAGAGTTAAATTACAGCCAATCGGCTTCAAACAGAAAGTGCTCTTTCGTTTGAAAGATAAAAAATGTTTATTTTAGGAAGAAAATATGTTTTATGGTGAAATATATTTAAATATTTCCGCTTGCACTTAATTTTTTTTTGTTTCTTTCTTGAATTACTGACTTGAAAAAAATGATAGATCATTGGGCAGCAGTCTGGCGTGGAGTGACAGGAAGCCAGAGACCGACGAGATCGATACCAATTGCCTGAGCAGATATCGGACAGATGGGGTCGATACTGGACAGGACGGGACAGACAGGATTGATAACAAAACTGGATATCAAAATTAAACAGGACAAACTAGACAGGAACAATACCAGACAGGAAACACAAGCAGGGAACCGGACAGAGTCTAAACCCACGTCTTGCGGGTGCAGATGTTTGTTGACGGACTGACAAAGGGAGAGTGAGAGCACTGAGCTTAAATGGAAAAAAATATTAAATTAAATTATTTTTAAATGATTATATTTTATTACATTTTCTAGAACCTTTCCCCCAAAAGTGTAAAAGATTTTTAAAAGTAATAGTGTCATTACATTGATGTGAATGTAAAAAAATGTTCTTAAAAATATCTACTTTTTTTGCAACCTGAAGAAAAATAAAACATATATTTTTTCCTTTTTTTTGGAGTATTTTGCAGTGTATTTTCAAACACATCTCAGGTAAGAAAATGATAATTACACTTTTATTTAAGAGGAACAAAATCAAGTTGGGAAAAAAAACAGTTTTTATTTCTAAATTGTTTATTAGTAATACTAGTTATTTTCTTCAAAGTGGCATTACCGCTTTTCCATCCCAGGAGAAAAACAGCACCCGCGGGAAAATCTCTGCGAAAATTCCCATGAAACGAAACCAGCACAAAAAAAAACCCCAGATCACTTACTCTGGTGCGGAAGGTTCCGGGCCTGGCCAGGTTGATCAAGCGAGCCGATTGGAAGACGTCAATTCGTCGGGTGTGGTGGAGCTGGCCAATCAGAGAGCAGAGAGCGCAGAGGGTTCCGGCGTTGACTCCGCCCACCCTGAGATGGCAAATATGTCAGTGGAATTTTCCCAGGAAAGTACAGTACTACAGTGCGCATCTGATTAGAAACCGCATGAACAGATTTAAGGTAGAAAACGTTCCGGCTTCTATCTATATATATGTATCCATATTTTACTATAAAATTAAAGATTCAAATTTAGTATATTTTTTTCAATTAGAAAAAAAATAAGAGTAATATCTATCAAAATCTAAAAATGGTGTTTGACAGAATATATAAATACAATAGAAATATATGTATATGATTTGATACATTTAAAAATATTTGTTGGAATTTCTTTCTTGAATTATAAACCAAAAAATACAACCAAATCATGAAAAAAAGCACGATTTTGCAGTAGTTTTCTAAAAAAATACTACATATTTTCCAACAAAATAAATGATATTACAGTACTCGAAATGTTATTTATTTTCTTTTTTGCTGTAAGTGTCACTGTTGCCATGGCGCCCAATTGGCACCACCCGTGTGGCACCAGCAGCGGCTCATTGACAGATTAGCTTCCCTCCTATCTAAGCTTAGTGCTCTTACTCACCCTTTGTCAGTCCTTTAACGAACCTCTGCCCCGCAAAACGTGGGTTTTGACTCTGTCCGGTTTCCTGCTTGGGTTTCCTGTCCAGTATAGTTCCCATCTATTTTGTCCTGTTTAATATCCATCTCCAGTTTCGTTCCCGTCTAATTTTTTCTGTTTAACTATGATCTGCTGTGTTTGATATCAATCCTGTCTATCCCGTCCTGTCCGGTATCGACCCCATCTGTTTTATATCTGCTCGTGCAATTGGTATCGATCCCATTGGCCTCTGGCTTCCCGTCATTCCACGCCAGACTGCTGCCTAACGTGCATGACTGCCCCATTTCCCGTTAAATAAAAAGCTTGTGTGAGAAACGTCACGCATTCGGGTTCTCCTCCTGTTCCGGTTCATAACACTAAGTATTATTTCTAGTAAAAATACCGCCAACAGAAGCCGAATATATGTTTTATTGTTTTACGTTTTCCCCTCATTTTTCTGTAAAAAACACTGCCAAGACAACCATAATAATCCTTTTTTATGTAGTAGTAGCAGTACTTGGCCTCCTCTCTATTATTCTTTTATGTACGCAAGGGATGAAGAGCTTAAGATTCTGAATTTGAGTCAGTGCATGTCGTTTAAGTTTTGTTTTAGGAATGTTTTGTCAGCCTCGACGTATGTGCTAACGCAAATTTAATATAGACTGCTACGCTAGTTGATTAAGATTGACTGCTGTCTAAGCAATCCGAGCGTCTCAATCTCAATCTGTTACTTTTCTGTACAAGACGTTTCCCCAATAATTTCAAAATATTTTATTATAAGTCGAAGTAGAAACAAATACCCGGCGTGAAGTTGTGAATTTACGGTAGTAAGCGAGGAAAAGAACATACCGGTCCAGGACTACGGTGGGTCCCCCTTCCTTGGCGGAGATCTGGTCTTGGAGGAACCGGACCAACAGGAAATTGTCGCTGATGGCTCCGTCCGGGTTGGGCCAGCAAGGGGGGCGAAACAAGCGCACTTCGAGCACAAAGTCGTCCTGAAGGAAAAAGAATTTCCAAAATCATTTTTTATCATGTTTTATTTTTCGACTGTTTTGGTTTTCTCTCGTTAGTTTTTCATCCCAAATTTCTTTCTTACTGTTGGTAAGATCATAGAAATGAGTATAAAATAAAATTAATATATATTGAGTAATATATTGAGTATTTTCTTTACCAATGTTTTGATTATTACTGTAATCTTAATTTTTCATTGTTGTATGTATCCCTCCTAAAATAGTAAAAGAATAATTAAAAATATATTTAAAAAACAGCTAAAAAGTGGAAAGAAATATACATTATTTAAAAAGAATCCATTTCAACACCACAAAGAAAAAGAAAATGAAAAATATGGTTAAATAATGTTGTAATTAAAAAAAAAAACAATTCGCATCATGAAAAAATATTGTGAAATAAAAAAAAATAAAAAAATAAAAGAATTGGAATATTTCTTATTCTACTGTATTATGTTGTTGACCGCCAGAAAAAAAAATAATAATAAAAATTAAAAATGTTTTAAACTAAAACAAAAAATAATTTTCACATCATGGAAAAATAAAAAGATAATAAAATAAGAAGAATATACAATTATAGTAACACTGTAAACTGTAAATTTCAAACATGTTTTTAACACCATGAAAAAAATAATAAGTATAAAATATACAAAATATATAAGAAAATTATTTCGCAAAATTAAAGAAAATATATTTTTTCAACAAAAAAATAATCTCGGCAAAAAAAAAAAAAAACTTAAGAAAAATACAAATAAAAATATGGTACACACATTATATTTTTTGTTTTAAATGAAAATATGATAAATACAATCATATATATTATATATTAATAAATTGCATTACAAAGAAAAATAATAATTAAAAAAAAAATCCAAATCCGAAATATAACACAGACACCACCACTACAATTAATTTTATGAATAATATTTATTTATCATTCATATTTATATGTATCTCCCCAAAATAGTTTTACTATTTTAAAATTATATATTAAAAAACAGCTAAAAAAAGTTAAAAAACAATTATGAATTACTTTGAAAAATACATTTTTTAATGAAAATATGGTTTATCTTTTATATAAAAAAAAGTCTAAAATAAAAAATCAAATACAGATAAAAATTGGGTATATTTATTCTACCGTATTTTGTGTATCCTCTCCCCAAAAATGTAATAAATGAATAAAATAAAATAAAAAAAAGGATAAATTAAATATATGCAGTTGAAAATAATTTTATAAATAAAGAGAAAAAAAATTACGTCATGGAAAAAAAACAAAATGAAATAAACAAAATATACAGATAACTTTATGAAGTGTAAATGTGAAAATATATTTGTTAAACAACCTGAAAAAAAAGAAAATATATCAAAATATACTAAATATATAGGAAAATTATATAGCAAAATTAAAGAAAATACCAACACCCCAAATAAAACGAATAAATCAATATATACATATGAGAATGTAAGTATCATTTTTCACTTCACTATTGATAAGTGTATTCTATAAAATATTAAAAAAATTAAGATGAAAAAAAAAATCCAAAATAAGAACAATTATATTCAGAGACATAAAAAAAAACGACGTGGACATTTGTTTGGACTTCAAACAGAGCACAATGAGTGATTGGATGTATGACATTGATCACTGCCTGCGGTCTGATGAGACGGAAATCCCGACCTGAGGGGCCTGCAAGGCCAAGTGGTGAATGACGAGGGCGTCCTCGTTGGCCAAACAGATGAGGTTTTCGCTGGTTTGAGTCACGCTCAATGTCTGGAAGCGGATTGGCTGGCCTCTACCAGGCCAGAAAACGAATGGCTCCGCCTCCTCGCCGTCCTCCTCCTGTCAATCATTCGTCCCAAAAAGATCAAATACAGGGAGTGCAGAATTATTAGGCAAATGAGTATTTTGACCACATCATCCTCTTTATGCATGTTGTCTTACTCCAAGCTGTATAGGCTCGAAAGCCTTCTACCAATTAAGCATATCAGGTGATGTGCATCTCTGTAATGAGAAGGGGTGTGGTCTAATGACATCAACACCCTATATCAGGTGTGCATAATTATAAGGGAACTTCCTTTCCTTTGGCAAAATGGGTCAGAAGAGGGACTTGACAGGCTCTGAAAAGTCAAAAATAGTGAGATATCTTGCAGAGGGATGCAGCACTCTTAAAATTGCCAAGCTTCTGAAGCGTGATCATCGAACAATCAAGCGTTACATTCAAAATAGTCAACAGGGTCGCAAGAAGCGTGTAGAAAAACCAAGGCGCAAAATAACTGCCCGTGAACTGAGAAAAGTCAAGTGTACAGCTGCCAAGATGCCACTTGCCACCAGTTTTGCCATATTTCAGAGCTGCAACATCACTGGAGTGCCCAAAAGCACAAGGTGTGCAATACTCAGAGACATGGCCAAGGTAAGAAAGGCTGAAAAACGACCACCACTGAACAAGACACACAAGCTGAAACGTCAAGACTGGGCCAAGAAAAATCTCAAGACGGATTTTTCTAAGGTTTTATGGACTGATGAAATGGGAGTGAGTCTTGATGGGCCAGATGGATGGGCCCGTGGCTGGATCGGTAAAGGGCAGAGAGCTCCAGTCCGCCTCAGACGCCAGCAAGGTGGAGGTGGGGTACTGGTATGGGCTGGTATCATCAAAGATGAGCTTGTGGGGCCTTTTCGGGTTGAGGATGGACTCAAGCTCAACTCCCAGTCCTACTGCCAGTTTCTGGAAGACACCTTCTTCAAGCAGTGGTACAGGAAGAAGTCCGCATCCTTCAAGAAAAACATGATTTTCATGCAGGACAACGCTCCATCACACGCATCCAAGTACTCCACAGCGTGGCTGGCAAGAAGGGGTCTAAAAGAAGAAAAACTAATGACATGGCCTCCTTGTTCACCTGATCTGAACCCCATAGAGAACCTGTGGTCCCTCATCAAATGTGAGATTTACAAGGAGGGAAAACAGTACACCTCTCTGAACAGTGTCTGGGAGGCTGTGGTTGCTGCTGCACGCAATGTTGATCGTGAACAGATCAAAGCACTGACAGAATCCATGGATGGCAGGCTTTTGAGTGTCCTTGCAAAGAAAGGTGGCTATATTGGTCACTGATTTGTTTTGTTTTTGAATGTCAGAAATGTATATTTGTGAATGTTGAGCTGTTATATTGGTTTCCCTGATGAAAATAAATAATTGAAATGGGTATACATTTGTTTTTTGTTAAGTTGCCTAATAATTATGCACAGTAATAGTCACCTGCACACACAGATATCCTCCTAAAATAGCTAAAACTAAAAAAGCCCCACTCCAACTTCCAAAATATTCAGCTTTGATATTAATGAGACTTTTGGGTTTATTAAGAACATGGTTGTTGTTCAATAATAAAATTAATCCTCAAAAATACAACTTGCCTAATAATTCTGAACTCCCTGTATAAATCTTTCTGTCAGATGATCATTTTGTCATTTGATGTTTACTAATTTTTTTCACCAGGTGCAGACAAAAAAATGTTACATCGAGGGGTAAATGCACTGTTTTTATTTTTTTTATTTAATCTTTTTGTCACGGTTGCCATGGCGCCCAATTGGCCCCGCCCGTGTGGCGCCAGCTGCGGCTCCCAAACAGATTGGCTTTCCTCCTTTTTAAGCTCAGTGCGTTCTCTCTTACTTTGTCAGTCCGTCAACAAACTTCTGCCCCACAAGATGTAGGTCTCGACACAATCCTGTTCCTTTTGGTATTTCTTGGCCGGTATTGTTCCCGTTTATTTTGTCCTGTTTAATTTTGGTTTCCAGTTTTGTTTCTGTCTATTTTTGTCATGTTTATTATTTCTCCAGTTTTCGTTCCTGTCCAGTCATTATCTATCCTGTCTGTCCTGTCCTGTCCAGTATCAACCCCATCTGTCCGATATCAACTCAGGCGATTGGAATCGATCTCGGCGGTCTCTGGCTCCGTGTCTTTCCACACCAGACCGCTGCCTAATGTCCATGACTACCCATTTCTCTTAAAAAAAAGGCTTGTGTGAGATACATCACGCGTTTGGGTCCTGATCCTGTTCTGGTTAATGACACTTTTACATGTGTATTACACATAAGGAGTACTTACTATATATTATGTTATTTTAATGTAAACTAAAACAAAAAAATCTCATAAAAAATGCCTAAAATGAGCGACATTAACTGCTAATCGTTTAATGCAAGTCGATTGGCCAGCACAGGAAAGGAAAAATAATAACATCTTAAAAATAGTATTCTTTTCATTTTTTATTTTGAAATATTTTTCTTTTGATGCTTTTTTTAGTTTGTAAAAAAATTAGTTATAAAAATAATATATATGTATATTTTTTCATGTAAAAGCTTACATTTTTTGGTAGATTTCACTGTTATTTTTCTTAACTATTATTTTTTCCTTTTTGCCCTTATTATTAAAATTTGTTTCCTACATTTTTGACTTAAAAACATTTTTTTTCTGTTCCAAACATGGAATGGGTTTTGGCATATTTGAGTTAACATTTGTATTAATTTAAAGAAATATTCGAAATATGAAAAAAAATGGTTAAATTGGAAAAATATTACTCAATATATCAATCTTTTAAAAGGATCCCTTGCTTACACTTATTTTATGGCATATGGGTTTGCATGTTTGGATCTTTTGCAGCCATAGTGACCAGTTCTGAAAATAGCTCACCAGTGATGGGTCACTTTGATTTTCAAAGAAATTTGATCCCTGTTATCCTTTGTGCGATTTATAAAGTAATGTGCAACACAAAAAATGTGAATCACATTTTGATACAGGATAAGCTCAATATTCTTTTCCTATTCAACATGAAAATGTTGCTTAAAGGGGCATTTCCATTTGCACTTTCAATTCACTTCACCTCCTTCCTCTGTACATTTCTTTCTTACCTTTCTTCCTTTGTTTCTTTCTTGCTCTCGATCTTTCTCTCCTGCTCTTTTCTCTTTCTCGCTCTCTCTTCTCTCTTTCTTCATCCTTGTTTTGCTTTTTCCTTCTTTCCTCTCCTCCTTTGTTTCTTTTTTTCTCTCTTGCTCTTTTTGTCTTTTTTTGTCTTTTTTTTCCCCTCTTCATTCCGTCCCTATCTTTTTCTTTCTGTATTTCTCTCTCCTTTGATCTTTCTCACTACCTTTGCCCAAGACACTAGAGGAATGAGTATCCAGTGAGAGAGGATGAACCCTCTTTACATTTAACAGGTTTGCGTTGAGTTGGATTACACTAGAAAGCCACTTAAAATTACAAACACGATCGAGGAAGAATTTCACTAAAAGCAAAAAAAAAAAAAAGACAAAAAGAAAAACATATGCCGGTTGTCTTACTCTACTCGGCCACTTGCAAACACTTTATCATGCTTACAAATAAACCCTTTGATTAGTTTCAATTTAACTCGCCTAACATCCAAAATCCATGCAACCAACAGTCAGCACGGGGGCACAAAACTAAAAATCTGGAAACAATGAGGAGGGGGAAGGAAAAATAAAAAACCTAATTGTTTTATTTGAGAGCTTCAAAAGCTCCTGCTTCGGTTGGTAAATCCAGTAGACATGTAAAAATACCTTCCTTCTCTCTTCCTTCATTCTTTATTCATCTCTTTCTTTTGTCATTTCCTTCGTCATCTCTTCCTTTTATCGTTTCTTTTTCTCTTTTCCGTCAGTCCTGTCTTTATTTAGTTCTCTCTTGCTCTTTTTCTTACTTTCATCCTGCAGCCCTTTGAGACACCTTGTGATTAAGGGCTATACAAAAAACATGACTTGACATAAATATGTGTAAATACATAAGTTTGGGTTCTAATCATATGAATCAACAGTGTTTAATTTTGACGCCACTAGGGGTCGCTATATAACACACACTGATACTCTATGGCAGGGGTGTCCAAACTACGGCCCACGGGTCAGTTTTTCTGAAAATATAGTTGAATATGGCCCGCACTCTGTTGCACTTCTCAGGTTTAACACTAGATGAAGCCAAATCGACAAGTTTTTGAAAGAGAAGGGCCGACCACTTCACGAACTGAGTGACCCTCTGTGGCTGGCAGACCTGGCATTTTTAGTTGATCTCATTCATCATCTGAATACACTGAAGAAAAACCAACAAGGCAAAGAACAGCTGGTGTCACACCTGTATGCGCGCATGAAAGCCTTCTGTGTAAAGCTGTTTGAGACACAACTACGAAGCTTTAATGCTGCACACCCTGCGCTGTCTGAAATCAAATCTGCTTTTCCAAAGGCAGACCTTTCTGCTAAAAAGGAGAAATATGTGTCAGTGATTGCATCTCTCGTGACAGAATTCAACCAGCCTCTTCAAGATTTTTCTGCCATTGAAAAACAAATCAAGCTGTTCTCGACCTCCTTCCTGGTGGATGCAGAAGAAGTGGAAGAGAGTCTGCAGTTAGAACTGATTGAAATGCAATGTGATGATTCTCTGAAGAGTCAACGTCAGCTTCTCTCCCTCCCTGACTTCTATCAGAGTTTGGATAATGCCAAGTATCCTCTAATGAGACGCCACGCAAAAAGAATGTTGAGCCTGTTCGGCTCAAGATACATATGTGAACAAACATTTTCTCTGTTAAATCAGAACAAAAGCAGACTAAGATCCAGAATGACTGATAGCCATCTCTGTGAAGTTCTTCTTGTCTCAACCACCAAACTTTCTCCTGACATCCCAGCCATCCTTCAATCCAGAGGACAGCGTCACTGCTCCCACTGAGAGCAATGTTCTTCACATCATAGATGAGTTAGAAATACACACAGTAATCATGTGTCAATATGTCACCACTAGTGTGTGGCCCGAGCCTTTGCTTAATTTTCTGTATTTGGCTTTCACCCAAAAAATTCTGGCTAACAAACGAAAAGGATGATATATTGAGGCTCATGCCACCTGCAGGCTTTCGGGTCCCGGCATCGCCACGATAGCTCGAACGTTGTGCTCCCAAACCATCCTCCAAAAGTCTCGCACAGTGCCTGGCAAAGGATTCTGGGTAACAATGAATTCTTGCCATCGCCTGAAGCCCTGCGGGCCAGAAAAAAAAAAACATTTAGGCGACATAAAGTTTCCAACTGAAATATCGAAGTCAGTGGCGCTTTGTTACCGTGACGAAAGAGGCGTTGATGTAATCGGATGCATCACCCTCGCTCGGCGATAGACGCACTCGCCATTTTTCGGCTGACGGAACAAAAAAACGAGTCAACCATAGAGCAAAATGGATGCACCCGGGGCGGCTGGACAGAGCCAATAGCTGGAGTTGGTCAGAGCTGCTGTAAGTGGCTAACTTGAGCGTCTAACAGGAGAAAACGACTCAAAACGTCGATTAATGATTGCGAGAGCAAACGTCAGGACCTTGAATCATGAGACTCGGTGATATGAGTGGCTAGAGACGGAAACTATGGGGGTAAAAAAGCCAAGTATGACAGGTGCGAGATGCCGGAATCCCGGAACTCAACAACATGACTGGCTAGAGAAGGAAAAAGTGGGGAAAAAAAGGGACGTTGACTAGTTTCAGATTCCCGAATTACGTAACTCAGTGACATGAGTGGCTAAAGAGGAAAACAGTTGTCAAAGGTGGAAGATGTCTGAATCACAGAACATTGGGGACATCTGCTTGATCTAATGAAGGACCAAGAAAGTTTTATTTAGATCAAGCAGCTAACAAACATTTACTGCATTAAACCGGTATGAGTGGCTAGAGAAGGAAACAGTGGGAAAAGCGGAATATGACAGGTGCGGGATGGCTGAATCACAAAACTCAACGACAAGACTGGCTAGAGAAGGAAAAAGTGAGAGGTAAAGGGGGCATTGACGAGCGCCAGATTCCCGTATCACGCAACTCAGTGACATAAGTGGCTAGAGGAGAAAAACAGAGGTAAAAAGTGGAAGATGCCTGAATTACAGAACTTTGGCAACATCTGTTTGCATGATTAGTTGTGAAATGCGAGTGACACTGAAGGGCCAAGTAAGTTTTATTTACATGGAGCAGCTAACAAACATACATTGCACTTATGTGGAATGGGTGGCAAGAGAAGGAAACAGCAGAAGAAATACATCAAAGCAGCCCAAATCACTGGATTCAGCAATGTTCACTTGCATGACACTATAGGTCGAAGAAGGAGCAGCTCACATTAACAATATTGACTAGCCCTAAACTGCAACCAAGTGGCTATCATGAGCGACTAGAGAAGAAAGCAGCAGAAAAATTGGGTCAAAGATGCTTGAATCACTGGATTCAGCAATGTTTGCTTGCATGGCACTATAGGTTGAAGCAGGAGCAACTACCATTAACGATAGCAGCAAGCCAAAACCTCAAGCCAAGTGGCTATCATGAGTGGCTAAAGAAGGAAGCAGCAGAAAAATTAGGTCAAAGACGCCTGAATTACTGGACTTGGCAAAGTTTTCTTACTAGACACTGAAAGTTGAAGCAAGAGAAGCTATCAATAACAATAGTGGGCTGTGGTGAGCAATAGACTGCATCTAAGTGGGTAACGTGAGTGGCTAAAGAAGGAAACGGTGGAAAAACTCATAAAACGAATCATCCTCTCAAGAGTATCAAAATGATATCTATCGTCATCCTTGAGTATGCTTTGTAAGATTAGGGAGTCAACAGCCGCTAGCTCACCAGGCAGCAGTGATCCACTAGCATTCTTTGGCCGGTTGTCATGGCAGAGGGCGGTCACCAGGTCGGCGCCATTCCTCACTTCTGTGTTCAGCAGCTGTGAGTGCAAAGATGACCTCATATTTTCATGTCCTCCATAAATATGAACAATATTGAAAAATATAGCAAAATGAAAATTTCGTATTTGTTTCACAGTCTTTTTATTTTTAATTAAAAGATGATTTTTTTAAATTTCATTTTTAAATTAAAGCAAATATTAAAAAATAATAAAAATGAATTATGATATAGAATTTGTTCCATATTTTTACATCTAAAAGTAAAACAAGTACAATTTTGTTGTAGATTTAAAAAATCTTACATTTTTTACACCTTCAAAATAAAATTAAAAATTATAATGAAATTAATGTATAGTTATATTTTGTTGTAAATGTTTTCATTTTTTCACATTTCTAGAACTTGTTTTTTAATTAAAAAAATAATTGAATAAAAAAATAAATTGACCCTTTTTAAATCTTGAAGAAAAAAATAAAACAAAATACTTCAAAAGTAATACAGCAAATAAATGTAAATACAATTTTCTTCAAGATCTCCAAAAGAACAGGGAGAAAAATAATAATACAAAATATCTATTTACAGGAATATTTTGTTGTAAATTTAGATAAATGGATTTTTTACATCCCAAATAAAACTTACAATTAAAATACGCATTTTTTTCACAAAAAGATAAAAAATTCTGATAAAAATAAAATTGAATACATGTATGTTCCAAAATTAAGGAATAAAAATGATCTAAAGTAATGCATCCACCCGCTACCTCACCGAACCAGCTCAAGTCATGTTACATTGAGGGTACGGCAAATAAAACGTCTTTTTTGTATTTAATCTTATATCTGGGGTATTGGGGGGGTTTTGGGAAGGTTTGCAAGGAAATAGCTAATTAGCATAAGCTTCTATACCCCCGCTATAGGGGAATATCACATCATATCCAGGGGTCTAGCATGTAAAAATGCTAACTTTCTGTTAGCTACCTTTAGCTGTCGCTCCAGCGGCATGCTAGCATCCTGCAGCGGCGTTAGCAAGTGCTCCAAGTAGGCGTGCAGCTGTGCTGCGTCCACTTCAGTATCCCCGAACAAAACGGCCTCCGCCAAGGTGTCGTGGATGAAGACGTACTGCTCCTGCAAATGATTGTGGGGAATAAAGGGAGGGCTGGTGTTATGCCGAGAAATGCATCCCTGCCGAGATTTGCATCCCCTAGCTACTATAAGAACCTCTACCTCGTTTTATCTCACTTTTATATCACTTTTCGGGTACGTAATGGCGAACATATAACCAAAACGACTTTGTCTTGCATTTGTTGGGAATGTGATACAACTTATACCATTACGTCTTTGTATTTGTTGTGAATGTAATCCAACGGTAATGCACACCGTATATAAATCACTCTTGAGAACTGTTATGCACTCTACCGTAAAGCTTATTATGCTGAAATAAGCTTTATGGTAGAGTGCATAAGAGTTTCAATACGAGCGATTTGAGTAGAAAAAGGCAAAATAAACACGTTACCTGCTTAAAAGTTATTTATATGCGGTGTGCATTACCGTTCGATCACATTTAAAACAAATACAAAGAAGGAATGGTTTAAGTTTTATTACATTCCCAACAAATTCAAGACAAAGTGGTTTTGGTTATATGTTCGCCATCACATTCCCGAAAAGTGATATAAAAGTGAGATAAAACGAGGTAAAAGTGGTGATGGTAGCTAGGGGATGCAAATCTTGGCAGGGATGCAGTTCTCGGCATAACACCGGGCCCACCTGCGTCTGCACCAAGTAGTTCCTCTGCGTGCGGATGTGGCGGAGGAATCCGTCCACATCCAGGGCGTTCTCCTGTCTCATTTGCCTCAGCATGCTCTCCAACACGAGATAGGTCCCCGTGCGACCTACGCCGGCACTAAACAGGGAAAACGTTTAGATTGATTTTTTTTTATATTTGTATTTTAAGATATTTTATTATTACATACTTTTTTTGTAAGAGCTAAAAAATATATTGTAGCGTCATCGATGTGAGCTAAACCACCAAGGAGGAACATGTAACTGAAGCTTTGATTCCTTTTACGAATGGTGAAAACTGCCAAAGTACATTACAATGCATTGAGACTAGGTGGCAAAAATGTCAGGAACCAGAACAGGATCAGGACCCAAATGCGTGACGTTTCTCACACAAGCTTTTATTTTACGGGAAATGGGAGTCACGCGCGTTAGGTAGCGGTCTGACGTGGAAAGACAGGAAGCCAGAGACAGACGAGATCGATACCAAATGTCTGACCATATATCAGACAAATACCGGACAGGACGGGACAGACAGGATTAATATTGAAACAGGATATCGAAATTAAACGGGCCAAACTAGACGGGAACGAAAACTGGTGATAATAATAAACAGGACAAAAATAGACGGGAACGAAACTGGAAATTAATATTAAACAGGACAAAATAAAAGGGAATACCGGACAGGGAATACCAACAGGAAACAGGACCGAGTCAGAACCCAAGTCTTGCGGGGCAGAGGTTCGTTGACGGACTGACAAAGGAAGAGTGAGCTTAAATAGACGGAAAGCGGAAAGAAAATCGCTCTCGTACTCAGATTGTGATCCGAACACGGAAGTGGAGCTTCCGTAGCAAGCAATGGCGGTGTCAGGGGCAGAAAACTAGTCGGTAGCCGGGACTGGGAGAACAAGACGTGGTCCGGGTCGGAAGCGAGTTGTATGCCAGAACGGGAGAGTAGACGTAGTCGGGAACAAAAAGGGGTCGTAAGACGGGACGGGAGAGCAGACGTGATCGGGATCAAAACGAGTTGTAGCCGGAGACAAATGGGAGCAAAAACGGGACAGGCGGGAGTCAGGGTCAAAAAAGGCTTGCCTTGTATAAACGGAGATCCGCAGACGGACTGACAACAGGGGATTGACAGGCCTAAGTTCAAATAGTGACAAGGAGCCAATCAGAACCCGCGGCCGGTGGCGACAAATGAGCAGGCACAGCTGAGTCACATCAGCAATCATGACATAACATTGTAAGGGGTGGATGGAAAATGTTAGCGATCTATGAGGAATTATGAAGCCCCGTACAAACTACACATAGACACAGATTCAGATTTGTAAAAGATAATGCTATATAGAGGATTTACAAAACACATACAAATGGATTATCCGATAATTAGACATTATTATTTATTCATATTATCATGTGATCCAATGCCTACGCAGATCCCCGACTACAAAGTGTCACAAAACGTCACATCAGACAAAAAAGCTCACAGTACCATATTCTCCCACTGACGACTAACCGACCCAACAGCCGCGTCATAAAAATAAAACACTTTTTATAGAACGAATAACTTTGTTTTAGTTCCCATCGATCCTATGCACGATGACTTGGTGAAGCCGCTAGCATGCCTTTATCCATCTCAAACATTTCTCCAAATGAGTTTTTGGCTGGGGAAAATGGACAAACCTCACCCCTACCAATCGTTTTGGATCCCTCTGATTTACAGTACAAGTGCCCCAGACGCATCTTCAAACCATTTTCACACAAAACAATGTACGAAACCGGCGGCCAAGGGCCTTCGTCTGCCTCGTGTTCTGATTGGCTGAAAACAAGCGCTGTCTGAGCTATGAATTATAAACCAAATGGGAGCTGCAAACCTGCAATGCACCAGCAGGGGCCCCATCTGGGGGGTCCTGGCGCCTGAAGACCGCCTCACGAAGCTGAGAAGGGGGAGGGCGTGGTCGGGAACGCCCATGTCGGGCCACTGCTTGTAGTGGTACTGGGTGACCGACCGCTCCAAGCTGCCATTCTTTTTCTGAAGGAAACACGGTGACCAATCAAAAAAAAATATGGAAAAAAACAGCAACTGTGTCCTGCCTTGACTGACCTTCTTAGCGTTGGTATCGGTGACAGTAAAGGTGCGCACGGTGTAGTGGGCAAGCTCTTCTTGGCTCTTCAGCGCCACCCCCAGGCCACCATAGTCCTCCAGCTTCTCGCTGGGCCAGTACTGGTCGCATTTCCTCTGACGAAAGTCCCAAAATAAAAAACCGAACTTGAAAGAACAAGTCCCAAGTTGAGGGCAAATGTAAAAATCCTAGACCACGGTCTAAGTTGCGATGGGTAAACTACGGCCGGCGGGCCACGTCATCCAAAATGGTCAAAATATAACGACAATATATAAAAATAGTCAATCAAGCACTACTAATAAAAAAATGGCTTTTCGAGGTTCGTTGACGGACTGACAAAGGAAGAGTGAGAGCACTGAGCTTAAATAGACCGAAAGCCAATCCGTCAATGGGCTGCACCTGGCGCCACACAGGCGGGGCCAATTGGGTGCCATGGCAACCGTGACAATTCCTTTCCCTGGAGGGTATTTTGTAATTTGTTTTCACTTCATTTATTTGAATTTTTGTTTTTGAAGTTATTGAAAAATAAATATTTATGTATTTTCCATTCTTGAATTATTTGTCTAAAATTGTGGGTATTTCTTTTTATTTATTCATTTATTTAAAAGTGGGACCTTTCTTTCATTTAATTTTCGTTTTGAGTGTTTTTATAATTTGTTAAAATGATTATGTTTTATTAATAAGTCTAGTACTTTATTTTATTTTTCATTTTTGGAGGGGAATTTTGTAAATTATTTAAAATTCTTTTTTTGGGGTGTGTTTTTAAAAAATATTTTAAACTATATTAATTTTTTATTTGTCAATTCGAAAATATTTTTCATCCAAATTTATTATGTAAATTATTCTATATTGATTTAATTTATTTTGGGTGTCATTGTGTGAAATCAAATATTAATCTATTGTTCATTTTCTATTTTTTTTTTTTAAATACATTTTTAAAATACATTCATTCAATTTTTGGAGGTTTTTTTTATATTAATGGAAATAATTGATTTATTTTTCTTACCCTTTTTTGAGTATTTATTCATTAAGTCTCATATTTTGTATTGTCCACCTACGACTCTCAAGCAGAACCGGAACTTTGATGTCTCAAGGGTCGGCGTAGCCCTCAAATCTTAGTTCCTTGTCTTTGACTTCACCTTCAGGTCTTGAGTAATCTCTCACCCGGACTTTCTAGACTTAATTAAAGCCGGATCCATTTGATACTTAAACAGTAAAGTCCTATCAAGCCAAGCCAAGAATACTTTGAAGAGTTTTCGGAGACTCACGCGGCCTTTCTCCAGCAAGTTTGTGATCATGACAATAACGCCGACGTTCTGCTCCCAGACCATCCTCCAGAAGTCCTCAGTGCTGGACCGAAGCGGTCCTTGAGCCGCAATGTAGGCGTGACGCATCTTGTAGCCCTGGATTTCCAAAAAACTCATGAGGGACTTGGACTCATGGACTAACTTGTGACTGAAACTGAGGCATGATTGACCTGTGGCTAAACCCCGCCCTCAAACGCAGTGCGCGTAGCCAACCCAATAAAGTCGGACATTGTCTGCTGGCATGTCCATTGAAATTCTTTGCAGTTTTTGCACTTTTTGTGATTTTTTTGTTTAAAGTGTCTGCTTCGATCTCCGGCGTGATGAGGGGCCCTATCGTTGATCCAGAGCCGGAACTGAGGCTAAGCGTCTAGCGGCGTTATAAGCCTTTGGTACCGTCCGTAATCATGGTAAATATGAACTCTCTACCAAATAATACCGACGAACAGGCTGGTGAAAAACATCAAAGTGTACTGGGAGTGCAGTTTGCTGTGTTTTACGGAAACGTGGCTCACGTCTAGCAACGTGGAGCTACCCGGAGCTATCCGGAGCTACCCAGCTTCAGCGCTGTTAGGGAAAGAGACACAAAAGCCTGCAGGAAGCGGAGAGAAGGTGGACTCGCTATCTACGTGAACACGAGGTGGTGTAACCCCGGGCACAAAGATTCCCATCTGCTGCAGGGACGTCGAACTTTTGGCCTAGCATGTGACGTCACCCACGCCGCTGTTGCTAAACTACAACACAGCACCCCAAGGCCATCCTGTTAATCTGTTAATAATCAACACAAGGATACTGCTGGAAGTGTGAATTTCCCTACGGGGATGAATAAAGCATCTATCTATCTATCTATCTATCTATCTATCTATCTAGTTACATGCTAGTTTTTTACTCTGTTAATCATACGTGAGTGAGACAAATCTAGCTCGGCTTTAAGTTTAGATGAATAAAAGCTAGTATCAATAAAAAAGCCTTTTATTACAACTTAAATCAAGTTAAGTTAATTAGTGAAAAGTAAATCAAATTTCTTACCCTGCAGTGCATAAATTATGCTGATCCTCTAGGTCAGGGATGTCAAACTCAATCGCACAAGGGGCCAAAATTCAAAACACACTTAAGGTCGCGGGCCAACCAGGATAAACATTTATTGAACACACTTGAACTGAATGTTTTTGGAACATATGAATAAAAACAGACAAGAATGTTAAATTTAAACCTTAAATCACTTATACAGTATTTATTATTTTGCTCTAAATAAAAATAGCTTGTTAAATTATACTGTACAACTTAGAACCCAACTTAAACAACTTAACATTAAAATAACATTCAAATTCCTTTGCTCCTATGTCAATGTATATATGAAAAAACTTAAATATCCCAAAAGATTTTGCTCTCCTTAATATATTTCCCTACGGGGATGAATAAAGTATCTATCTATCTATCTATCTATCTATCTATCTATCTATCTATCTATCTATCTATCTATCTATCTATCTATCTATCTATCTATCTATCTATCTATCTATCTATCTATCTATCTATCTATCTATCTATCTATCTATCTATCTATCTATCTATCTATCTATCTATCTATCTCCTGTCAAAAGTAGAAAAATGAAAATGCTACAAAACCTGGAAATATACATAAAACATGTATTTTTCAGAAATAACAATTCTAATCATTACGTTTTCTTTGCTCTTATGACCTCGATTTGATAGTTTGCTCTAATTGCAGCCGGACACAGTGTAGTTCTTTGCAGTATTGTGTTTTCAGCGCGGCGAAAAGGGTATAGTATATATATAGTAAATAGCAGGGGTCGGGAACCTTTTTGACTCTAAGAGCCATAAAAGCGAAATATATTAATTTTATTTTGAGAAAGAGCTACACCATATATTATGAGACAAATTGACTAAATTGCTAAACCCACGCCCCAGACAAAAGCTTAGTCTTCAGCACATTTATTTTTGATGATTTGATAAAAATTATGAAAAGAGAATAATGCCAGAGCCCGTGTCCTAAAATCAACAAACATACCACTTTAAACTTGTCTCTTTCTTGCGATTACTCAAGATCGGTTAAACTCATTTTGACCCTTTTTTTCCTACATCTTGGTTTCAAAACCAGATGCAAGCATTTATTTTGTAAAAACGTCACAACATTCTGAGAACAGGGAGCCTGATGTGCTTACTTTTGGCGCAGACAGAGTAGGGCGAGAGATGGGAGGGAGTGCTTGCACTTTTTGCATAGCTCCACCCATCCCTCCCACTCACCCAATCAAAAGCTTTTCATCGACATTCTCAACAATTTAATCAGTTATATAACAATAAATTATATAATAACAATAAAACACACAAAATCACAATAAAATGAGACGTGGTCCCTTGAGAGTCCTCTGATAGGCCAAATGCCTACCTACCCGACAGATCCAAATTCACCCTAAGCGACTGAGTATAAGAATGTCGTTCTTACATCCACAAAGTTGGCGTTGATGTAATCTCGACTGAGTCCGTCTTTGTCGGCTGCCGTCCCAGACAGTCGCACTCGACTGTGATCGACTGAAACAAGAAAAAAAACAGAAAAATTATAGCAAGAAAGAAATGGGGGTCGCAGTTACGCTTATCCCAGAGGAGGCAGACATGAGTAAAAAAAGGGAAGACGACAAAAAAAAGACTAACAGGCAAGGATGTTACTGTATCGGTTCTTGGTCTTGTTATCGGGATGCTTGGAGGTCTCCGATGTCATTGCGATGTCCGATCCGCACGCCTGCACTTCCTTCAAAAAAGGAACATCGGGTTTTTTGTGCCCAAACCACCCAAAAACTGGCAAAAACGACAAAAACAACAGACATGCAATGCAGGTGACGGCCAAGAGGGGGCGTCTTACCTCATAACTTTCTTTTAGCAGCTAGCTCAAAGACCACGAAGGGGCAGGGTTTCCATGACAACACAAAACGGTTCACGTGAGGACCGACAAACAAGGACACGTAACATGGGGAGAAGAAAACAATAAAACGCAGTTCGACGGCACCTCGAACTTGTGCTGAAAAGCGCCCGTCCGGTGAAGTTCGGCGACGTGACGGACAAAATCTTGGACGGGGATCGCAGATTTTTCGTCTGGGGGATCAAACAAATGTCAAACGATTTATTGAGGGGTTTAATTTTGGCGGTGATATTACCGGATGCAAAAGCGGCGGTGTCAGCCATGTTGTTGGTGGCGGCGGTATCGTCCACGAAAAAATGCGCCGTCTGGAAACACATCCTGTGCGGAAAAAGTATCATGTTGGTTGTGTTTTATTTTGTACCCACATGTGGCCTTGAGTACCATCTGTACGTGTAAGAAACAGTATAGACAAAGGCTCAGTGTTGAGTGGAAATTTCCACTTTCTCAGAGTTTAGGTTTTGTTTCAGTTTATGGACCGTCCTGTTAGTATAGGAAAGATCGTTGTGTAGTGGGTTGTACATAATTCACCCACGGAACTATTGTTTAGTTAGCGAGTTCCTAGGGGGACTCTTAATTCGACCGGTTCTAGCCACTCTCGTGTGTTTGTTTTGGTGATCGCAAGTTTACATGTTATTAAAGCAGCGTCCTTTGGCACCTTTGTTTGACACTCCGCCTACGACTCCCGTCTCTGCTCGCTACATTGGTGACCCCGACATTAGTCTCGTGGAAGTTTCCGAGGCTGTGCATACTACTGAGCATACCGTCATGGCATACGCGCCCGTTCTCAAGCTCCCCGAGTTCTGGGAGTCATCAGCGCTAACGTGGTTCGCACAAGCAGAAGCTCGATTCGCACTGCACGGAATCACTAACGATGACTCTCGCTATTACCACGTGGTGTCTGCTCTGGGGAGCTCAACTGCAGCCAGAGCGGTGAGTTTCATCACATCCCCTCCTGAACTGGATAAATATAAGGGACTGAAGGCATATCTCCTCAGAATCTTTGAACTGTCGCGTTCTGAGCGTGCTCGACGCCTCCTTGCTATTCAGGGCTTAGGAGACAGTAAGCCATCGGATCACATGGAAATGATGTTAAACTTGCTTGGCACCGAAGAGCCAAATTTTCTTTTCATTGAACTTTTTCTGCGTCACATGCCGCCGCATGTCCAGACGGCGCTTGCAAATACAACCATTACAGATCCGCGTGCACTGGCAGAGGAAGCGGACCGGTTTTTCCTGGCCACGCATAGATACACACATGAGGTGCTGGCCCCTACACGCGCCTACACACCATCAAGTGCGACGCCCCCAGCCAGCAAGGCACGCGCGGCCACCGACGATCAGAATGTGTCAGGTCTGTGTTACTACCATGCACGTTTTGGGCCCAGGGCCAAGAAGTGCCGTCCCCCTTGCACCTCCAACGCGACGGGAAACTTCGAGGCCTGCACTCTGTAGCGGCCGTGAGTGCAGGCGCAAGAAACCGGCTACTGTTCATCCGGGACGCCATCTCCGGCCAAAAGTTCTTGTGTGACACCGGCGCCCAGAGGAGCGTCCTCCCTGCCACTGTGGACGATGTGGGGGGGGGAACACATGGACCTCCATTAACTTCTGCCAATGACACCCCCATCCGCACATACGGGACACGGACAGTGGACGTGTGTTTTGGGGGTCAGCAGTTTACATGGAACTTTGTCACTGCGGATATTGCTTTTCCTCTTCTTGGTGCAGATTTTCTGTGTGCCAATGGATTACTCGTCGATGTGAAAAATGGCCGCCTCGTTGACGCATTGAATTTCTCCTCTCTCGCGTGTGTCCGCGACAAGGGGATTTTTGAGGGTCTGTCCAGCTCTCTCTTGGACGGTGATATTTACCACCGGCTCCTCGCCGAGTTCCCCAGTCTGGCGAAGCCCACCTTCTCAGCCTCCACGACCAGACATGGGGTTGAGCACCACATTGAAACCAAGGGGCCCCCGGTTCATGCCAGGGCCCGACGACTCAATCCAGACAGACTGGCAGTTGCTAAATCCGAATTTGCTAACATGGAACGTCTCGGCATCATTCGCCGATCAGACAGCCCCTGGGCCTCTCCATTACACATGGTCCCGAAACCAGGCGGTGGCTGTCGCCCATGCGGGGACTATCGCCGCCTTAACGAGGCTACCACGCCCGACCGTTACCCGGTCCCGCACATTCAAGACTTCTCTGCACACCTGGCGGGCAAACTTCTCTTTTCCAAGGTGGACCTCGTGCGCGGATACCACCAACTGCCAGTGCATCCCTCAGATATACCGAAGACGGCCGTGATAACTCCATTTGGGTTGTTCGAATTTCTCAGGATGCCGTTCGGACTGAAAAATGCCGCTCAGTCCTTCCAAAGGCTGATGGATTCAGTGCTCAGGGACATGCCTTTTGTGTTCGTCTACCTGGACGACGTCCTGGTTGCCAGCTCCTCAGAAGAGGAACACTTGGAGCACCTCAGAGACCTCTTCACCAAGCTCAGTCAGCATGGCCTGATTATAAATCCCGCGAAATGTGTTTTTGGCGTACCCTCCATCCACTTCCTTGGGCATCTCATCACCAAGGATGGGGCTTCCCCCCTGCCGTCTAAGGTAGAGGCCGTCTCCACCTTTCCTCAGCCGCCAACAGCACGGGGCCTCAGGGAGTTTCTCGGCATGGTGACATTCTACCATAGGTTTATTCGCCGAGCCGCTGATGTCATGCGCCCACTCTACGAAGCCCTCAAGGGTAGGTCACCCAATCAAGCTGTTGAATGGACCGCTGAGAGGATCAAGGCATTCAAGGACACAAAAACCGCGCTGTGCCAGGCAGCCATGCTGGCTCACCCAGCCCCCGGAGCCCCAGTCGCACTGACTACAGACGCATCAGACCTTGCAGTGGGTGCTGTGTTCGAGCAGTGGGTTGACAATGCTTGGCAGCCACTCGCCTTTTTTAGTCGCCAGCTGGTCCCCAGAGAACGTAAATACAGTGCATTCGACAGAGAACTACTTGCCATCTGGTTGGCGATTCGCCACTTCCGTTTCATCTTGGAGGGCCGTGAGTTCATCGTCTTTGTTGATCATAAGCCTCTTACGTTCTCCATGTCCAAGACGTCCGAACCATGGTCTGCCCGCCAGCAGCGCCAGCTGTCATTCATATCGGAATACACGACTGACATCAGGCACATTGCTGGGAAGTCCAACGTGGTTGCGGATTGCCTGTCCAGAGCAACCATCAGCGCTGTGCAATTGGGGCTTGATTATTCCAGTATGAGTGTGGACCAGGCTTCTGATAACGGCATCCAAACGCTCAAGAGCTCAGACACTGGTTTGCGGCTGGAGGAGGTTGCGGTCGGAAACTCAGGGGCCAAGCTTTGTTGTGACGTCTCCATGGGTTGGCCTAGGCCGCTTGTCCCTGCTGGCTGGCGTCGGGCTGTTTTTGAGGCAATACATGGCCTGTCTCATCCTGGCAGGAAAGCATCCATTAAGCTAGTGGCCCAGAAGTTTGTGTGGAAAGGGATGAGAAAGGACGTCCGGGACTGGGTCGACTCATGCGTGGCATGTCAACGCGCCAAAGTGCACCGTCACATCAAGGCCCCATTGGTACCATTTGCCATCCCCGAACGGAAGTTTGACCACGTTAACATTGACCTGGTGGGCCCACTGCCCCCTTCACACGGTTTCACTTACCTCCTGACGATGGTGGACAGGACGACCCGTTGGCCTGAAGCAGTTCCGCTGACTTCCACCTCAGCTGTCGATGTGGCCCGGGCGTTCATCGGAACCTGGGTCGCCCGTTTTGGACCCCCTGCAGATCTCTCATCTGACAGGGGCGCACAGTTCACCTCCGAGATGTGGAACACGGTTGCCGAGAGCCTCGGAGTCAAACTTCACCGCACCACTGCCTACCACCCCCAGGCTAACGGGTTGTGCGAGCGGTTCCACCGCTCGATGAAAGCGGCCTTGCGCGCCAGCCTGACCGATGGGGACTGGGTCGATAAGCTACCCTGGGTCATGCTGGGACTGAGGACCGCTCCCAAAGAGGACCTTCAGTGCTCTTCAGCTGAGTTGGTTTACGGTCAAGTGCTGCGGGTGCCAGGTGATTTCATCCCAGACCCAACGACACCCTGGGCTGCATCCAGGGAGAAGTCCATCTTGCAGGGCACTGCGGGAGCGTTTGTGCCTATCCCCACATCGCGACACGGCAGGCCAGTTTCACGGGTTCCCTCCAACCTGCGCTCGGCTGGTTTTGTTTTCATTCGCCACGATGCCCACCGCGGACCATTGCGCCCTCCTTATGATGGACCGTTTAAGGTCCTGCAGCATGGCGACAAGACCATGGTCGTGGACATCGGTGGTAGGCCAGAGACTGTCTCCGTGGACAGGGTTAAGCCTGCCCACATGGATATGTCCAAGCCATTGGAACTGGCCCAAGCCCCACGGCGCGGCCGTCCTCCTGCGGCACGACCCTTCGGTCCCGTGGGTACCCACTCTGACCCTCCGCCCCCAGCAACTGTGGGCTTTCCAACTGAGTCCACAAGCTCTCACCCCCCTGCTATTCCAACTCCTTGTACCCGCAGTGGCCGGGTCAGCGTCCCAACCAGGCACAGAGACTTTGACTATGGGTGAATTCTGGGGGGGCTTGTGTAGTGGGTTGTACATAATTCACCCACGGAACTATTGTTTAGTTAGCGAGTTCCTAGGGGGACTCTTAATTCGACCGGTTCTAGCCACTCTCGTGTGTTTGTTTTGGTGATCGCAAGTTTACATGTTATTAAAGCAGCGTCCTTTGGCACCTTTGTTTGACACTCCGCCTACGACTCCCGTCTCTGCTCGCTACAGTTAGCCATTTTGTTGTTTGCACTTGCGATTTGTTAGCAACCACTGTCTGTGACTCATTTGTGCTGTGCCCAGACAATTCTATTAATATTCTAATTTTTAACTAAGACAAGAAAGTTTGATCACATTACCCCGATTTAAGCTAACCGGCATTAGCTCCCTGTTAGCGTAAGATGTGATTTTAAGGTTCTGTTGGTATTATACAAAATTATGCTTGGACTTGCCCCATCAAAGCCTTTAAACTGTGTTCCCGTTCAGAGCCTTTAGTTGGAAAATGCGAATCTACCAATCTACCAAGAGCCAAGAAGAAATCTGCAGGTTCGAGAGCATTTTCCATTCGGGCCCCAGTGCCGTGGATTGCTCTTCCCCCTGAGATTCGATCTGCAACCTCAGTGGAAATCTTTAAATCTAAGCTTAAAACACACTTCTGTTCTATGGCATATGAATAACTTATATTTTATGTTGACAATATCTGTGTATTACTGTATCTGTTATTGCAACATCTATTGCAGCCTGGTCATCCTGGAAGGGGGATTACCACATGGTTTCTTTATTTTGCTCATACTGAGGTTTTGAGTCTGTCCCTGCCCTGGTGTAGGTTTTAGATCGGGGGATGGTGTCATAATAGTCTGTAGTCTGTACAGTTCTTTGAGGCACCTTGTGATTAAAGGCTATACGAATAAAAATGACTTGACTTGACCTGGATAAAACCATCAAAGGAACTGCTCATTGTTCCAGCCTTTATTCTGATTATCCACCATCTCGCTACCAGGAATCAAACGCGGAGGAATACATGTTGTTTCCTCCTTTTCAAAAAGTTCTCAATGAAACTCACCTCCAGTAGACCAGGATCCCGATGAGGACTACGAGTCCGAGGGCCGTGAGCGTGGAGATAACGGCTAAAGGGACCATCACCTTCTTCTCGCCGGCCCGGACCGAACCCACCCGGGACTCGTGGCTACTATCACTCACGTCTGCCCACACAAAATAAAAGGAAAGAAAAAATATGTATATTTCAATCTCTATTCATAGGCTTCGTTTTTCTTTTTCTTGTTACTGTTTTGTGTGTTTGTTTAGGGTTGTGATGGCCCGGAGGATGAAAGTGTATCTGAGCCTGTTAGTCTTTGCTTTAAGGGACCTGTAGCACCTGCCAAAGGGCCGCAGGTCAAAGGAGTGGTGGGAAGGGTGATAGGAGTCGGTAATCAATGACATTAAGGACAATTCTATTCCATTACTGTGGTAACGTACCAATGGATCCTCAAACATAATGCAAAAGATGCTAAGTTGTAGACACTCCGGACTCCCTATTGAACCTTCAGCGTGGAAACAAAACTATGTCCCCAAACTGCATAACATTGAGACCATTTGAAGGGAACAAGAAAATGACTTTAAGAAAAAAGATGATGATACCAAGAGGAGAAGTTTCAATAGATCAATAGGTAAAGACTATTTCATTCGGTCTGGCAATGGTCAATGATGAATGTTGATGGTCTTGGTTTTCTGATTTGTAGAATTCAAACATTGCCAATTAGAATTTTCTGCCATCAAGGCCTACTACACTCTACCCTAGCCAAGCTAAGCCAACCCTTCTTTACCCTACCTTACATTTGTGTTCCTTAAAATACCCTCACCTGGCCTAGTCTACCCAACCGTACGCTACCCTACTCTAGCAAATCCAATTCAACTCCATCATAAACGACCCAACCAAACCCTATACTACAATACCCTACCCAACCTACCCCTAGTCAAACTTATCCTAAATATCAACCCAGCCCAGCCCTAACCAACTCAACCCAACCAATCAATCAATTTTAACCCTACACAACCATACAGACCCTATCCTATCCAACCTAAACAAAACATACTCCATCCTACTCTACCTTACCCTACCCAACCATAACCCTACCTCTTTTTTCCTAGATCTGGTATTGATCTTTCCATGTGCTTGCAGACCAGAATGAGTTGGAAATGAGCCAACTTTACAAACTGAAGACAAATTTGCAGACGTCCACACGTCAAACAGCTCTGGGACGACGGACTGGCCCATTTCGACAGCCGGCGTTGTTACCTGCCACTGGTTCCTGCTCTTTTTCCAAATCTTGCCGGGTTTGCTCGGGAATGCTGAAGTCGGCAGAAGTGTCATTGTCGTAAAGGGTCCCGGACTGACCAGACCCACTCTCCTCAGGCTGGACAGGCGAAATGACGCTAATTGGGCTTGGGTAAGCGGCGCTCCCACTCTCGCTGTCAAAATAGAACGCAGAGGAGCGGTCCTCCAGATCCGTCGGCCTCTGTCCAGACTCTGGAGTTAAGGGGGAAGTATCCGTGGTGTGAGGAAGAGGGGTTTCACCCGAGCCTGACACCAGGACGCCGTCCCACTCTTGATCTGCATCAGAGCCTGAAATGCCGCTGCTAAAGTCTGCCGAGGTGGTCGTAAGTCCTGGGGGGACAGAAGTCAGCGAATCCCACGACTCAGAGCCCGGTACGTTCGGCACATTAGATGGTGTAGCACTGCTAGTAGGTGGCGAGGAGGGCGAGACCAGAACTCCCAGGCTACCAGAAGCTGGCTGAGGGAAAGTACTCACAAGGACACCCAAAGAACTCGTGAAAAACCCTGAGGATGAGGCACTGAGCGAGTAGTGAGTCGAGGGGCGCGACCAGGTCACCGACAGGTCCGGGGAACAAGCGCACATACTATCTGAGAACATGCCGTCACTTGTATCTGACAAAAATGAGTCGGATACACTTTCTACCCCGTAGCCCAAAAGCTCAACCTCCTGAGAAAACGACGGCATCAGACCCGGGGTGGCACCAGACAGACCAAAGTCCTTGGTTAGGATAACCGACGGCTGCAAGGTGAGGCTGAGTGACACCTCAGAGAGTGACCTTCCCCACTCAGAAACCACTACCGGGTCACCCGAAGAAAAAGACGCAAAGTCATCGGTGAAAGAGTGCATGGGAAAAGAAAGGGGCTGATTGCCCGGCAATGGGGTGGTGCCGGCATAGTAGCTGGCACCCAGAGTCGAACTGAGGGACGGGGACACTTCTGGGTAGGGTGTCCCCAACTCCGCTACTTGGGTGTGCTTACCCCAGGACAAAGTATCATCGGCTAAAGATGGGGAAGGGTTAGGGGTGGGATAAGCAGGGATTCGGTGAGGCGACGCCAAGGACGAAGGGGTAAGCTCATGCAAGTGAGCAGAGGGGGCGAGCCAGAGGGTATGGTTAGGGTCTGTGACGTCATACAGAAGGGAAGAGGCAGAGGAAAAAGGGGGCAGAACAGACAGACGCTCACCCTTTGAGAACGGCGGCACGGTCGGCAGAAGAATGCCGCTCTGCCATGCGCTTGTAAAATGAACTATGCTAGGAGTTGGAGGCTGTGGCCAAAGAGAGTC
The DNA here is from genome assembly GCF_059441175.1 of Urocampus carinirostris. NCBI lineage: Eukaryota > Metazoa > Chordata > Actinopteri > Syngnathiformes > Syngnathidae > Urocampus > Urocampus carinirostris. The sequence continues at coordinate 36,834,590 of NC_142355.1, read as the reverse complement.
TCCAAGGGGTTCACCCTGGAACTGTGCCCCGTCTTCTTCATCAAGTCTATTTCCCAAAACTGTTTTGGCTGTGGTTGTACTTTCGTATTGCTCGATATGGTCGGATGTGTTGATCTGGTCAACAGTCTTGTTCATTGGTCCAGTTGTGGTTCTTTTTTTTAGTGGGTCTTGGGAACTGCTAGTGGTTGTTGTATTTTCAAATACCGTTGTTGTGTTCATGGTCTTGATCTTGGTCTTGGTCTTGTTCGCGGAAGTAATTTCTTTAGTCTTAGTGACGTTTGCTGACATTTTGTTCTTTGGTGTGGTGAAGCTCATTTTCCTGTTTGTGGTCGCTTTCACTGTTGTATTCACGATTGTGGTCTTGTTCACCGTATTGACCCTGTCTGAAGTATTGTTAGCTGTCTGAGTTGCAATATCTGTCTCGTTTATAACTGTAGATCTATTCATCGACATGGTCTCTAGCGATGTACAATTTGACATCAATTTCGTTGTTGCATTCAAGGTTCTGGTCCCATTTAGGGTCACAGTAGTGGTTTGGTTTGTCAACGAAGTCAGGGTCTTGTTTAGAGTCGTGCTCTGTGTCTCGGTCATGTTCTTTGTGGTCACAGTAGTGTTTAGAGTTGAATTCGTCAATATGTCTACTATAGTTATCATAGTCGTGGTCTTGATCTCGTTTTCGTTTTCAGTTTGTGCTGTATCCCCATCCATGGTTGCTGTCTTTTTAGTTGGCAGAGTCATGGTCTGGTTTAGAGTTCTGTTCAGTGTTTCTGTCATGTTTATTATGGTTCCAATCTTGTTGGAAGTTGAATTCGTCTGCATTTCTATCCTAGTTCTCACAGTTGTGGTCTTGATCTCATTTTCAAATTGAGCTGTTGCCCCATCCATGGCTGCCGTCTTGTTAATTGTCAGAGTTTTTGTGGGCAACAGCCTTGTCTCAATCTCGTTCATGGCTAAATTTTTGGAGCCGTTCCTGGCGACACCTTCACTGCCGTTCATCAAGAAGCTTGCAGCCGTTGTTGCTAGACTCAGTCTTGCCTCAACTGTTTGTGAGGACTTTGTCTCTACTATGCCTCCTTGTTCTTGCAAAGTCGTCTGAAGTGGCAGACTGGAGGAAGTTTCTTGGTAAGAGGCCGCAGCAACAGTAGCAAATTCCGTCTCGGTGTCTGCGAAGCCAACTTGCGGCGGCCGACGAATTGGTCCTGAAGTCCAGGTGTCAGGCGGTCTCGTCGGTATCCAAGCTTCGTTGTAATCTTCAGTTTGAGAGGATTCGTTCAACGATGGATCAGGTGGGGACATCTCGTCCTGGAAATCATATCCAAACGTTTGTCAAGTTGTTAACAAGCTAGTCACAAGAAAACGAGACAGGAAATAGGCATCACGTACCTCGTAATCAAATTCATTTGGATCCGGGATCAGGCTACTTCCTGCAAGGAGAGCACAGATGTCAAAATAGAGACGATTTTATTTATACTTTACCGTGATCGAGGCAAACATATTTTGGCGTGAATGACAGACGGACAAGAACACTTTGAAGGAAGAAGGGAAAAGCAAACCACGTAATCGGAAAAAAAATTGACTTGGGGCTTAGAACAGTGATCTACACGAGATCATGGAACCTGGTTTCCCCGTCTTTTTATGTTTTTGTCAAGGCCAGAACGGAGACCGGACCCACTTGCGTTACGTTTCTCTCAGTTTTATTGGAAGAAAGGAAATGGTTGCCCCCATGATCCGGTGATCGCTGGGCACGGGAAGCAGGTCGCTCTGAACGCGGAAGACGGACTTCCGTGGGGAGCGATGGCGGTGTCGAGAACGGAAAAACGGGTCAGTAGCCGGGACAGGCGAGCAAAAACGTGGTCGTAAGCGAGTCGTAAGCCAGAAAAGGAGAGTAGATGTGGTCGGGGACAAAAGAGGTCGAAAGCTGGGACGGGAGAGTAGACGTGTTCAGGATCAAAAACGGGTCGTAGCCGAGAGACAGACAGGAGCAAAAAACAGGTTGGAGTCATGGTTGAAGAAAAAGGCTTGCCTATTGTAAACTGAGGTTCGCAGACGGACTGACAACAGGGGACAGATAGGGACAGAGAGCCAATCAGTCCGAGGCAGTTGGCGCCAAAGGAGCGGGCACAGGTGAATCATATTGGTAATTATGACAGTTTTCACGTTCCGGTGTAGAATAAGATGTTTTTTTTGACCCCTCGTTTGGGCGTTTTCCACGTTATGAATCGAAAAAGAGATGTTGAAATTTTCTAGATTAAGGGCCGTCTGATGTTTTTTCGTAAAAACTCACTTTGCTTCACTGATATATTTGGATATAGTAATAACATTGTAATAACGCCCATGAAACTTATAATATGTAATCAAGATACAGTTGCCTTCACTCAATTTTTAACGATTTTTGGAAGTCACAGACAAAAGCGCACAAAAACAGAGCCAAAGTGTCTAAAATTCGCATTTCACTTTTTGTGCCAGAACTCCGGAAAACTTCAGCATGCCGGGAAAGAAAACATTTGCAGCAAACGCCTTTTTGCTCTCGATGTAAAAAGAGGCGTGTCCTGCAAATGTGGGTGGGAGGGGCGGGGCTTCCAGCTTACCTGTTTGAATCGGCTTTGCGAAGCATGAAGTCGGGTTATAAGGTGATCGGAGGGGCGTGGCCAAGGATTGGAGGACCGTTTATGGTATTTTCAATCATTTTAATCATTGAAATGAAATGAAATATAATATTATATAGAGTTGTTTCTATGTTTGGATTTTGAAAAGGTCGTGCACAACTTTTTAATACAGCGTGTATATAAAGAGTGTTAGATACATGCGTACGTTGCTCTTACAGTGAGTAGCAGAAGGGGGAAAAAAGATGGCGGCCGGCCACGCCCACCATGAGGCGGAGGGATGACAACAGAAAGACAAAAACAATTACAGTACATATGACGGTTGACAATGTTAGCTAGCGGCTAGCCACACAACTACCTTGACCTTGCGCTTTCATTTTTAAACTTTGGTTTTGGTTACGTTTTTTTCTCATATTAAGATACTTTTTTCTTGAGTGAAACCATAAAATTGACACTAAAAGTGACAGTGTGAGAATTTTACCACAAGAGGTCGTTGTAACGTATAATTGAGCGAATGAAATGGAAAAACACACCACGGCAGCCCAAAGGGTACTACATCAAGAGACCAAGTGAACGAGATACACCGGAGCGGCTGAAAAGAGTGAATAACAGGAGTTGGTCAGAGTTGGCTAACTTGAGCAGTTAGTGGGAAAAACTCTTAGAAAAACTTGTCAAGGGTTGCAAAAGAAAAGCAGAAATTGTCAAGCGTCAATACCGTGAATCATCGAACTCAGCAGCATGAATGGCTAGAGTAAGGATCGGGAACCTTTCTGACCCAAAGAGCCAAGATGGCAAAACATTTTGATTTTGTTTGAAGAGAGCCGCACGATATATTCAACACGAATTTCAGCAAAACCGCCAAACTCGCTCTCAAGACAAAATCTAATTTTTCAGCACAATTCTTTTCAATGTGTGACATTAGTGTCATGACCAGAACGGAATCAGGTCCCAGATGCGTAACGTTAACTTCAAGTTTATTGAGAGAAAGAGGAAGGGCAGCGGCTGCGATCCGGTGCTCGCTGGACGTGGGAAGCTATGCCCTCACAGAATCGGATTGTGTTCCGAATGCGGAAGAGGATCTTCTGGAGCGGGAGATGGTGTGGTGTCGAGGATGGGAAAAAACAGATCGATAGCCGGCACAGGAGAGCAAAAACGTAGTCTGGATAAGAAACGGGTCAACGGGAGAGCAAACGTGGTCAGGGTCAAAAAACAGATCGTAGCCGGAGACAAAACCAGCAAATCAGGAACGGACCGATAGAATCAACGGGTGCAAAAAGCGGGGCCAACGGGAGTTAGAGTCAAAGTGCTTGCCTTGTAGAAACAGAGGTTCGCTGACGGACTGACATCAGGCGAGTGAAAGGACTGAGCTTGAAAAGGACGGGGAACCAATCAGGTAGCCTGCAGCGGCTGGCGCCAAACTAGCGGCCACAGGTGATACTAATCAGTCATCATGACAGTTGGATGATTTGATCAAATTTAGGAAAAGGAATACTGCCAGAGCCTGTGTCCCACATCAACAAAAATACCACTTTAAACTGTCTCCCTCATGACATCACTTAAGATCGTTGAGGCTCATTTGTACCTTCATTTTTTTTCATGAACAGTGGTTTCAAAAAGAAAGTGCAAGCAGAGTTATTTTGTGAAAATGTCACAAAATACTGCAAACCAAGATACTGATGAATTTACCTTCCATGCAGACGGCGCTGGGCAGACAGAAGTGCACTGTGTGCATAGCCCCGCCCATCCTTCTCACTCACCCAATTGCATTGCTGTGTGTGCTTGGCTGGCATTTATGGCTGAATACCGTTTTTCTGTGGACTTTTATCATTAAGTGTCTCAACGGCAAACCAAAATTGTTTAAGGAGCTTTCATATAAAGGATATATTAGCGACGTTCAGTCAAAACCGGGTCTATTGGTGTCACACATGGACAGTAAAATGCAGTGGGGAGTATCCTTTATATACTGGACCGAACTATACTTCATAAGAGCTTGCATGCACTATATTCAAATATGAAATTCTCACATTTAAAACACTAGAAATAAGGTTTTATCTCTGATGTACTCATGAAAAGAGCCATACATGGCTCGCGAGCCGTATGTTTCCGACCGCTGGGCTGGAGAAAGAAATAGCAGAAAAAGTCTTATCTGCCTGATCTCTTTGGATGCTCAGCTGTGGAAGGAGGAAGCAAGGTATATTCATACGGAGCAGATAACAATAACAACAGTGGCTAGAGCCAAGCCAAAACCTGCATCTTAGTGGATAATATGAGTGGAAGATAGTTGAATTACAGGGCTGTTCACTTGTATGACCAGCAGTGGAAGGCAAAAAATAACAAATGCTAGACGCTTACTATAGTTGACAGTAACAATAGCGGCTATCAATGAGCCATAGCCTGCAGCTAAGTGTGGCTAGGAAGGAAACAGTGGAAAAGTGAAAGATGTCACAGGAGTCACAGGACTCAACACAAATAACATTTGGGGAATAGCTATTGGCCCTAAATAGCTGTTAAGAGCTAAAAACACCCCCAGGACTAGCTACTTCAGCAAAATGGTTATTCAGGCTTCCGTAGTACTGAGATGGCTGCCAGACATGCCAGCTTCTTCAAGTAATATAGTATATTCACACATTTCTAAACCTAAAATCATGTTTATGAGATAGTACATGTGTTTTTGCTTATTATTGGAATCAAATTTGTATTTTTACACCACTAGGGGTCGCTAGATAATAATAGAATTAATATTACACATTGGGCCTTTAAGATAAGGAAAATTAACTGCCTATGTGCTATGATTTGATTATTGTAGCCCACGCTTTGGTCAAGCTAGCTGTGTGCTACGTATTGAGTGCGCGACTTCTCCGAGGTAGGCGTGGTCATCCAGGAGGCGGGTCAAGCGGCAGGGGCGGAGTCAGGCCACATCTTACCGTCGGGCACGAAGAAGGTTAGCGCTTCGCTAGCGTGTCCGTGCAAACCGTTAGCGCACACCGCCGCCACCTGCAGGATGTAGCTGGAATTAGCCGTGAGCCCGTCCAAGATGGCGCCCTGGTGGGGAAAAAAGCACAATGAGATGATTTAGCCCCGCCCACTTTTATGCTATTTCACGGCCACGCCTTCACGCCTCCGAAATCTTGTTCTGTTGCATGATACATTTGTTTCTGATTTATTATTTTTATATTCATGTTATATTTTTTGTCTAACTAAAAACTGGGTCACAATTTCTACTTGTAGCATTTCGATCCAACTTTTTAAAAACCTATTTTTAGGATAAAACTAGTGGATTGTGGAAATTCACTCAATTTTTGAAAGCTTCTTTTATACTATTTTTTCCTCAATATACATAATGATAACAATAACCTAAAATGCTCTCCGGTGCTTCGTGCACGTTTTGAAGAGGTACAAGAGGAGACATGACCAAGTTGTGTTATTCGTACTACAGAAAATCCAAATAAAATAAATGGTAAATAGTTTGCATTCCTACAGCGCTTTTCAAGTCAATAAAGACCTCCCAAAACGCTTTACGATGTGCTTCACACTTACCCATTCACACACACACACACTCACACACTAATATGGAGTCAGCCATGCAAGGCATATAAATAGGTGACATAAATTAAGATAGACAGACAGACAGACGGACGGACGGACGGACGGACAGACAGACAGACAGACAGGCAGACAGACAGACAGACAGACAGACAGACAGATAGATAGATAGATAGATAGATAGATAGATAGATAGATAGATAGATAGATAGATAGATAGATAGATAGATAGATAGATAGATAGATTGCTAGGTATATAAAATTACGGAGAGGTAGAGAGGGGACACGACCGAATTTTGCTACAACTTCAATAGAAAATCAAAATATATTGTAAATATAAAGCGGTAGAGCGGAGAGGAGACCAAATTATGCTACTATTTCAAAAAAAATTAAAACATAAGGAGAGAAATGTCGAGAAGAGACATAACCAAGTTGTGTTACAACTATTACTACTACTAAAGTGAAAACTAATTATATATTCTAATTTTGGAGAGGTCAAAAAATGTAATGACCAATTTGAGCTACTACTTCTATGGAAAATCATAATATATTCTAATTAAGAAAAGGTACGGAGTAGACACGACCAAATTGTGGTACTACTTGTATGGAAAATCAAAATACATTATAATTATGGAGAGGTGGGGAGGAGACACAACCTAAGTGTGTAAGTACTTTTATAGAAAATTAAAATATATTCTTTAATTATGGAGAGGCAAAGCGGAGACACGACCAGGTTGTCCTACTACTTCTGTTGAAAATCAAAATATATTTGATGAAGGAGAGGTCGAGCGGAGACACGACCAAATTGTGGTACTAATGCTATTGAAAATCAAAATATATTCTAATTCAAACATGAATGCCTCCACTACTATTACTGTGTGGAGTCTAGTGACTCATTTAACGGACTCATTATCTGGCGATAGCTGCGTCGTTTCTTGCCTTTTTTGTTTGATAACTAATCGGGCCTGATATCATCGATACTTTTAATACCTCACACTGCTTTTTATACAAATTATTTTTTCTTTCTTACCACGTCTTGGTCTCCGTCGGTCAGGTAGCGAGTGGGCAGGGCTTCCGGAAATTGGGCGTCGACATAGGTAACGACGTACTTCTCGATTGGCGGATCGTAGACGGCCCTAGGCCGCTCCCACGTTACCAGTAGGCCGCTCTCGTTGTACGCCGTCGCAAAAACGTTCTGCGGTTCCGAGCTGCACACTGAAATATAAAAATATAAAAATGAAAACATACCGGTTCCTGATCTGTTTTGTCATGTGGATTTTGGACTGGGGAAACAGTTCCTGTTGTGGCCGCTAGAGGGCAGAGCTACGCAACTCCTCTTTGTGGATTGGCCAAAAACAAAACGATCAGATTCCAAAATGCATCAGTAAATAGATAGAACAAAAAATATATACGAAATGCAAAGTCCTTTCAGAGACTAATTCCTATAATAAGGCACAAAAGCAAAGGTTGTTTTTTTTTTCTCAACAAAAATGTGAAAGCCACAAGACGTCGACCAGATGATGAAGGTGCTATATCTCAGTAGGATTACTGGTAACCATGAACACCAGTACTGTTTAATGTGGGGGAGCAAACCCCAACCCAACTAGACAGCCTGAAGAGGAATGGGATCTGCCAGGCTGTACTCTCCCAAGACACACCACAGAAAGTGGTGCGCCCACAACCCTAGTGGTTGTAGGATCCGTGAACTGTGGATCGAAATTATTATATAAATTGTGCATACAATAAAATCTACGTTTTTTTCCGTCTCGGCTCGCTAAAAAGAGCCAACTCTTTCGGGTATTAAGTGTCACGACCAGAACAGAAGTAGGACCCAGATGTGTAACGTTACTCACAAGTTTATGGAAATATAGAGGAAAGGCAGTGCCAGCGATCCGGTGCTCGCTGGACGCGGGAAGCAACCCACTCACAGAATCGGAACGTGTTCCGAATGCGGAAGGGGATCTTCCGGAGCAGGCGATTGTAGCGTAGTTAGATGGAAAAACAGGTCATTAGCCGGGACAGGAGATTAAAACGTGGGTGGGGTCAAAAACGGGTCATAGCAGGAGTCAAACGAGGAATTTCAGGAACGAACGAGCGGAAAACGGGTGACAAAACGGGACCGACGGGAGTCAAAGTCCAAAATACTTGCCTTGTGAAAACAGTGGTTCGCTGACGGACTGACAACAGGTGAGTGAAAGGACTGTGCTTAAGTCGGACGGGGAACCAATCAGGTAACCAACAGCAGCTGGCGCCAAACTAGCGGGCATAGGTGTAATGAGTAATCATGACACTAAACGGCTCTTTAGCCAGATCCCTTCATTTACATCCAAGAGCGAACGGCACGAGTCGGAGTGCTCGAATTTTTGGCGAATCAGCCCTCATTCATCTTTTCCTTTGGCGTTTTAGTAATTACTATATGTGTATTCGCTATCTAACTATAAAGTAATCACTATTCTGAATCATGACATGATCCTACAAGAAAATTCATAGGAAAGCGAAAAACTGCGCCGCTGAAAACATCATCATTACCGTTCTGCAGCCAAAGTAACGCACTACTTTGACCGTCAGTACCCGACGTAGAGGCGGAAAGAGATGCATTGTGTTTACAAAGTTTCACTATCCCTATTGCTCATTTATTGTATTCGCACGCCAGCTAGCGACCAACATTATACACTGTATTTAAATATGTGATTCCTGTCATAACCAATCAGATTCATTTCCCTCGTTCATATAAACCAATCAGAATACTCTTACGTGCCCGTGGTTTATTCTATCCTCCAATCAGAATCCATGAAACGGTATAAGAAGGGGGGTCACGCTTCAGTCTGTGGAATTCATAGCATGCCAATTTAGGCTTTACCTTGTCTATAATGTGCTTGCTTTTCTTTAATAAATAAGTTTGTTCATAACTCAAAAGTCTCTGACATTATTACTGATGCGGGGCACAGCCGCGGACCCTGATTGGCTGTTGGGCTCTTTTTAAACTCTTCTTCCTGAAAGCACTCGTCAGATCGTCAGCGAACCTATGCTCCCAGCTAGGCAAGCTTTTGTGACTCTCCGACTCTATCCTGCCCTGTTTTCTGTCTGATTCCCGTGTCCGACCTCTTTTCTGGACCTGTTTATGTTTTTACTCCTCCGCCCCGGCCATCGACCTGTTTTTTCTCACTGTCAACGACTACCTAAGTGCCACTTCCGCGTTCCAGGTATTTGCCACCCGTGACCGACGATCATCGGATCGTGGATGCAAGTCCTTTTCTCCTTCTAAATAAAACGAGTAAAACAAACGCAATTGGGTCCCGTCTCTTTTCCTGGTCTGTGACAGGCAGGGACTTATTCAGCCTGTTTTTCTCAATTTCACTTTAAATTGCCTTTCAATATGACGTGTATGTTTTTAGGTTTTGGAATTTTTTGGATAAACCTCCCCCCAAAAGTGACTTATACCCCAGGTTATGCATTTTTGGGATAGTGCTACTTTGACTACAGTGAGACTTATATTCCGAAAAACACGGTACCTTGTAAAAAGGCTCACTGCAAATAAAAAGGCTCACTGCAAATCCTGGAACAATTCAAGGGCTGCGAGTTCCTATGTTTGATTGCGGACGAACGTCACCGTCTTCCGTTTTCTCCGAAAGGGATACGATCAATTCCAAATCGGGCTTAGAACCTTGCCGGGTGGCACAGCCCACCGCACGGCAATAAATCGCCATCGTTAAAAGTCGTGGTTATAGTTTTCGGTCGTGGTTATTGGTATTTCTTTCAAATCAAATGTGCATTCTAATGCTGTCGGATATGTCAAGAACCAGAACAGGATCAGGACCCAAACGCGTGACGTTCTCACACAAGCCTTTTATTTTACGGGAAATGGGGAGTCATGCACGTTAGACAGTGGAAAGACAGGAAGCCAAAGACCGACGAGATCGATACCAACTGCCCGACCAGATATCGGACAGATGGGGTCGATACTAGACAGGACGGAACAGACAGGATAGATAATGAATCAGGATATCGAAAATAAGCAGGAAAAACTAGACGGGAACGAAAACTGGAGAAAATAATAAACAGGACAAAGGTAGACAGAAACAAAACTGGAAACCGAAATTAAACAGGACAAATAACGGGAACAATACCGGACAGGAAATACCAACAGGGACAGGACTGAGTCGAAACCCACGTCTTGCGGGGCAGATGTCCGTTGACGGGCTGACAAAGGAAACGTGAGAGCGCTGAGCTTAAAATCGACGGAGAGCCAATCTGTAAACGAGCCGCAGCTGGCACCACACGGGCGGGGCCATTTGGGCGCCATGGCAACCGTGACAGGATAGGGCTCTACTTGCCGTCCGTCATGGCTCTCATTCTGCCAGGGAACTATTCAGTATTTCCTTATATTGTTTACATTTCCTTATGCGTTGTTTTTCTTTACATTGGAAATTTGATTTTGACTCAATTCGGGTTAAGTTGAGTCTAAATGACACCCATTCTGATAACAACTAAAGGTAACACTGCTTCATATTTTCCTTCCTCATATACGAGTTTCTGCTTACGCAGGACCAAAAATAAGTGAGGTCACCATTGCTAACAGCGTTATTGACGGACCATTCCAACTCCACGCTAGCACCAACGCCGCTAATAACAGGGATGGTGCGTTCGTGTCCCACATGGTTAGGTCAATTTCGCTAATTAGGAAATGTGGAGCAGAAGAATCGGCGGCAGATGTTGAAATCGACTGCCCCTTTCCAATTGGGTCAGGCCTGATTTTGCTCTTGGGTTTCAGTTTTGCAACTTCTCCAAAAAATAATAAGAAAAAAGGCTTATTTTTAAGCAAAATGGTGCTACTTTGATCGACTTGAGTCCATTTTTATACTTGATTTATTCGTCTGGGTTATTACTTTCATGTACTCAATGGATTAAATTGGAAATTTTGCTTGTATTACATGTTTAAATAAATTTTTCTTGTTTCTATTCTTTTTCTTTTTTAATGTAATTACTTATAACAATTTTTTCTATGATTTAAGAGAATCTTTTTAGAGTCCCTTATTGTGTCATGATTACCGATGTGGATCACAAGTGCCCGCTCATTTGGCGCCAACCGCCGCGGGTTCCCATTGGCTCCCTGTCACTGCTTGAACCCAGTCCTGTCTGTCCCCTGTGGTCAGTCCGCCCGCGAACCTCAGTGGATAATAGGCAAGCCTTTTTCGACTCTGACTCCCACCTGTCCCGTTTTTGCTCCTGTCTGTCTCCGGCTACGACCTGTTTTGATCCCGACCACGTCTGTCCTCCCGTCCCAGCTTACGACCTCTTTTTGTCCCCGACTACGTTTTACTTATTATTTACTTATCTTGCTCTATGTATTTTTTTTTCCATTTTTAAATACATATTTGGCAGTTATTTTACATAAAGATTAGCATTTTTAATTTTCCTTTCATTTTGATAAAAAAACAGCCACATTTGTTTTACGCTGCCTTTAAATATTTTTGCATTATTTGTGTTTTGCTGTATATTTTTAAAATATTTATTTATCTATTTTTATCCATTTAAATGGTTATTTTGCAATTAACATACATATAAATGGTTTTTTTTTCTTATTTCCGCATTCCTTCTCATTTTAACAGGATATTTGCAGTCCTCATACAGCAGATATTTTGATGATATTATTTTTATTATTTTCTGATTCCACTATATTTTTTTCTTAATTTTGTACGAATTGTCAGGACCAGTGCGTAACGTTTCTCATAAGTTTTATTCGAAGAAAGGGAAAGGATTGCGCCCACGATCTGGGGATTGCGGGACGCGGGAAGCAGGTCGCTCTGAACGCGGAAGTGCGATTTCCATGGCGAACGATGGCGGTGTCGGGAACGGAAAAAATGGGTCAGTAGCCGGGATGGAAGAGCAAAAACGTGGTCAGGATCGGAAACAGGTCAAAAACCAGGAGAGGGGAGTAGACGTGGTCGAGATAAAAAATGGATTATTATTCGGGACGGGAGAACAGACATGGTCCAGATCAAAACAGGTCGTAATTCGGGACGGGAGAGCAGACGTGATCAAGATCAAAACAGATCGTAGCGGGACACAAACAGGAGCAAAAAACGGGACAGGCGAAGAAAAAAACAACAGGGATTCGCAGACGGACCGAGAAAAGGGAACTGACAGCACAGAGTTTAAAAACTGACAGGGAGCCAATCTGTCAACAAGCTGCAGCTACTGAGGTTCTACTGAGTCTTTCAGGTTTCATCACAGCTCTAGGAGGCATTTTTTCCCAATTGCCAGCTCGGTGGCCTTGGGGGAAGGGTGCCCGCCCCGAGACTGGGAGGTCGCTAGTTTGAGCCTCTGCCGACTTACAAGTTTGGTACCTCCCCTGCTTGGCACTCGGCATTAGGGGTTGGAATTTGGCAGGGATTGGTCACCTAGTGACTCCCAACGACAGTTGAGCGATGGGGCTGGGAATCCCCTCCTCTAAATCAATCTCCCACTAGGGGGATTTGACTGCAGTATATACATACAATACGAGGGATTACCTGGCGTGAGGAGCTCCTCGGTGCCGGTGTAAGAGGAGAAGACCTGGCCGGCGAAGTTTGGCTGCTGCTCCCTGAAGTTGTTCTGCAGGTAGTCCATTAGCATCACGTAGCCGGCCTGCTGCATGGTCATCACCTCGCAGAACGCTTCCAGCTGCACCGAAAACACAGCAGCGCTAACACTAGCCTAGCTCAGTTATCACCATGCAGAACGCGTCCATCCGCAGACAAAACCAAGACGTGCTTATCTTAGTTTACCTCGAAGAAAAAATCCAGAGAACCAAAAACACAGTTGTGCAAATCTAGGCTTAGCTTAGCTCGGTTATTACCTAATAAAACAAGTCAAACACAGCAATCTTAGCTTAGCTTGTTTATCACCTTGAAGAGTGCATCCAGCGCACCAAAAACACAGTGGTGCTATCTCAGGGGTGTTAAACTATAGAGACTGAAAGTGAGCAAAAGCCTGCCATTTTCTTCTACCAAGCTTTTCTCGAAGAAAAACAACAAGAAGGGGGAAAATTATTACTATGAAAAACAAAAAGGAAAGAATAAATAATAAAAAGAGGCAAAAAATGAAAAGAAAATTAGGGGAAAAGAAAGAAAAAATGGAGTAAAAGAAAAAAAAGGAAAGTAAGAAAGGAAGGAAGAAATTAAAGATAAAAAAAGTAGTAATTATTGTAATTTTTTTTTCTTTTTCTCTTTTTTCTTTATCTTTTCCTTTTTTTCTTTCTTTTCTTTTTCACTTCCTTTTTTATTTTATTATTATTGTGCCTTTTGGTCACTTTGAGACACCGCATTTTGTCCTTTTCTGTTGAGCTTTTAGCACTCGTTTTCGGTGGCACGACAGAATACATCACCATCTAGAGGAAAAATAATACACAATGTCCCTTTGACTTTCATTATAAGGCAAGGGCGTCAAACTAGCGTCTTGGGGACTGCAATTGGCCCCAGAGCCACGAATTTGAGACCAATCGGAACACTGAATAGCATGTTTATCACCGCGTAAAATGCATCAAGTGCACGAAAACACAGCTGTGCTGATCTTAGTTTAGCTAAGCTTACTTAAGCTTAAGCTTAGCTTAGTCATCACCAGCTGCAAAACACAAGTGTGATTAACTAAGCTTAGCTAAGCTAAACTTAGCTTAGCCAAACTTAGCTTAACTTAGCTTAGCTTATTTTAGCTTAGCTAAACATAGCTAAACGTAGCTTAGCTTATCTTAGCTTAGCTAAACTTAGCTAAACATAGCTAAACTTAGCTTAGCTTAACTTAGCTTAGCTTGGCTTATCTTATCTTATCTTATCTTATCTTATCTTATCTTAGCTTAGCTTAGCTGAGCTTATCTTAGCTTAGCTCGGCCGGCCTCACCTGCCGGGCAGAGATGTCGACGGTGTCCTTGAAGACGATCCATTGGACGGTGTCGCTGCAGGGGGGCGTGGTCAGCGAGCCGTTGTAGATGAAGTACTTGTCAATGGAGACTGGCAGGATCCCTCGTGGCGTGAAGGCCGACACTGGCCCGCTCTTACCTGACATTTTATATTTACGATATGTATTTATATCGTTCTATTTCAAGAGAGCGCAAACGGCGACGTTACCGTATCTGCTAACACTATTAACGGCGTCGATGATGGCGGTAAAGTTGGCGTTGTCCTCCTCGGAGCTCGCCTGGCAGAGAAACATCCGGAACGTTAGCATCAAGGCTAATTAGCGGCTAGTTGCACGTGAGCTCGTTTGGAGTTTAAATACTCCATACTGTCGGGTTTTTGTGTTTTTTTGTACCACCATGTCTGTGTTTAGGTGCTTTCAGTAGGATTTTGGTATTTGATGTCCCAAGGATTTTATTTTGGGTTTTTTATGACCTGATGTCAACTGCATTGTTTTCGTTCATGTTTTGTTCAGTTATAGCCCGCTATTTTTGCAACATTATGTTTCATGGTCTTGTTGTCTCGGCACTCTCAATACTGTCCTATAGTCCTTTGAGTAAATACCGTGCATAGTCTTACTTTCATGTTTGGTTTTGTTGTAACGAGTTTGGTTTCTAGTATAGCCCACGTTGTCCTTTGATGTTTTGTTCCCTTAGACTTAGTGTTCTAACATTATGCTTCATGTTCTCGTGATCATGGCAGTCTCCATCTACGGGTGAGTAGATATCCGGTGTCAACTTCATTTCATTATTCGTTTTGTTATAGTTTGTATTCCAACATTGTCTCTTTCCAGGTTTTGTTAAATTAGAGCTAGTTAATGGCCTAGCCTTTTGTTTCATGGTTTTGTCTTCAAGGCACCCTCGTTGTCTTTCTGTCCACGTATGGGAATGTTTCGTGTGCCGTCGTTTTTCAAGTTTTGTTCAGTTTGGTGTCAGTTATATTCAAGGTAGACTATATATTTTGCGTGATCTAACTTCCATGTTTTATTCTGTTGAAACAAGTTGATATTCCAACCTATGCTTTGTCATCTTTTCATGTTTTAGTATCTTAGAGCTAGTTCCTGTTACAGTATTATATTTCATGGTCTTGTCTCTTTGGCATCGTCGTTGTCTTTCTGTTCACGTATAGGAATGTTTCATGTGCTGTTTATTCATGTTTTGTTCAGTTATAGCTAGTTGGTGATCTAAATTTTTTTTTCCAATGGTCTTGGTGTCGATTATATTCAAGGTTAACTACATATCTGGCGTGATCTAATTTTCATGTTTAATTCTGTTATGACAAGTTGGTATTTCAACATATCAACATAACCATCTCTTTCATCCTTTCATGTTTTGTCAAGTTAAAACTAGCTGGTAGTCACAAAACTCCTGATTCTGCTTCAATACCCCAGGGAATGAAATGGAATCCTTCCTACTTGATTCATTTCACGCGTGCCTCATCAAACATTTTTAACAATTCTCTTTTTCTTTACCATTAAAAAAACAAAATAAGGGTTCTGTTTGGATCCCTAAATGTTCACAAGAACCTGAAAGCTCCCATTGTCATGATTACCGATATGCATCACCGGTGCCCGCTTCTTCGGCGCCAACTGCCTTGGACTCTGATTGGCTCCCTGTCCCTATTTAAACCCAGTCCTGTCTGTCCCCTGTGGTCAGTCCGCCCGCGAACCTCAGTGAATAATAGGCAAGCCTTTTTGGACCCTGACTCCCACCTGTTTTTTGCTCCGTTCTGTCCCCCGGCTTCGACCTGTTTTTGATCCTGACCACGTCTACTCTCCTGTCCCGGCTTTCGACCTTTTTCGTCCCCGACCGTGTCTACTCTCCTTTGTTGGCTTACGCCTCGCTTCCGAACACGTTTTTGCTCGCCTGTCCCGGCTACTGACCCATTTTTCCGTTCCCGACACCGCCATTGCTCGCCACGGAAGATCCGCTTCCGCTTTCAGAGCGACCTGCTTCTCGCCTCCAGCAACCACTGGATCGTGGGCGCAACCTCTTCTCTTTCTCCCAATAAAACTTGTGAAAAACGCAACGCAAGTGGGTCCTGTCTCTGCTCTGGTCCTGACACCCATTTTGGTCACAGTGGTTCCGCTTCTTAATCCCAGTGGGTCAAATTGAATTGAATCCTTCTTCTTGATTCATTTCTCACACTGCATATGGAAAACTTCAACGATTTCAGTGTTTCCCATATGGTCCAGGGGCACAAGAGGGAAAATTGTGTAAAATTTAAATTCAAACTCAAAAGTCAGGTATATTTTTAGAGCAGAATCAAGATTTACAGTATTATAAACGAGCGCCCTTGTAAACAATTGAATCCTAAATCCACTAGTTACGAAAGGCATCACCAACAAGTCACACCCACAAAGCATGGTACGGAAAACACTTGATTCCCTCTTCATGGAGCGTCATTCATGTTTTTTTGTTTTCTTTTGAAATTGGGGTTCCTTCTGGTTTCCATTAACCTCAAACTGTCAGGACCAGAAAGGAGACAGAACCCACTTGCGTACGTTTCGGTCACGATTGCTGATTCGGGGCACCTGCGACTGCCCCGTTGGCGCCAACAGCCCTGAGCGCTGATTGGTTCCCTGACTCCTTTTAAACCCCCAGCTTCCTGCCTTGTTTCCTCCTGCCTGATACCTGTTGCCGACATCTTTTCTGGACTCGTTACCGCCCCTGCTCCCCCGTCCCGGCTATCGACCAGTTTTCCCGCTGCCTAAGACTATCCTCGCTCGACACGGAATTGCTACTTGTTCCCGCCATCAGCTACCCGTGTCCGCTGATCATCGGATCGTGGAAGCAAGCACTGCCCCCTTTCTCAATAAAATTTAGTAAAAACCAACACTATTGGGTCCTGTCTCCGTTTCTGGCTTGCGTACGTTTCTCACAGTTTTATTGGGAAGAAGGGAAAGGATTGCACACACGATCCGGTGATCGCTGGTCACAGGAGCAGGTCACTCTGAACGCGGAAATGGCACTTCATTGGCGAGCGATGGCGGTGTCAGGAGCGGAAAAAACAGGTCAGTATGGACAGGAGAGCAAAAAACGTGGGCGGGATTAGCAACGAGTCGGAAGCCAGGAGAGGAGAGTAGACGTGGTCAAGATCAAACGGGTCGAAGCCGGGAAACAGACGGGAGCCAAAACAGGCGTGAGTCAGGGTCGAAAAGCTTGCCTAGTGTAAACTGAGGTTCGCAGACGGACTGACAACAGGAGACAAATAGACGAGGGTTTCAATAGTGACCAATCGGACTACGAGGCACTGGTGACTCACATCAGTAATCATGACACAAACTGATTTTTGTTTTTCCATTTTTCAAGTTGCCTGCCGCACCCCCAAAAAAACAAGCCTCAGCATTTTCCCGGGACGACAACAAAAATAATTACGTACACGAGCTTTGATTGTGGGGGCAGGTTGCTACTCGTGTTCCGACACGGCTTTCGCGCTCGACAAGAAAAAGAAGAAAAGGAAGCCGCCATCTAGAAACCGGTCGAACCGACAGACATCCAACGCTCGACCGACCGCCAATGAAATCGAGTCTGAACGTGTTGGGAGCGAAGGCAGCTACATAAAAACACTTAAAGCCCTTGGGGGCGCTTTCTACAAATGCAACATATTCGAGCATTAAAATTCCAGTGGCATTGAGGTTTAAGTAGGACTGGATCAAAACCACTCTCGTGTGAGAAAAGTATGTTTAATTTTTCAGAATAAAAGCCTCAAGACATGAAAACAGCTGGTAATCCTGAAGAGCAACAACAAAAAATGGGCAAGATATAGACACTCAGAGCGGCTGCAAAAAGCTGGTGTAGGTGGCTAAATTTAGCTAACAAAAATCCAGGTAACAATTATAAACACAAGCGTAGAGACACTGTATCACAGAACTCAGGGCCCCGAGTGGCTAGAGAAGGAAACAGCAGAGAAGAAAAATGAAAGCGCTAGATGGCTTAATCACAGAACTTGGTGAAGTTTGATTGCATAACAGAGCAGGACCAATGATAATTGTTATCAGTGAGCAATAGCCTGCAGCCAAGTGGATAAAGCGCATGACGAGAAAAGGAAACAGTGGAAAAAAGTGGAAGATGCCTGAATCACGGAAGTTTTCTTGCATAACCAGCTAGCGAGTGAATGAGTGACCCCAAGGGACGAAGCAGGAGCAGGTAGGAATAACAGTTGTCCGCAAGCCGTTGCTTGTAGCCAAGTGAACAACATGAGTGGCTAAAGGAAGAAGCAGTAGAAAACGATGCCTCTGCGACGTTCACTTGCATTACCCACTTACAGAAAGTGGGGGATGCTGAAGGACGAAGCATTAGGAGCTAACAATAACAGTTAGTGGCATACCATAGCCTGCAGCCAAGCGGATAACGTGAGTGGCTAGAGAAGGAAGCTGTTGAAAAAAAAGTGAAAGATGCCTGAATTACAGAACTCAGCGACGTTCACTTGCATTACAAAATATGGAAAGAGGGGGATACAGAAAGACGAAGCATTAGGAGCTAACAACAACAGTTAGTGGCATACCTTAGCCTGCAGCCAAGAGGCTAACGTCATTGACTAGAAGAGGAAACAGTCAAAAAAAGTAAAAGATGCCTGAATCACAGAATCTAGTGCCGTTCACTTGCATAACCAGCAGTGGAAGGCGATTGACACTGAAGGATGGAGCAGGAGCAGTTAACAAACACAAAAGTAGCTACCGATAAGCTATGACCTGCAGTAAGTTGGCTTCCACGAGTGGCAAGAGAAGAAAACAGTGGGAAAAAAACTGGAAGAGTGCTGAATCACAGAACTCGGCAATGTTCAGCTGTGGATGCAGTGACGCTGAAGAACAAAGCAAGAGCAGCTATCAATAATCGCGGTTAGCAACGGGCCATAACTTGCCTTCAAGTGGATAACGTAAGTGGCCAGAGAAGGAAACGGTGAAAAAAAATTGTGAAAAAGTAGAAGATGCCTGAACGTCGGGACTCGACGGCCATCCCATTCAGGGCTCGACTGTAATTGGTCACTTAGTGCTAAAAACAGCTCAAGGATAAGCTAGCTTCGCAAAAATCTTCATTTGAGCTTCTGTACTAGCAAGATGAGGGCCAAATATTACACATTCCTTAACTCAAAATTATGTCATTTTATTGAATCGACACTGTTTTAAAGTACTTGAACACCTTTAGGGGTCGCTCTATAAAACACTTTGATACATTTTACAATAAGACAATAATACTTCAAACAAGTAAAACGATCTAAAACAAGAACTCGAAATGCTTATTTCATAGTTCTTTCCCTCCTCATTTTTGTCGACCAATCACAGAGCACCCCTTTCTCACAGCCCGGCTGTGATTGGTCGCCCCAGCTCCTTTTCGTGCTGAATTGAAATGGCAGAAAAACGGATGAATACAAATGTTTGGGTTGCCTTTTTTGTCGACGGACGGCGCGGAACAACTTGCCGGCGAGCCGACAATGGGCGTCCCTCGGGTGCTCCTTCTCCAGGGGGCCGAGGGGTGCGCAGATGCTCATTTGCATATCAATGGCGCTTTTTGTGCGCTGCGCACCAGCGTGAAAGTGATCTCATACGCGCTAGCACCAGGGAAGGCTAACAAAAAACAGTTCTTTGTCATTCAAGAAAATATGACATTTAGAAATACTACGATTTTTATCCAAATATTTCATCATTTTAAACCCTCCTTTTGTCAGATGACCAAATATCAGTATCAAAAAATCGAGAAAATAAAATTTAATATCTAGCGAGTTAGCTACAGTTAGCGTGTAGCATTCTGAAAACTAAAGTCTTTAGCTGCACCAACGAAGAAGAAAATAGAGACAAGGACCCCGAAAAACGGTAAAGAGAAATCAACCACTTTGCTCGAGGATAATATAGCGAGTTAGACAGAGTTAGCATGTAACCAAAGAAGAAAAGGAGTAGAGCGGAAGATATTGAAGGCATTGGAAAACAGCCATCGTTAGCATTTAGCCTTTCAAAGACCAATGTATTTTGCCACACCAACGAAGTAGACAATCTAGCCCAAGGTATCAAAGACATCAAAAACGTCGCAGGGAATCAACCAGTTCACGTGATTCTCATATAGCGAGTTAGCCACAGTTAGCATGTAGCATTTCAAAGACTAATGTTTTTTGCCACACCAACAAAGAAGACAATCTAGCCCAAGGTATCAAAGACATCAAAAACGTCGCAGGGAAACCTAACAGTTCTTATGAGGCTTATACAGCGAGTAAGCGAGTAGATTTCGGAAGACGAAAGCCCTTTGCCGCACCAACGAAGAAGAAAAACAGAGGAAGAAGACAGAAGAAGACAGCAAGCACAAACAAGTAATCCAACGACTGATGTAGGGGGTGGGTAAACAAGGGCCTGCGGGCTTCTCGTGGCCTATAACTACAAAAGCCAAAAACGAGTTTTTGTTCTTGTCCCCGGTCTTCCCCGATCCCATAAAAGTGTGTAATTTTGTGCACTGCGTAGTGTATATCTTTCTTTCTCACTCTCTCTCTTTTTCCTTCTCTTTTTTTCCCGCTCTCTCTTGCCCTTTCTCTTTTTCTCTTTCTTGTTTTTCTGTGTCTCTTGCCTTTTCTCTTGCATGTTTTCTCCCAAGATTTTGTTCTCTCTCTTTTTCTCTCTCTTTTCCCTCTCTCTCTCCCTTTTGTTCTCTTTCTCTCTGTCTCTCTCTCTTTCATTCTCTCTCTTTCATTATCTCCCTCTCTCTTTCATTCTCTTTTTCTCTCTCTCTCTCTCGTTTCATTCTCCCTCTCTATCTCTTTCTCTTTCATTTTCTCCCTCTCTTTTCACTCTCTCTCTCTCTTTTATTCTCTTTCTCTCTTGCTCTCTCTTTCATTCCCTCCCTCTTTTTTTATTCTCTCTCCCTCTCTCTTTTGTTCTCTTTCTCTCTTGCTCTCTCTTTCATTCCCTCCCTCTTTTTTTATTCTCTCTCCCTCTCTCTTTTGTTCTCTTTCTCTCTTGCTCTCTCTTTCATTCTCATTATCTCCCTCTCTCTTTCATTCTCTTTCTCTCTCTCTCTCTCTTTCATTCTCTTTTGTTCTCTTTCTCTCTTGCTCTCTCTTTCATTCCCCCCTCTTTTTTTATTCTCTCTCCCTCTCTCTTTTGTTCTCTTTCTCTCTTGCTCTCTCTTTCATTCCCTCCCTCTTTTTTTATTCTCTCTCCCTCTCTCTTTTGTTCTCTTTCTCTCTTGCTCTCTCTTTCATTCTCTATCTTTGTCAAATCAACTGAAGAAATAAAGAAAATTTTGTTTTGGTCTTGTCCCCAGTTTCCCTTGCTTTCCCCAACTCTCATTTTGTGTACTGCATTGTGTACATCTTTCTTTCTCATGTTTTTTCTCTCTCTCTTGGCTTTTTTCTCTTTTTCCCCTCTCTTTGTTCTCTTGCCTTTTATCTGTCTTGTTCTCCTATCCTCTCTGTCTTTTTTGCTTTTTCTCTCTCACAATTTTTTCTCTCTCTTTTTCTCTCTTTCCCCCCCCTCTCTCCCTTTCGTTCTCTTTCTTTCCCTCTCTTTTTCATTCTCTCTCTCTTTGATTCTCTCCCTATCTCTTTCATTCTCTCTCTGTCCGTCTCTTTCTCTCTCTCTTTCATTTTCTCTCTCTTTTCATTCTTTCTCTCTTTTTTTCTCTCTCTCTCTTTTTCTCATTCTCGCTGTCTTGTTTCATTCCCTCTCTCTCATTTCATTCCCCCCTATCTCTCTCCCCTCTCTCTCTCTTTCCCTTTCATTCTCTCTCTCTCTCTGTCTTTTTCATTCTCTTTCTCTCTTTCATTCTCTCTTTCTATGTTATTCTCTCTCTCTCGTTTCATTCTCTCTCTCTCTCTCTCTCTCTCTTTCATTCTCTCTCGTTTTCCATCTTCGTGGAATCAACCGAAGCAATAGGGAAAATGCGGTTCCGGACTCAGTTTCCCTTTCGAACCAAAGAAGAAAGAAGGAAAGTTGCGCCCACCCGGAAAAGGACGGCCATGGCGGTGATCCGTCCCCCGGCCCGGACGCTCTCCCGGAAGGAGCGGAAGCGTTCCGGCTGGAAGCAGTAAACCTGCATCTGGAGAACAAGGAGAGACGGTGGCTTAAACGGGTCGGGAGACGGGTCGGGATACGGCCTTTTACCTCCAGCGGGTATTTGATTCCATCCAGGCTGTGCTCGGATCCGTGCTCGGACGCGTTACAGCGCCCCCAGTGGAAGGTGACGCGTCCCGCTTTCCATTTGGACCGCAAACCGCCGCCGCTCACGTGAAAATCTCCGTCCAGGTCCAGTGCCACTAAAACCAGGACGGAGAAAGACAGTTATGTTTTTTTCCCCCCTCTCTCTCTCTCTCTCTCTCTCTCTCTGGCTCTCTCTCTCTCTCTCTCACTCATTTTTTTCTCCCCCTTTTTTCGCCCTCTACCTCCCTCTGTTTTTCTCATCATCTCATTTTCAGTTTCACTTTGTCTTTCTCTTCTGTATCTCTTTGTCTCTATTTTTTTATCCTTTCTCCTCTCTCTTGTTCTTGTTTTTTTCTTTTTCCTTTAGTTTACTCTTTTTTTCTCTTTGTTTTTTCGATTTCTTCTCTCTCTTCCTCTTTATGTATTTCGCGTTTTCTCTAGATTGCTCTCATTTATTCCTCTGTCTCTCTCTCTTTTTCTCATCTTCTCATTTCAGTGTTACATTCTCTTTCTCTTCTGTATCTCTTTATTTCTCTATTTTTTTATCTTTCTCCCTCTCTTTCTCTCTCATACACACACACTCATATTTGTTATTTTTTTCTTTTGCTTAATCTCATTTTCTCATTCTCTTTATTTTGTTTTTTCTCTCTCTTCCTTTTTATGTATTTTGTCTCTACCTCTCTCTGTTTCCCATCCTCTCATTTTTAGTTTCACTTTCTCTTTCTTTTCTGTATCTCTTCATGTCTATTTTTTTTCTTGTTCTCTCTCTTACTTTATAGCTCCCTCTGTCTCTCTCATTTCCCCTCTCTCAATTCTCTCTCTGTCTCTATCATTGTATCTCATTCTCTCAATCTGTTCTCTCCTTTACTATATCATTTTGCCTGCTCTTCTTCTCTTTTTCTTTCTGTCTCATTTTCATTTTCTCTCTCACTCTCTTTGTCTGTCTTGTTCTCTCTTTTTTGTCTCTTTCGTTCTCTGTTTTTCTCTAGTGGCAGGTTTTTTCATTCTCTCTGTTTTTCTCTCAGTTACCTTCGCCTTTCTCCTTTTTTATTCTTTTCCTCTTTCCCCATCATCCACATTTCTATCTTTCTCTCACTCTCATTTTTCTCCATTATTTTTTGTCTTTTTCTCATTTCTCCCTCTTTTCCTCTCTCATTTCTCACTCTTCCCCACCTCTCTCTTTTCCCCCTCTCCCCACCGCTCTCTCTCTCTCCATCTTTTATTTTCTCTCTTTTTTCAATGTTTAATCTTCTTTCTCTGTTTCTCCTTTTAGCTCTTGGGTAACTCTTTTTGCTTTCTTTTGTTCTTTCTCTTTTTCTCTCATTGTTTCTCTTTCTCTCTCTTTTTTCTTTTCCTTTCTCTTTTTCCTCTTATCTCTCTTTCCCTCATTTTCTGTCTCTCTCTTTCTCTCTCCACCGCTCATCCCCTTCCTCTTTTTCTATTTTCTTTTTTTTGGGGGGAACACTATCAAATTGCTGACCACTTCAGCGTTTGATTGCTGAAATGTATCCCGCCACTCCCGCTGATAGTTGTTTTTGTGATTTGAGTGCTAGCAGTCGTTTTCTGGGCAAACAACAAAAGGACTCCTATCGTTTTGTGCTTTGTGTTTGGCCTTTTCGGAGCAAATATTGACTCAGCCGATGGAGCCGCATAGGCAACGTTTTTTGTCCCTTGTCGAGTGACACGAACCTCAACTTTCTTTTTTCAGATGAGAAAAGCAACAAAAACAAGTCACTCCTAACTTTAAGAGAGAGAGAAAGAGAGAGAGAGAGAAAGAGAGAGAGAGAGAGAGAAAGAGAGAGAGAGAGAGAGAGAGAGAGAGAGAGAGAGAGAGAAAGAGTATAAAAAGAGAAAGAGAGCAAGTTAGAGAGAGGGGAAAGAGAGCAATAACAAAAGAAAAACAATGCTTGTGAAGGAGAGCGAAAAAAATGGAGAAGAAGTAAAAAGGATAGAGAGAAAAGATGAAAGAGAGACGGGAAAAGCAAAATTGAGAGTATAAAGAAGAAAGAGGCAAAGGAGAGAGAAAGGTAGAGTGACAAAAAGAAAAAGAGAAAAACGAAAGGGAGAAAAGAGTCTCCTCGAAAAATACAGTATACGGTATAAGAGAGAGAATGAAAGAACGAGAGAAAGAAAAAGAAAAGAGAAAAAGAAAAAGAAAAAAAGACAGAGAGTGAGAGAAAGAAAAGAAGAGTGTGAGAGCTATTGAATGTACGAGAGAGAAAAAGTGAGAGAAAGTGTGAAAGAAAGAAAAAGAAAGTGAAAAAAGAAAGAGAAATAGACAGAGACAGAGAGAAAAGAAGAGTGTAAGAACAAGAGAGAACATACAAGAGAGAAAGAGAGAAAAGGTGAAAAAAAAGAAAGGAGAAAAAAGAAAAGAGAGAGACAGAGAGCAAAATAAAGAAAAGAAGAGCGTGAGAGAGATTGAATGAACAAGAGAGAAAAAGTGAGAGAGTGTGAAAGAAAGAAAAAGAAAGAGAAAAAAGAAAGAGGAATAGACAGAGAGAAAAGAAGAGTGTAAGAACAAGAGAAAGAAAAGGCAAGAGGGAAAGAGAAAGCGTGAAAGAAATAAAGAAAAAAATGAGAAAAAAGAAAGCGAGAAATAGACATAGAGAGAGAGAGAAAAAAAAAGAGATAGAATAATTATAAAAAAAAGCGAGTGAGAGAACAAGACACAGAGAAAGCCCGACAGAGAGAAAAAGACGAAACAAGCGAAGACAAACAAAGTCAGCGTTAATGTAATATTTCAGAAATTGTTCTTCTGTTGTTTTTTTAAAAAAGACCCCCAGTGTGTAATATTTGACCACTAGATGACACTGTTCCCTCAATCGAACGAAAACCTGCTCCACATGGCACAGCGTAGCAGCAAGATACCAGACAAACATGTCACAACCTCTAGGTAAAGATTCTACGATGTGAAAGAAATACAAATATCCATTTATACTAGTTTGTTTATTTTTTACCTAGTATTTGAATCAATCTTTTATTTTAGTTTTTTGTACCACTAGGAGGCGCTCATGATAACACACTGCCCCTTTAAGCGATACATTTAATACCATGCATTAAAAAACTCCAATTAGGTGAACACTATCTTTACTCCAAATCACTAAATCAAAAGGAAATATTGTTAATTTTACAGGTAAACAACTCCACCGACTCGGGAGGGGACGGAAATCAAGATTGGAATGAGCGACACAGGACAGGACTGGAGCGCCCTCTTGTGGTTCTGTGTGAAAGTCTCGTGTGAAGTAATATTCAGAACTCAGCACTGAAACAGAAAGATACCAAGAAGACCTTTCTTACCAGTTTTTCCGTCGTTGTTAACGTTGGTACGTGGTCCGGTGGGCCGATCCCAACCGTCCAATCGGAGCGTCCGATACTGCAGCTTGACTTGCGCCAGCCTCTCCTGGATGTCGATGGGGGACTGCCTTGCCGTGCTGCACGAAGGGAACTTCTTCCACCAGTTCTTCTGGTTGAGGGTTCCTAAACATGGAAAAGGTCAAATCGGTGTCTAGCTCTCGTTTTCGCTCTCTTTCATTTTCTCTCTCTCTCTCCCTTTCTCTTATTACCTATCTAATCCTTTCTTCCTTATAGTCTCATTTCATTTCTGTGTCTCTCCCTCATTCTTTCTCTTTCTCTCACTTTTATTTATGTTTTTTTCTCTCCCTCTCTTTCTCTTCTCTCCATCTCTCTCTCCTTTACTTTCTCTTTTGTCTCTCTCTTTCCCCCCCGCCTCTCTCTCTTTCCCTCTCTCTTTTTTTTCTTTGTCTCTCTCTTTGTCTTTATCTCTCATTTCTCTTTCCTCTCTCATTTTTCCCCCTTCTCTGTGTCTCTATCTCATTCATCCTCTCTCCCTTTTCTCTCTCTCATTTACTTTCTCCTTTCTTTCGCTGTCTCTAAATGTCTCTACTTATCACTCTCTCATTTTCTCTAACTCTCGTTGTCTGTTTCTTATCTCTCTATTGCTTTCTCTATGTTTTCTCTCTTTTCTCCATCTATCCATCTCTTTCTTCTTTATACTCTCAATTTTGCTTTCCCCGTCTCTCTTTCATCTTTCCTCTCCATCCTTTTCACTTCTTCTCCATTTGTTTCGCTCTCCTTCACAAGCATTGTTTTTCTTTTGTTATTGCTCTCTTTTCCCTCTCTCTAACTTGCTCTCTTTCTCTTTTTATACTCTTTCTCTCTCTCTCTCTCTCTCTCTCTCTGTCTCTCTCTCTCTCTCTCTCTCTCTCTCTCTCTCTCTCTCCCTCTCTCTCTCTCTCTCTCTCTCACTAACTTGCTCTAATTATCTTTCACTCTTTTATACTCGTTCTCTCTCCCTCTAATTTGCTCTTTTTCTCTGTCTGCCTCTCTCTTTCTCTTTCTCCCTCTCACTAACTTGCACTCTTTCTCTATCTTATACTCTCTCTCTTCCTCTCTAACTTGCTCTCTTTCTCTTTCTCTCTGTCTGCCTCTCTTTCTCTCTCTCTCTCTCTCTCTCAATAACTTACAATCTTTCTCCCTTTTATACTCTCTCTCTCTCCTTCTTTCTCTCTCTCTCTTTCTGTCACTAACTTGATCTCTTTCTCTTTCTCTCCCTCTTCTTTCGGTCTCTCTCACTAACTTGTTCTCTTTGTTTCTTTCTCTCTTTTATACTCTCTCTCTCTCTCTTACTATCTTGCTCTCTTTGTTTCTTTCTCTCTTTTATACTCTCTCTAACTCTCTCACCTATTTTTGTTTCAAAGCTTAATGTCTACCGAAGGGGCAGTTCAGTTTGCAGTCCTTGGCTCCAGGGACAGGCAGAAAAAGTGCACCCCACTAATGATGTGGACGAGCAGGTGCGCTGTGTTCAGGTGACCCCCTTTTTCATTACTGGCCTCAGGAGGCTAACTGAGTGAGGCTGCTAATGGGGGGAGGGGGGGCGTATTATTGGGGTACAAGGGTTCTTTTGCCGGTCATTTGCAGTCATTGGAGACTTGGAGCAGTTCCAGGCCGGGCAATTCCTAACATCTGCTTCTCATTGAGGACGGCAGGCTCCAGGACTAAACATGAATGTAAAAATCTCCAACTGAAAAACGGTGCTCAACTGCAGAAATTCCACTTCAGAAATGATATCTTAATATATGTAGAACAAAGCCCGAACACCAAAAGCGCATTTTGGGTTTTGGTCGAAAGAAAAAAACCCATACAAAAAAGGAGGCCGATAGAAATCGCATCTTAGGGGCCGGTCACACAGACATTTGCGGCTGAATCACGGCCAGAAATTTCTGACTTTGAGGCGGACGCTATAGGACGCATTGAGATCGCCATTCAGACGAGTTACGGCAGTGCTTAACACGAGGTCGGAAATTCGCGCGCGGGTGGCAGCGCGAAAATATTTTGCGCTGTTCAATTCTTGAGAGCGCGTGGACACAGCCTTTCACGAGTTTATCAAGGCTGGACCGCGGCCGTAAGCTTCTGGCCGTGAAGCAGATGTCGTTGGGCGCTGTTGGACGTTTTGAGACCGCCATATAGACGAGATAGAGCAGTGCTTTACTCGCGGTCGGAAATTTTCACGTGGTTGGCCGCGTTCAAAACTTTTGAGCTTCTCAAAAGTTTGAGCACGTGTTAAACCGCGTGCCGCACACGTGGTCAACACGAGGTAATGACGCGGAAATGACGCGGAACGACGTGCTCTGGCCGCGGCCAGGGCGTGATTACACATGGGTAGGACGGGAAATTTCAGCGGGTAATCGTGGGCGGAGCATGGTAATAGCATGTTCTGCGCCTGTATCGCGGTGTTATTACGTGAAATTAGCGTGTTACGCGTGTGACAGTCAAACGCCTTTCTCCGCGTATATACAGCGCGATTTGCCGAGTACACCATTGTGCTCGTGACGTCAAGGGGGTGAACATGAATCACCGTCAGCGTAGTTTCTCTTCATTTCGAATAAATCTTTCGGTGCATTAACAATGGTCGTAGCAAGGTTTTGATGCTAGGTCCTTAGCTTGGCCTTTTGGCCGAGAGTAAGAGTCCCGGCTCCTAAGCTTTGTAACGTGTTATGATCTGATCGACAAAAGTTGGTGGATCCCTCTGAGTCCACGTTATTGTTAGCTGCTAGTTGGCTAATGTTTACATGCTAACACTAGAGAGCTTACTTTAACTGCATTCATTTGCAGACATATACTTTGAATTGAATGAACTAAATGTCACACACAAAGTATTTATTAGCCGCTAACAAGACATACGCTAATGTATACATGCTACTACAACAGCGCCAACTTATTACACTAAACAGGTACTTTGTGTGTGACATTCAATTCTGTTCATCCTTTCAGGTTTTGTTTGCTGCTAGCTGGACTTTGCCTGACGTTTATATGCTAAAAGGACAGAGCTAACTTACTACATGTGAGCTGCATTCGTTTGTGTGTGACATTTAAATCAAAGTATTTGTTAGCCACTAGCCAGACATTTGCTAATGTTTATATGCTATTACGACAGTGCCTTTTTAATTCATGAACATGTACGGAGTGTGTGACTTTCAGTCTGTTTGTTCTCAAAATTTTGTTAGCGCTAGCCTGAATTTGGCTAATGTTTAGATATAGACACTACCGAGCTAACTTTCTGCAGTTGAAACATTTTCGTTGGTAAGCACTTACGTATGACATATAGTCCATTTGTTTTCAAAGCTTTTGTTAGCCGCGAGCTTGACTTTGGCTAACATTTACGAGCTAACACTACGGAGCTAACTATGAAAGTAAATTTCAATACCTAACCTGTTTAAGTTAAAACTTGAGATTGTATTAGGATAAAGGTTTTTCATACACCTCCCATCAGA
Source organism: Urocampus carinirostris (assembly GCF_059441175.1). Lineage (NCBI taxonomy): Eukaryota > Metazoa > Chordata > Actinopteri > Syngnathiformes > Syngnathidae > Urocampus > Urocampus carinirostris. Next base: position 36,805,597 of record NC_142355.1, on the reverse strand, counting down.
GGCGTGTGCTTCCAAGATCTCAGGACAAAAACACGTGTCCCCAATGGCTAGAGACTCATTTATTGAAAACACAGGCATAAAACAACACATCTGATTGGCTTAAGCGATATCACACTAACACATGAAACTAATCTGATTGGTTTGGACAGGAATCACATAATCAAATAATGCTGGTCAGTAGATGACGTGCCAGCATAATAAATGAACAGTAAGGAAAGTGAAACTTAGTAACACAAAGGGTTCAATGCGTCACTGTAAAGTCAAGAAATGTAGAAAGGGAGGCAAGCTCTTGAGCAGACTTCCCAGCACCGAAGCGAAGGCTTTCTTGATGAATAGTTAGCAGGCCCCAAGAGGATACTGCCTGCATTCCATAAAATACACTTCAATACCTCCACTTGAGCCGTTATTTATTCGTAAACACATACTTTCAGTGACTTCTCCGGGAACGTCACAATGTAAGAATACAGGATTGAAATGAATTTGAGGAATTTTGAAAAATCGGAAAAATAAATCAAACTCCGTACTTACCAGCGTACGACCAATCCATGTCCTCGGTGAATTTGCGCTGGTGGCGGTACGTGTAAGCGGCGGCTGCAATCAAAGAGAAAACGTTCGGAATTATTATTTTCCATATTTTTATGACAATACTTTCATAAGCTAATGATACTGTGTTTATTTAGTTTTTGAACCGAGCCATTTTTATAAAATCTGTTGATAAGTTTGTTGAAAATCCTTCATTCATATACATTCATTCTGTCCCATGATGTTTAAGATGCTGGTCTGCTATTGGTTTTCATCACAGTTTCGGGGAACGTTCAGAATCTCACATGAAATTATTTTTCCTTTTTCTTCCTATCTATTTGCTTTCTAGTGCTTTTTTTCAATTTCTCCAGTGTTTTCTCCTTTCTTCCTTTTTTCTAATTTTGACTTTTTTCCTTCTTTTCTAGCTTTTGATTAAATCTAATTAAGTCTTTGTTTTTGTTTTTACATTTTCTTTCCCACTTTTTATTGTTTTTATTATTTCTTTTTCATGATTACTGATGTGAATCACCTGTGCCCGCTCCTCTGCCGCCAACTGCTTCGGACTCTGATTGACTCCCTGTCCCTATTCATATCCAGTCCATTCTGTCGCCTTTTGTCAGTCCGTCTGCAAACCTCAGTTAACACTAGGCAAGCCTTTTTCGACCCTGACTCCCACCTGTTTTCTGCTCCTGTCTGTCCCCCGACTTCGACCCGTTTTTGATCCTGACCATGCCTACTCTCCTGGCTTACGACTCGCTTCCGATCCTGACCAGGTTTTTTGCTCTACTGTCTACTGTGAGAAACGTTACGCAAGTGGGTCCTGTCTCCGTTCTGGTCCTGACATTCTTCTTCTTTAGTTTCTTTCCCCCGATTTTTTTCCCTCTATGAATCTAGCTATTTCCCATCTTTTTTCTTTTTTTTCCTCGCTTTTTCCTTCTTTTTTCTCTTTTTCTCTCTTTGTTTTCCTTTTTATTTATTTTTTTCTCCTTTTATTTAGTTAAGTATTTTTTGTCTTCATCTGCTTTATTCTGACGCCATTTTGTGCATAATGTAACATAATTATTGGTGATATATGGATTAAAGCAACAAAACCAATGTGAAGAGGCGATTGGGAGCCGTATGTTTTGTGAGCGTTTGCTTACGTCTTTGTTCCTTTATGAGTATGTCTTTGTACGTGCTTACGTATATTTCCGTGCGTGTTTATGTACATGCTGATTGTTATTCTATTATACTATCACTAGTAACTTTTACTCTAAAGTAACTCAGTCACTTTTGGGATGAATTCATGAGCAATTATGACTAATTACTTTTTAAAGTCATCCGCCCAACACTGTTGTTTTGAGACCACTTTTATGCTTGATACTTTGTACCCGGGTTTTGTTATCAAACCCTTAACCGGTGGGCCGCGGAAAGGGTTGATAAATAAAGTCGTGTCTTCAAGATGTCGGCACATATCATTGCGAATCTTAAACTCTTAGGATTCGATATATGATGACCATTGCAAAATCAACTCATCACAGAAACATCACCATCAGTCTGAAACAAGATACCGAAAACTATAAAAAGGGGATAGCTCACCCAGAAGCGCTGGGTACTTCTCCTCATGACACTATACCCCGCAAATATGGTCTGGTTACATTCAGGAAAGTCCAGTAAATCCAACCGTGAAAATATTTACTCTTACAACACACAATAATGTCGACAGAACAAAAAAAAAATCCTCCTAAAAGCATTTCTGCATCATTTGATGGTCTACATTGTAACCCGTTTGTTTGGCTTCAGAACTTCCCTTTAAAAATAAAACAACTCAGATCTCTACTGACATTTGTTTGACACCGCTTTTGGCCAATTGCATACATCGTGACAAATTCAGCTTCAAAAATCTTTAGTCAATTGTGACCGATTCAAATGTTGATTGACACATTGGTTAGCCAATGAAATCTGTCACATAAATCTGTACACATTTACGGTGTGTATTCAAAGTAAACGTGCACAAAGCCAATCAGGATTTTTTATGCACCATTACTAGGCGCAAGTGAGCACAATCATGGATTGATTTCGAGAAGGAGAAGTCAAACATTTACAACTCTTTCACAATGTCTAAAAATATTGGCAAAAGTAAAAATCATAGTTATAAGGTAGTCTCGGCCACTTTTGGAAACGTCTAAACGTACCCTTAGAAAAACGGGTAAAGCACAATGTTTCGTTTTTCAGATTGTGAGCAAATATGACAAGATACTAGGTAAGATTTCAGGGTATTGTCTCACCTGTGTTCCAGCTAAGATACCCATGACGCTATTATGTGATTGCAAAAAAATTCAGGCGAGAGTAAAAAAAAACATTTATTTCGGTGTGTTCAAACTCAGATGACTCGTTTGGCGCCAACTGCCTCGAACTCTGATTGGCTCCCTGTCCCTATTGAAACCCACTCCTTTCTGTCACCTGTGGTCAGTCCGTCTGCGAACCTCAGTTTACGCTAGGCAAGCTTTTTGACTCTGACTCACTCCTGTTTTGTCTCCCGTCTGTTTCCCGGCTTTGACCCATTTTCTGATTTTGACCACGTTTTTTGCTCTCCTGTACCGGCTACTGACCTCCGCCACCACCTGCCACGGAAGTCCCACTTCCGTGTTCAGAGCTACCCGCTCCCCGCGACCAGCGATCACCGGATTGTGTGCGCAATCCCTTCCCTCCTTCCCAAAAAAAACGGAGAGAAATGTACGCAAGTGGGTCCTGTCTCTGTTCTGGTCTTGACAAGTTTGGGACAAAACCTGAGAATGTTCCCTTTCAAAAGAGACCAAAAATGTCCCTATTTTTGAAAGAGTTCAAGAACAACATTTACTTGATTTCGGGTCCTTCTTGGTTTGGGATTTGAGGCCGTTTTTACTGATAAGGAGTTGAACCCGTTCTTTCGCGGCAATTCCAGCGCCTCCTTTAGGGAAGAGAACGCGCCGGATCCGTCTCGTCAGGCTTCTGTTTTATCGTTTTTCCGAAACTCGTAAAAACGAGACGCCGCGGCGCTGACACGAGACAGGCCGACGGGACGGTTTCATTTAATAATGATTGCGAGACGCTGTCTTCACGACTCGTGTCTGCGTCCTCTCGGGGAAATTCGGAAAGAGACCGGCTGGTTGCTCTAGCCCAGGGTTCCTTTTTCAGGCGGCTACTTTTTGTTACTAATTAGCGCGAATGGCACTCCGTTTTGATATCAACTTCTCAAATAGCAACGTAACTAGATGGCTTGCTTTATCTTTATTTTTTTTTAAATCTTTATTTTTTTATCCTTTTTTAAATCTTTTTTTTAATCTTTTTTTATCTTTATTTCTTTATTTCTCTTTTTTAATTTTTTTTAAAGCTTTTTATAATCTTTTTTAATTGTTTTGATCTTTTTTTTAATCTTTTTTATCTATTTGTTATTCTTTTTTAATCTTTTTAAAAATCTACTTTTATCTTTATTTTTTATCTTTTTATTATTTTTTGAATCTTTTTTTCATCTTTTTTCAATGTTTTTATTTATTTTTTATTTTTTTAATCTTTTTTTTATATTGTTTTATCTTTTTTTAATATTTTTGTAATCTTTATTTTTTAATTATTTATTTTTTTTAATCTTTTTTTTGTTTTAAAAAAATCTTTTTTCATTGTATTTTTTTAATCCCCACAGTAAATGTGAGACTGGAGTGCCACGTGAAATTCCGTTGTCACAATATGTTCAACCCATTTTGTAACAATGATAATAAAGGTATGTTCTATTCTCATCTCATCTCATCTCATCAGCCGTACCGCTTATCCTCATTAGGGTCGCGGGGGGGGCTGGAGCCCATGCCAGCCATCTCCGGGCAGTGGGCAGGGGACACCCTGAACTGGTTGCCAGCCAATCGCAGGGCACACAGGGACAGACAACTCATTCGCTCATTCACACCTAGGGACAATTTGGACCGGCCAATTCACCTGAAATGCATGTTTTTGGAACGTGGGAGGAAACCGGAGTGCCCGGAGGAAACCCACGCAAGCACGGGGAGAACATACAAACTCCGCACAGGAAGTCTGGAGCTGGGTTTGAACCCACGACAGGTTCCCATGACATTAACTGTGCCGCACAAGCACTAACCACTGCGCCGCCGTGCTGCCCATATTCTATTCTATTCTATTCTATTCTATTCTATTCTAGATAGCTAAAAGTAGATTGAAGCTAGCTAGAAGAGTAAACAGGTAAAAAAACTAAAAGGGAGCCAGATCGCTAGCTAAAAAAGTAAAAGCAAATTTAATAGCCAGATAGAAAGCTAATAAAAAGCTCGCCAGAAAGGAGGCCGAAATTTAGCTTGATAGCTAGCAAGAAAAAATAAAGAAAAAATGTATGCTAAGTAGCATACAAAAATATTCAAATATCTAAAATTAGCATAGTTTTCTGCTTAATTAGAATTTTTATTAGATTCGTGATAATTTCTTGATACTTTTATGCGTGTCAGATGAAAATCAAGAACAAGAAAAAGCAGATAAGGGAAGAATTTTATGAAATTGTTAAAATGAACGTAATTTTCTGACAAAATATCCAGATAGAAAGCTAAGATAAAAAGTTAGCTAGCTAGCTATAAAGGAGGGCAAAATGTATCTTGTTAACAAGCAAAAAATTGATAACACGTTAGCTAGATAGCATTAGAAAAATGTAAAAAGCTAGCTAGATAGCTTGCTAAATATCTATGAATGTAAGAAGATAGCTAGCTATAAAGCTAATAAGGTAGCCAGATAGCTAGCAAAATAAATTGCACATGTTTTGCTCGTTCACTTTATAAAAATCATAAATTGGAATTGAGTTTGTTGTATTTCCTGTAAAAAGATATCGATCAAAAGATGAATAAATAAATGTGTTTAATAAATGAATAGATTCTCATCCTATTTTTTTAATGAATTGCTTAAAAATAATTATCTATACTTGAATAGATGTTTTTGTCTGCGGAGCCCATGAACCAGAATTTATTCATTTTAATTTCTAAAATAAAAAAGTATTGTGTTGTTACTATTTTGTTATCATGTTAATGAATAAAAATAGGGTTGAATGGACTTAGTCAACCGGGATAAAAAAAATAAATCATATTTTTCAAGAAAATCACAATGACCCAGCATTGATGAGCTATTTTCAGAACATGTCAGCAAGCACCGCAACTGCCCTTAAGTGTCATGATTTGCCAATTGCCCTCACCTACGCTCACTCGTTCAGCCCCAGCTGCCACTCAGTCCCTGATTAGTCCCCCTCCTATTTAAACACTTCATTCTCGTTCACTCCTGGTCAGTCTGTCTGCGAACCTCAGCGCCTGCAAGGCAAGCACTTTTAACTCTGGCTCCCGTTTTGATCCTGTTTCCTGTGTCGATCCCCGATCTAAACTCCGTTCTCTTGTCCCTGCAACCCGTATCCTGATTCTTTTTGCTGTAGCGATCCTTCAATCCAAGCTCCATTCTCCTGTCGGCTACCCGTATCCTGATTCTGTTTCTTAGATCGATCCCCGATCCAAGCTCCGTTCTCCTGTCCCGGCTACCCGTATTCTTCCCGATTCCGTTTCCTGTATTGTTATTTTCTTTCAAATTGATAACATTAAAAATAGAAACATATTTTTGAGCAAAATGCGATCACCTTTAACAAAGAAAAGACATTTATAAAAGTCGTTTTTTTTCTCACTAGAATTAGCATCGTTTGCAAAATTATATATTTAAAATAACATAAGTATTTCTTTTGTTTAAGTGATAAAATACGTTTTGTTCGTGTTTACGTACGTTCTTGTGTGTGTTTGCGTACATTTTTGTGTGTGTTTGCGTACGTTTTGTTGACGTACGTTTTGTCCTTTACGTAGGCTTTTTTTTACGTAGGTTTTTGTTTATATTTGCGTTCGTTTTGTTTGAGTACGTATTGTATATGCTTATGTACGTTTTGTGCGGGTTTATGTACGTTTTTGTCCGTGTTTGTGTACATTTTATGTTCACGTATGTTTTGTACGTCTTTACGTATGTTTTTTTGCGTGTTTGGATACATTTTGTTTACGTAAGTTCTTGTTTACGTACGTTTTTGCGTTTGGTTTGTTTATGTACGTTTTGTACGTGTTTACATACTTTTTTGTGCGTGTTTGTGTACGTTTTTGTTTACTTACATTTTTGTTTATGTTTGCGTTCGTTTTGTTTATGTACGTTTTGTAGGTGTTTATATACGTTTTGTACGTGTTTACGTACATTTTTGTGCGTGTTTGCGTACGTTTTTGTTAACGTATGTTCTTGTTTATGTCTGCGTTCGTTTTGTTTATGTACGTTTTGTACGTGTTTACGTACGCTTTGTGCGTGTTTGCATAGGTTTATGCGCATTTTGTGGGTGTTTATGTACGTTTTTGTTAGTGTCCGAGTACGTTTTGTGTGTTAGAGTACGTTTTTACAATCGTGTCGTGTTTTAAGGTACGTTTTTACGCATGTGTTGTGTTTTTATGTGTGTTTTTTTGCATTTTTATGAACAAAACAACCTTAAGGACACACCGGATATTTTTTTTTCTATCAATTGACAGATTTTTTTGCAGTATAGAACTATTTGTGTCCAGATAAACAAAATATTCCGATTTCCGAATATTGCTGGCATGGATGCGAAACGTGCTAGCTAAGCGTCTTTCTTTAGTTAGCACGACAGAGGAAACGGCGGTGAGGATTAGCCGTAGCGGGACGCGGCAGGACCCTTCCCCTTATGTTAGCCGAGCCTTTGCCATGTAGACAACATGAGGATTTGGAAATGGAAAATTGGGGGGGTCCCAAGCGGGGGGACGTGGCCTGGGAGATAGCTAATCCTCTTATTGAGCTTGCGCCGGCAAGGGCGGGGGGGGGGGGGGGGGGGGTGGGGGACCTCCACTGGCACCGTCAAGTTCCCCCAAGCTTCATTCCGTTGAATGAAATATTTTTTTTTTTAACTATGGTCTTTTTTTTCCTATTACCGTATTTTCCGGACTATGAGGTGCACTTAAAAACCCCAAATTTGCCAGAAATTCAAAAGTGCTTTATAGATCTGAAATGAGGTAATGGATTTATTTGTGTAGAAGGCCTTTACCTAAAAAAGAACTCAGTTTGGGTGTGCATTATACGCAAGGTTTTACGGTAGTATATCACCGTATTTGTGCAAAAAGGATGAGTTGATACCATAATCACCAATCATTGGATGCAATGGGAATCGAACACGGGTCGCGGTGGTGAGTACGTTGGATCCTAAAGCAAAGAATTTTAATCACTGTAGGTTGAAAAAGTTTATAACCTGGCACCAGTTTCGTGTTTTTTTTTCTTATTAAGCTTAAATGCCTAAATTGACAATACTGTAAAATGTTTTTCCTATTATTGGTCGTTACTGATTTTCAGGAGGTAATACAACTTATTTATTTTGATAATAATTTTGCTATTTTTGGGGTTTTAGTATTTATTAACCAGTTTTTGTCCCCTGGGGTCAATCTGTCTGTGAACCTCAGTGTATACTAGGCAACCATTTTTCAACCGTGACTTCCACCTGTCCCGTTTTTGCTCCCGTTCGTCTCCGGCTACGACCCGTTTTGGTCCGGATCCACGTCTGCTCTCCCGTCCCGACTTACGACCTGTTTTTAATCTTGACCACATCTGTTCTCCCGTCCCGGCTTACGACTCGTTTCTGCCCCCGACCACATTTTTGCTCTCTTGTCCCGGCTATCGACCTGTTTTTTGTCCCTAACAGGCCATCGCTCACCACGGAAGATCCACTTCCGTTTTCAGATCACAAGTACGAGAGCGAACACCGGATCGTGGGCGCAGCCCTTCCTCTTTCCTTCAATAAAACTTGTGGTAAACGTCATGCAATTGGGTCCTGTTTCCGTTCTGGTCCTGACAGTTTGATTGTACTTTTATCCAACTTTTTACTAGAAAAACAACCAAATAATACTTAAAATGAGCCAAAATAATCCGCCCTTAGGAACAATATTTCCTTACTCCGTTTTAAGATTTTTTTAAGTAAAAAAAGAAGATGATGAAAATAAGAAAAAATGATCTGCAAAAGTTTTCCTTTATTCCACTTATATTATCATTTTTTGCAGTGTAATCTTAAACAGCCTCATAAAAAAGAATAAATCATGCTATTCCCTATTTTTGAAACAACCTCATGAGCAGAAAATAAGGTTTTAAAAAAACAAATAAAAGGAATCTGCTGCCACCTACTGATATGGATGAGTTTGAGAGTTACACAGCAGATCGAAGAAAAAAAGCAAATTCATTAATGATGTTGTACTGTTTCGCTTATATAAAATTGAGCAATATTATGCCGCACGCTGGTTGAAAAACACTGCACTGGATCACTGAGCTAAATGACATAAGAAAGGGAACTAAATAATACACACTAGCAAAATGGCAGGGGCGTGGGTGCACCAGTTTCCTGCCTGGAGGGTCTGATCAATACTAAACATGTCACCTCTAACCCAAAGCCGGAAAAAACACAAAATTCCAAAGACGCTTTGCCATCCCGACATTTGCCAGCTGATGATTCACCGCCGACGCTTTTGTACACCGCGGCAAATTTATTGCCGGCGGCCGCGCAAAAGGTAAAAAGTCGTAACGCTGCCGGCCATCCCTCGCACGTGCGCCTTTCTTTCTTCTCTATAAATGGGCATGAAGACCTCAAAGGAGGACGGAGACGGCCAAGATTTGGACAGGAATGTCTTCTCCCTCCGGCTTGTTACAAACACCAGAAATACAGGAGAAGGAACAAAAATAATCATCAAGGAAGGAAGAGGTGAAGGAAAGAAGGTAGCAAAGGTAGAAACGATACGAGGCTGGGAGTGAAGAAAGAGAGAGAAAGAAAGAGATGGAAAGAAGGACAAAAATAGTAAAGGAGCAAGCAAGGAAGGGAGGAAGAAAACGGAATGAAGGATGAAGGTACAAAGGAACAAGGAAGAGAGAAAAACATCTATCAAGAAAAAGACAAAGTTGTAAGGACGGAACAAAAGATGAAAAAAAGGAGAGGGGAAGGAAGGAAGCAAGCAAGATAACAAGCAAGGAATAAAGCAAGTAAGTAAGCAACGAAGGAAGGAAGGAAAAAATGAATTAAGACAAAAGCAGGAAAGATGGAAAAGAGAGGAAGGATGGAAGAAGAGGGAGGAAGAAACAATGCAAGATAAAATAGGAAGGAAGGAAGGAAGGAAGGAAGGAAGGAAGGAAGGAAGGGAGGAAGGGAAGAAGGAAAGATGGAAGGAAGGCAGGAAGGAAGGAAGGAAGGAAGGAAGGAAGGAAGGAAGGAAGAGAGGAAGGAAGGAAGGAAAGAAGCAAAGAAGGAAGCAAAGAAGGAAGAAAGGAAAAATGAATTAGGAAAAAAAGCAAGAAGGATGGAGAGAAAGGAAGGGAAGGACGCAAGATAAAGCAGGAAAAGAGGAAGCCGGAAAGGAAATAAGCTAGGAATGAGAGAGGTAAGCACAACAAAGGAAGGAAAGAAGGAAAGAAAGAAGGAAGGAAGAAAGGAATAAAGGAAGGGAGGAAGGAAGGAGGGAATGAAGGAATGAAGGAAGGAAGGAAGGAAGAAAGGAAGGAAGGAAGGAAGGAAGGAAGGAAGGAAGGAAGGAAGGAAACAAGCAAAGAAGGAAGCAAGCAAGTAAGCAAAGAAGGAAGGAAGAAAAAAATGATTTAGGAAAAAAAGCAGGAACGATGGATAGAAAGGAAAGGAAGGACGGAAGATAAAGCAGGAGAAGGGGAATCCAGGAAGGAAAGAAGCTAGGAAGGAAAGAGGTAAGCACAACAAAGGAAAGAAGGAAGGAAGGAAACAAGCGAAAAAGGAAGCAAGCAAGTAAGCAAAGAAGGAAGGAAGGAAAAATTATTTAGGAAAAAAAGCAGGAAGGATGGAGAGAAAGGAAAGGAAGAATGGAAGATAAAGCATGAGAAGGGGAATCCAGGAAGGAAAGAAGTTAGGAAGGAAAGAGGTAAGCACAACAAAGGAAAGAAGGAAGGAAGGGAGGAAGGAAAGAAGGAAGGAAGGAAGGAAGGAAGATAGGAAGGAAACAAGGAAGGAAGGAAGGAAACAAGGAAGGAAGGAAGGAGGAGGCTGTCACTCAAAGACAAAACCATCCTAAATGTTGTTGCCAATCTGCTGTCATGGCTGCAAAAGAAGATCCTTTTTCTCTTTCTTTCACAAATTAGTCTCTCGGGTTACACTTGCCGCCGGCGTCTCGGTAAAATGAAAAACTATTTGAAGGCGCGACCTGATTGAAATCCAGCTCCGTTTGTCCTTGATTGACCTTGGCACACTTCTGGGCCTCCACCAATCACATTCCATTTTGGGCCCGTTCAGGACAGCAGCTGAAACTTGAATTAATATTGTTTTTCCCAAGACCCTTAAATAGGCAAGCGAGGAAGAAAAGTAGAACTTCACGGACTCTCAACCAGCTGTTACTCTTATGCTAGTCTACTAGTGATCCCAAGAGCATCCGCAGCGTCCTCCATTCGGGCCCCGGTGCTGTGGAATGCTTTCCTCCCTGAGATTCCCTAACCCGGGGGTCACTTTTCCTGATTACCCTCACATCACACCTCGCCCTCCTCACTACTTGAACACGCAGTTTCTTAGGTCGGTTGCCCATGAGGGCAAGGAAAAACTCAATACCTCAGCATGAGGAAAATGAAGAGGTCATCCCCCTTCAACGGATGTTGCAAAGGCATCAGTAGTAATTGAGATTTTCTAAATGATTTCCCATTTTATTGCATACTTTATTACTTTACTGCAAAGCACAGAAGAGAAATTTCACTTCACCAAGTGTTCTTGTCATATATAGCAAAAGGAGCAACCCATTGTTCATTAATGCGAGTGTAAAGCTCCATTTCTATGCATGCAACTCAATGATGTCATAGCAGGGTCCCCCCCAGTGTCACACATAAGCCCAGTGGCTTATGTCTCCCCTGCATACCCCCTATGCCTGAAAATGGTTTGTTTTCATTAAAAAAAAAATTCTGGCCTGTTATCATTTAAAGAAATACTGGTCCGCAGGCCACACCCCCACAATAAGCTCCGCCCACCCCCTGCAGCATCGAGCGCAGGTTTAAAGGGCCAAGGTGGCGAAGCGCCAGGAGGACCATTGGGCACCCAAAAAGCTCTCAAGGGCCCTTGCGCCTCTCGTGGGGGACAAAGCAGGATTTCAAACATGAAGGGGGGTCAAGGAGGGGTACATAAGAGAGGGCGTCCATTTTTTCTACTGAAGCTTTAGCAATGAGGTTTTTTTTTCCTTGTTTTGGAGAAACTATTTGAGCCCCCGATTGGTCAAAAGATTCGCTGGGAGTCGGGAATGAACGAGTGATGGTGAATTGGAGGGGGGTCTCAATGTGGCACAGGGGAACCAGCCCTCTAAAAATCCAAAATGGCTGCTGGCACGCCCACAAAAGGCTGCTTCACACTTTGCCAAGTTTTTGTCTAATCTTTCCCAAAAGAGAGCAAAGACGTCCCACTCCCAGAGTGACCCCTCCCCACGTCGACTCCATTGCTCGTTCAGACCAGAATATTCATGATGTTAATTTGCGAATGATTACTTTACGTCAAATCTTTATCATTTGACACGTAAGCTAGCAACACAGATGAATCCTTATATTTTTCTTCTTCAGTAAACAAACATGTTAGCATGTTAGCATGCTAGCATCAGCACAAACAAGAGCTCCAGACCACAAGGGGGAGATGAATCGTAAACTTGGGTTAAGAAAAGCCTCAGTTAATTGCGCTTTCATGTTGTAACGCTGGTGTTGGCACCATTAAGTACAAAAATATATAAATAATAAATTATTGAATCCCACTGAATGATGAGAAATACACATAAATAAAATGATTTATATTTATTTACTACAAATACATAAATAAACAATGCTCAAATAGAATAGGAATTCATCTCATCTCATCATCTGCACCACTTATCCTCAGTAGGGTCGCGGGGGTGCTGGAGCCCATCCCAGAAACGGCTGCCAGCCAATCACAGGGACAGACAACTCGCTCGCCCATTCACACCTAGGGACAATTTGTTATCAGTAATAATAATTGTACATTTTTATGGTAAATAAACGATTATTTTTGTTTTGCTTTGAAAATCCTCTCTTATTTTTTAACAGTTCAAATTAAACAACTTGCAATATATTTTCGACAATTCTGTGTAAACGTAATTTTGTTAAATAATGACGACATTAATCAGTCAAAAATACATTTTCAAACTAATTACTTGAAGAAAGTATTGATATTTGACATGTACTCAATCAAGACAGACATTATTTTTTTTCCTTTTTCAATCCACAAACTCGTTAGCATGCTAGCATAATCACTGGCAAATGGGGAGTCACGCGCGTTAGGCAGCGGTCTGGTGTGGAAAGACAGGAAGCCAGAAACCGACGAGATGGATACCAATTGTCCGACCAGATATCGGACAGATGGGGTCGATACCGGACAGGATGGGACGGACAGGATTGATATCGAAATCAAACAGGACAAACTAGACGGGAACAAAACTGGAAACCGATATTAAAGAACAGGACAGACAGGGTTGATATCAAAACAGGATATCAAAATTAAACAGGACATACAAGACTGGAAAGAAACTGGAAACCGATATTAAGTAGGACAAAATAAACGGGAACAATACCGGAAAGGAAATACCAACAGGAAACAGGACCGAGTCAGAACCCACCTCTTGCGGGGCAGAGGTTAGTTGACGGACTGATAAATGGAGAGTGGCAGTCAGTACTGGGTTTAAATAGCAGGGAAGCCAATCTGTCAACGAGCCGCAGCTGGCGCCACACGGGCGGGGCCAATTGGGCGCCATGGCAACCGTGACAAAAAGCTCCAGACCACTAGGGGGAGCCAAGGATTTCAATTTATTGTTGGATTATGACGTGTAGAAGTGCCCCCTGTTGGCAGGGTGACTCAAGCAGAAAGAGTAGCACAGAGTACATTTTAAAAAATCATTTAATGACGTCCTTCTTCTGTTTTTAGTAAAAAATATGTTTGAATAAATGATATATCCAAACGATTTACATTTATTTACTACTTAAAGGGGCTGCGCGATATTCGAAAAATTTCTACCTGCTAATAAATTGGTATAAATTGTCATTGCAGCCTCCGTCAAGCTGCTTGTGTGACGCGCTTGAGTCAAGTATTCCTCTTTCAACTTTTCGTCCCCCCTTTTCTTACTTTCGCCAGTTTCATGCTTCACTAACAAGAAAGTGCAAGCACCAGCATGTGTTTCACAGTCGGAGCACCTTAGCTAAAAGTAAGATAAAAGCAGATACATGTGTAGAAAAAAATCTAAAGGCTCTGTGAACTAAGTTGGGAATTGTTAACAAATACTTAATTTAAAAAAAAAACTCTTTCAACTTTTTAGGGACATTTCAAACGAAGGACCCCACCTTCGAAACAAACAAAGAAGAAGAAAATTTGACGCCAAAATATAAATTAAAAAATAAAACTTGACTGGAGATAATAACAGAACCCAAAACCCCAAAACAGTAGAAAGGACCCAAAAGAGCAGTATGGACGCTGTTCTTAAAGGGACAGTGTTTTATATGTGTCCTCTAGATGTCGCTGTCATGTGTCGTGCAACCAACGATGAGTCCAGGGAAGACTACGAAATTTGGAAATGAAAGAGAGCAAAAAGCAGCCTATTTGTCGGATTTTTACCCAGCCACTCGCAAAGAACGACAAAAAGGGAAAATTATTTTTTTAAAGGAATAAAAAAACAGGGAAGAAGGAATAAAAAGAGGCAAAAAGGAAAACAGGAATTCAAAGAAAAGAAGGGAAAACAAAAACAAAAAAAGGAAAACAGGAATTCAGAGAAAAGAAGGGAAAACAAAAACAAAAAAAAGGAAAACGGAGAAGAAACAGAAAAAGAAAGAATGAAAAGGAAGGAATAAAGAGCATTAAGACAACAATAATTCCATTTCTCTCTTTTTTTATTCATGTTTTTATTTTTCTCCTTTTTCATTGTTTTTCCTTTATTTCTTCTTCTTTCAAATTTTCTTATCTTTTATATTTCTCTTTCTTTCTTTCCTTTTTATTTCAATTTCTAATTTTATTTTTTGGGTCACTTTGAGTATCAATATTTTTGTCTTCTATTGTGCTTTTACCACTCGTTTTCGGTGGCACAACATAATACAGAGACATCTAGGGGGAAAATAGTACACACTGTAACTTTAATTTTAATATTAAGGCGGGGGAATCAAACTATCATCCAGGGGGCCACAATTGGCCCCCGGGCCGTGAGCTTGTGAACCGTGCTCGATTATCTTTTTAGCATTGTAAGCAACAGATTTATCGTCATTGTAACATGTGGAATGCACAATGAAAGTAACATTCATCCCTGGAACCGAAACTAAAGATAATGAGATCAAATCCAATGCCTATTCATATGTCATCTATAGCACTGGCAGTCTAGTGGTAAGAGTTTCACCGCCAGGACCTTGCGTTTGCATCCCTGGTATCGTTCAGGAGGCCGGACCAAATGTAGAGGCGGGCCATAGTTTGGGAACCCCTGTTTTACGTTCAGGAGCAAACCAGAACCCCAGACGAACCCCAGACCCGTAACGTGACGTCACAAAACCCCCCAAAAGAGCAGCGGGACCACATTTTGGACCCAGAACTCGAACATGTTGAGTCAGGCCCCCTCGAACTTGAAGAAAAAAAAAGGAAAGAAAAAGAAAATGAAAAAGGAAAAAGTCTAGAAAAAGTTGGATTCTGACCTTGTTGGAGCGTGAGGAGGATGAGCAACGCAATGCAGGCGACCTTGGCGTCCATCGCGGTCTGCTGAGGGGGGGGGTCGGTCTTTGGATTTAGGGAGGGAGTGGGGTCACTCCGACGGGACAGCAAAGAAATACATCCTTACGAGATTCGCAGCGTCTTTCTCCGTGGTTTTTTTTAGGAGGTCCCCCCTGTGAGTTCCGTCCGACTTCTTAGGGGTTCGTAAACGCCTCCCAATTCGCGACCAGGAGCGCTCCTCTTCCCTCTTGTCTTCTTGTCGTCTCTCCTGTCACTCTGAAAGAGCCTCCTAGGGTGCGCACAAGCCCCGCCCCTGGCGCGCACGCTCAGCGCCGATTGCGCTCGCGTGCGTAGAAATGAGTCATGTTTTATGTGGAATTTGGTGGATTTAATTGGTCGATTCTTGATTGGTCATTTGGTGAATAAGTATACGAAGAGAGAAAGAAAGAAAAAAGAAAGAAAGGCAGAAAGAATTGAAGAAAGAGAGAAAAAGAATGCAAAAGACAGAGAGACAAATAAAGACAGAGAACGAAAGAGAGAAATAGGGAGAAAGAGAGAAAGAAAGAAAGAAAGAAAGAAAGAAAGAAAGGCAGAAAGGCAGAAAGAATGAAAGAAAGAGAGAAAAAGAAAGCAAAATAAAGAGAGACAAATAAGAGAGGAAGAAAGAGAGAAATAGAAAGAGAGAAAGAGGGAAAGAAAGAAAGGTAGAAAGAATGAACAAAAGCGAAAAACAAAGAAAGAAAGAAAGAAAGAAAGATAAGAAGGTAGGGAAAGAAGTAAGGAAGCAAGGAAGAAAGCTTTGGATCAGGGGTGTCAAACTGGCAGCCCGCGGGCCAGATCGGGCCCGCTAAGGGATTGAAACCAGCCCACAAGACAACGCTCAAAGAAGCGCAAGAGAAAAACAAGCTGCAGGTTGAAATATGTCCACTTGATGTTGCCAAGCCAGGTGCCTCTCACAAACGCTGTACTTGTTTTCCTTTCTCTCTCTCTTTCTCTGTCTCTCTCTCTCACTTTCTCCCATTTTCTCTCACTCTCTCTCTCTCGCTGTCTCTTTTTCGCTTTCTTTGTTCATCTATGTCTCTTTCTCTCTGTGTCGCTTTACCTTATTTTGCTCTCTGTTCCTTTTTTCATTTTCTCTTTTCTCTCTCTCTCTCTCTCTCTCTCTCTCTCTCTCTCTCTCTCTCTCTCTCTCTTGCTTTCCCCTTTTTTCATTTTCTCCCTCTCTTTTGTCTCTTTCTCTCTTTCTCTCTTTCTATTTATCTTTGGATTTCTTTCTCTCTCTCTTTTTTTCCCCTCTCTCACTATTTCTTTTTTGTCTCTTTTGTTTCTCTCTCTGTTTTCTCTTTCTCTATTTCTCCCTTACTCTCTGTCTTTGTCCTACCCTCTAAACCTTTCCTTCCCTCTCTCTCTCTCTCTCTTGCTTTCCCCTTCTCTCGTTTTCTCCCTCTCTTTTGTCTCTTTCTCTCTTTCTCTCTTTCTATTTATCTTTGGATTTCTTTCTCTCTCTCTCTTTCTCCCCCTCTTTCACTATTTCTTTTTCGTCTCTTTTGTTTATCTCTCTCTCTGTTTTCTCTCTCTCTCTTCCTCCCTTACGCTCTGTCTTTGTCCTACCCTCTCTACCTTTCCTTCCTTCTCTCTTTCTCTCTCTCTCTCTCTTTCTCCCTCTCTCTCTCTCTCTTTCTTTCCCCTTGTCTCATTAATTCTCTTTTTCTCCCATTTGTTTCTCACACTCTCCTTCTTTCTTTTCTCTGTCTCTCTTTCTCCCTTTCACTCTTTCTTTGTCCTACCCTCTCTACTTTTTTCTCCCTCTCTTTCTCTTATTTCTTTCTCTCTTTTTTTATTTCTCCCCAATCTACTAGTCCGGCCCCCGGGAGAACGTTTGTTCTCTCTCGTCCTATCTATTTCTCTCTTTTGTCCCCTCTCTTTCTTTCTTTCTTTCTTTCTTTCTTTCTTTCTTTCTTTCTTTCTTTCTTTCTTTCTTTCTTTCTTTCTTTCTTTCTTTCTTTCTTTCTTTCTTTCTTTCTTTCTTTCTTTCTTTCTTTCTTTCTTTCCCTCTTTCTTTCTGTTTCTCTCTTTTTTATTCTTTCTCCCTTTCTTTCTTTCTTTCTTTCTTTATTTGTTTGTTTGTTTGTTTGTTTCTTTCTTTCTTTCTTTGTTCCTTAGTTTCTTTCTTCCTTTCTGTCTTTCTTTCTCCCTTTCCCTTATTCTCTCACCTTGACACTCTCACTTTCTCTTATTTCCTTTTCACTTTCATTCTTACTCTCTTTCTTATTTTTCTTCTATTTTACAAGTCCAGATCCAGAGAGAATGTTTTCTTTACGGTGTGGCCGAGCTAAAATGAATTTGACACCCCTGGTTATTTTTTTTTTTAATTCCATTATTTATTAACTGTGTCTCGAGTGAAATAGGGAAAAGAATGCTTGTTAAGGTTCTTTTTTCTTACCTGACAAAAAAAGGGACAACTGAAACTGTCCTCCAGGTAAGCCATCTCTTTTCTCAATAGAAAAAAAGCTTTTTGTCACTTTTCCAGTAACCAGAAACCGTTGATGTGGTTCCAGGTCGGATTTTAAGCAGGGACGGAAAAAAGCAGATGTTCTTATCTGATTTCTTCAATGGCCGCCGAGTAACTTCATCCGGGGACGCCGGGCCACGCCTTCATTTTATAAAAACGGGGGACCGAAGCCCACCGCTCACCAAGGGAAAGAAGATCAAGAGGGACAAAACATGAAAGAAATATTGTCATAATGAACACATCTCGAAAGGAAGTTGGTCAAATTGTGCAAATCACTTCACTGCGACCGTGGAGGGAAAGGACCAAAGACTGTCGTGAAAAGAAACGATAATGCCGCCCAATTTAAAAAAATCCACCTAAAAGCATTCCTGCATTGTTTGACAAGCATCGTTGTATCCATCTATTTGGCTTCATTATTCCTCTTTAAAAATAAATAAAATGGTCAGATTGGTTTCAATACTTCTATTAGCCCCCGACCTTGTGATTGACACCGCTCTTGGCCAATGACGAGCTTTTTTTTTTACGGTCCCTAGCCTGTGACAACCTCTGTATTGAAAACAACGCCATGACCAATTCAGCTTCACAAATCTTTAGCCCGTAGTGACCGATTCAAATGTAGATCGAAGCATTGCTTAGCCAATGAATTCCCAATGTAAATATAGAATAGAATAGAATAGAATTTACTTTTATTGTCATTCTTTGGAACAATGCACACAGAACGAAATGTCGATACACCTGACCCGAACAGTTAAACTGTAGCGAGCCGATGCATGTACACATTTACAGTGTGTATGTCAACAACCAGAACAGGATCAAGACCCAATCGCGTGACGTTCTCACATAAGCCTATTATTTTACGGGAAATGGGGAGTCATGCACGTTAGGCAGCCGGTCTGGCGTGGAAAGACGGGAAGCCAGGGACCGACGAGATTGATAACGAATCAGGATCACGAAAACAAACAGGAGAAACTAGACAGGAACAAAAACTGGAGAAACTAAAAAACAGGACTTGAAATCTCATCTCATTAGCCGTACCGCTTATCCTCATTAGGGTCGCGGGGGGGCTGGAGCCCATCCCAGCCATCTCCGGGCAGTGGGCAGGGGACACCCTGAACTGGTTGCCAGCCAATCGCAGGGCACACAGGGACAGACAACTCATTCGCTCATTCACACCTATGGACAATTTGGACCGGCCAATTCACCTGAAATGCATGTTTTTGGAACGTGGGAGGAAACCGGAGTGCCCGGAGGAAACCCACGCAAGCACGGGGAGAACATACAAACTCCGCACAGGAAGTCTGGAGCTGGATTTGAACCCACGACAGGTTCCCATGACATGAACTGAAATACCAACAGCAAAAGAGTCTTGTGGGGCAGAAGTTCGCTAACGGGCTGACAAGGGAAGCGTGACAGCGCTGAGCTTAAAAGACAGAAAGCCAATCTCTCAACGAGCCGCAGCTGGCGCCACACGGGCGGGGCCAATTGGGCACCATGGCAACTGTGACACACACGGGCGGAGCCAATTCGACGCCATGGCAACCATGACAGTGTATTTATACCCGATTCATTTTAATGCAGCGTTATGAGGCGCAGGTGTGCACAATCATGGATTGACTGCTAGAAAGAAAAGTCTAACGTCTACAACTCTTTCACAACGTCTAATAATTGGCCAAGGTAAAATACACAGTTGCAAAGGTTTTAGAGTTGTAAACTGATCCTCTCCAATGGCCACTTTTGGAAACGCTCGATGTACCATTAGAAAAATGTTTTGTTTTTCAGATTGTGATCAAATTTGGCGAAGTATTAGGTAAGGCTTCAAGCTATTGTCTCACCTCTTTTACAGTGAAGATGCCCATGCTACAAACCTTCTATATTTCTGTGTTCCAACTCTATGAAATAATATTTACTTCAAGCTATCGCCAATGATGGCAACAAGTTAATCATAACCCTAACCCTAACAAGCCATCAACGAGAAGGCAATAAACGAGCTGGCAACAAGCTAGCGATGAGCTAGCGACAAGCTAGCAAGGAGCTAGCCGTCACCCATTGGAAACCCACTCTCTCCGTCTCTTAACGACATGAAAGCCCCGTGGACGGGGTCTTGAGTCGTCGCCGTGGCAACCGCCTCTCGCGTCCCCCCAAGTAACCGCGGCGCTCATGCGTGATGGAGTGGGCAGAGCTTAAATGAAAAAAGAAAGAAAAAGTTTAGGGTTTTTTTTTCGATGACGTCGTTGTCTCCCCCAAAAAGGGGGGCTGGGGAGTGTGCCCCCTCTCCCTTTCCCTCGCTCTTGTGAACAGGGACGTTAACAAGTGGAAAGAAGTTTTTACATAAATTAGAGATAATCCAGGGAGAATTATGCAAATGGATTCCGGGATTTCGAACGGGAATATTTTCACACACTAGAAGATAAAAAACGTTTTCAGAGAGGCCGATCCACAACAAATACTCGATTACTGACGATCGTATATTTTATTTTGAAAAGCTTTGCAGTGAAACAATCCAGCAGGATGCCAGAAACTTATTTGAACGCGAACCGGAGTCACAAAAAAAGGATCCCTGAATGCGCCCTAAATAAATACACTGATACGTCAAGAATGCTCAATAATCTAATCCGATATTAGGGAGTGAGCGAATGGGGTCTTTGGGGTCACCGCCAAGGTTGAAAGTTCAAACGCGCCCACACAAACGTCCGTTAGCTTCGGTTAGCTGCGCTTGAACTTCGTTTGCTGTGTCCATCCCATAGAAATGACAAAAAAACGTCACGGTATCACGAGATGGAGGGATTGATGCAAAAAGGAAAAGTGGAAACATTTGCTTTTCCCTTTAGCATCATAACTTTGTTTCTGGGCTCCATAGCTGCTTAAGTATCATAGCTGCTCGGATATGACACTTGTGGCATATTTGCGATTATTGTTTATTTTTCTAGTTGTTTATTTCGAGTGATAAAACCACAACCAATTCTAATATGTTATTTGCAAAACTTATATATTTTCTAATCCAATTGGATAAAACAAGATGGAAGACTCCATGTTTTGTTCGGTTAGAACTACATAGTGTTTGGTATTATATCTTAAGATCTCGTTATCGTGGCACTATAGGTGTTATTGCATCAAAATGTGGGAATGTTTTCTGTGACCTCTCCTTTATTGTTTTGTTCTGTTAGATCTGATTGGTGTTTCCCTGTTTCCTGCGTCTTCTCCCTTCATGTTTGTTTCATTTTAATCTAGTCAGTGATTGACCCCTCTCGTCATGGCACTTTAGTACACGTTTTTTTTTCCACATATGGCAATGTTTATTTTTTGTCTACTTTCATGTTTTGTACTGTTATGACTAGTTGGCGTTCTCTTGTCTTCTCCCTTTCATGTTTTGGTCATTCAGAGAAAGTTAGTGTTCCAGCAATATATTTCATGCTTCTATTTGTTAGTGTGCCAATGTGTGTGACGGTTTCTTGTGCCATCTTACTTTCATGTTTTGTTCTGTTAGAACTAGTTAGTGTCTGGCGTTATATTTTATGTCATAGCACTCAAAGTGTTGTTGTGTCCAAATGTGGGGCGGTTTTCCTCTGTCGTCTTCTTTTACTGTTTTGTTTTGTTAAATTTGATTGGTGTTCCATCGTATCCTGCATCTTTCCTTTCATGTTTGGTTCAATTTAACCTAGTCAGTGTTTTGACTTCATCTCGTCATGGCACTTTCGTTCATGTTTTTTTCCACACATTTTCTTTTTATCTATTTTCATGTTTTGTTCTGTTATGGCTAGTTGGCGCTCGAACAAATATTGGCTTCTCTCTTTCGTGTTTTGTTCATTCAGAGTAAATTAATGTTCCAGCATTATATTTCCCGCTTCTCGTGCGAGCTTACTTTCATGTTTTGTTCTGTTAGAACTAGTTGGTATGCCATCATATTCTAGGTTGTCTTCCTTCATTGTTTTATTACTTGGATAAGGTTAGTGTTTCAACATATCGTGTGTTGTCTTACTTTCATCTTTTGTTTTGTTAGAGCTGCTTAGCATTTTAAACACATCCCACGTCATCTCCTTTCATGTTTTTTCAGTTACAGCCACTTAGTGTTCCAGCACTATTTTTAAAGGTCTCGTCGTCTTTGCACTCTAGTTATTATACCAACGTGTGAGTACAAATCCTGTGTTGTCTTACTTTTAGGTTATGTTCAGTTAAAGCTAGTTTGTCATTGATTGGCCTCCTTTTATGTTTTGTTGAGTTATATGACACTTATATGACACTTTCATTGTTCCGTCCATGTGTAGGAATGTTTCTTATGACATTTAAATTCCATGGTTTTTTCTGTTAGAACTATTTGGTATTCCAACTCAATAGCAATTTCTCGTTGAATTAGTTCTTTACCCGCTTTTGTAGTATTTTGAATCTGCTCTTCTACTATTTGCGATTTTTCCCGATTCGGCTAGTTTTTATACCCGTTTATTCCATCAAAATTAACGCCGGGACATAAAACGGGAAACTGCCGGAAATTAGCAAGCCTGCTCAATTTTGCACACGGGTGCATTCATGTGAGTTGTTATGTGGGATAATCACCCCGACATCAATACATGGATTGAGGTAACCAGGTCACACACATATGAGCCTCCAAACACCCCCCATCCCCCCCAGTAATCCGCCACACGTCCCCTCCTACTCGCTAAGAGGTCGGAAGTTGAACCACAGTCAGTGGCCCCCTGCCAGGACCGTCACTCGTTTCACATTCACACTTTTCAATTGCTGTCCGATACAAAAAATAACTTTATTTAGATGTATTTTTTTGATTTATTATTTATATTATACATATTTATATTGTTGTATTATACTTTCTTAATTATAAATGATTACATTAAGTTTGACACCCCGGATTTATGGCTAATGGTTTAAGGACAATGCATATTGCCTCTTGTTCTTCGAGTCATGTCGACTCTTGTATTTTGGCCTGTTTTCTCTTTTTTTACACCGCTTCCTTCGCTAGCCACTTGACTGCAGGGTACGGCTTGCCGCTAGCTGCAGTTCTGCTCCGGCTTCAGTGTCGCCTTCCTTCCACAGCTGCTGATGCAGGCTCACGTCACTGAATTCTGTGATTTAAGCATTTTTTAATTTTTTTTTTTCCCCGGTTGCCTTTTCTAGCCATTTGGCTGCAGGTTATGGGTCCCAGCTAGCTACTATTGTTATTGTTAGCTGCTTTTGCTTCATCCTTCAGACTCACTCGTCTCCCATAGCTGCTCATGCAGGCGAATGTTAGTGGGCTCGGGATTTTAACAACTGTTTCCTTCTCTAGTCACTTGGGCCACTGACTTCCGTGATTCGCCGGTCCTGTTGCTTGACAAATTATGCTTTCTTCTTGCCAGTTTTTTTAGTAGTTTCTCCTTGTAGCTGCTGAAGTGAACCCGCTAACACCAGCTCTGACCAACTCTAGCTATTGGCTCTTTTCAGCCGCTTACAGCAGATTTCATGTCCTGACGCTGACTGAAATTCTCTCAATAAAATCGGGCAGAATTATTTGGAATCCTTTGGGCTTCCATAATGTAGCTTTTTCCAATGCGCATGCATCAGCTCCATTCCAACACTCAATACCTTTAGTCGTCAATTTTTAAACACTGTCACTTTAATAAATTGTAAAGGTATCTTTTAAAATAAGCAATATTGTTTGAAACAAAGACCTTTAACTTTGAAGGTTACTTTTTTCCTCAGTTTTCTTTGTAGTAAACTGACCAATCACAGGCACCCGTTGCTTGAAGCTGAGCTGTGATTGGTCACTTGAGTGCCTCCACTGCTATAAACTCGTGGTCACTTATTACACACTGTCGCTTCAAGATATTTGGCATGAAGTGTTATTTTATCCCCTTAACAAACAATTGGGGGCTCATTTTTATTTCTGTTTTGAAATCTTCACTTCAATTTTGTAAACGAAGCATGCCTGAGCCGTCTCCGAGCAACCATTTTTCCCCCTGTCATTCGTCTTTTGAAGCAAATTTGAGTTTTTTTTTTTGTTTTGTTTTTCTGGAAACTCCGACAAATAATGTGTTGCCAGCCGCCCCAAAGGACAAAGAGGCCAATGTGTCTTTGAAAAAGTCCTACCAGCGCAACTTTCAAGTGTGCTGGAGCTTCAAAGATGCCCTCCAAGCTCTTTATCGCTTTTCAGACAAGGACACGCCCCTTTTGGGGATGGCAACGCCCACTCACGTAGAAACGCTTGCGTAAAAACAAGTTTCAATTGTATGTTTTACGCACTTAGGAATACCTCGTGGTCTTTCATGTTTTGTTCAGCGCAAGCCGGTTTGTGATCCGACCTATCCTACGTCTTCTTTCTTATCATATTTTGTTCATTTAGATCAGGGGGGTCAAACAAGCAGCCCGTATGTGGCTCTCTTTCTCGCTCTCCTTCTTTCTCTCTCTGTCTCCGTCTTAATTTTCTCTATTTCCTCTCTCTTTGTCTCTCTTTTTTATCGTTTCTTATTTATTTTATCTTTCTTTTTCTCTGTTGCAATATACCACTGTTTCTCTGACTTTTTCCTGTCTTTCTCTGTCTCGCTTATTCTCTCTCTTGCTTTCTTTTTCTCTTTCTCCCTCTTTTTCTCCCTCTTCCTTCTCTTTCTTTCTTTCTTTCATACTTCCTCTCTTTCTTTCCTTCTTTCTTTTTTTGTTTTTCTCTTTCTTTTTCTATTCTATCTCTGTTTCCCCCCTCTCGCTTTCTCTCTCTAACTTACTCACTTTGTCTTTCTTTTAGTTATTTCTTTCTTCCTTTCAGTTTAATTTATTTTTTCCTCCTTGTTGTCTCTTTCATACTCTCTCACTCTTTCTTTCTCTCTTCCCCGTTTAATCTCTCCCCCTTTCTCACCCCTCCTATCTCTCCCTCTCTCTGTGTCTCTTTCTCTCTCTCTCTCTCTTTCCATCTCGCACGCGTGCTTTCTCCCTCTATAACCTGCTCTCTTTATCGATCTTTCTTTCCCTTTTTCTTTCTTTCTTCCTCTTTCTCTCTTTTATACTCTCTCTCTTTCTTTCTCTCTTACCCCTTGTAATCTCTCCCCTTTCTCTCTCTCTGTCTCTCTCATTCTCTCTCTCCCTCTCCCACTCTCTCTCCCTCTCTCTCCCTCTCTCTCCCTCTCTCTTATTTTGTCCTTCTTGTTCTTTCTCTCTCCTTTTCTCTTTAACCTG
This sequence comes from Urocampus carinirostris, assembly GCF_059441175.1. Lineage (NCBI taxonomy): Eukaryota > Metazoa > Chordata > Actinopteri > Syngnathiformes > Syngnathidae > Urocampus > Urocampus carinirostris. The sequence continues at coordinate 36,780,680 of NC_142355.1, read as the reverse complement.
CTAATGTAGCCACGTGAAAGGTTTTGTTTCTACCGTGTGGCCCCGCGCCAAATGAGTTTGACACCCCGGATTCATGGCTAATGGTTTAAGGACAATGCATATTGCCTCTTGTTCTTCGAGTCATGTCGACTCTTGTATTTTGGCCTGTTTTCATGTTCTGTACTTTTTTGCACTGTTATATTCTGTTTTTGGTCTTTTCAGTAGGGTTTGGCTCTTTTCAGGTGTGAAAAATCTGAAGTCACAAAAAATGATTGAGAGTATTGAGGGCACTCACAGCTTTCACTGTTTCAACATGTGAGTATGTCCTGTGGTGTTCTCCTTTTAGGTTTGGTTCAGTTAGAATTAGTTAGTGTTCCAACACTTGTTTTTTTGTTTCAACACTTCACACCTGTAAGTACATATCCTATAAGGTATTTCATGTTTTTTTGGTACCAGTAAACTTTTTTGTTGAGTTTTTGTGCATTATCCCATACCAATTCATTTTCAGTAAATGAATCTTTCTTGAAATTCTTATTTTGTGTCTACATTTTTAGGATCCACTTCAACGCTAAATCTTAAAATGTTTATGGCCACGTCCCCTCACTCCTGCCTCTATTCAATGTTTCACAACATTTTTGTAATTGTAATTCTTACCTGTTAAGTTTGCTTAAGATTCAGGTAGGTTTAGTTTTATGACTTTTCTTATGGGGCAATGTGATGTGAACTGTGACCTTCTGGGTCATAAGCTATTTCGCAAGTCCCATTCGAACATCAGAGTATCTAAATGCAGAATGCCGTGTGGCTGCGAGAGAGGGATTTTTTCCTTTGTTTATTTAAGTTTTTGCAATACTCTTGTCTTCAGGGGGAAAGCAAAGATCGAAATCTGATTTGTTAATTTTGCAGAAGCTCGTGTAAAAACAAAATCAAATAAGCGGTGGTTCCCTCTACCGGATACTAGCATATACTACAATTTTTCTTTTCGAAAAGTCAACGAAACGCCTGTCATTTGTGTACCGTAAAGTCAGTGTATTCTATTTGTGGGATATAGCAGTAATAATATTAATAATAACAAAAAAAGACATCTTCATCGAGTGACACAATATATACAATTCGTGATGTTAGTCAAAGGAACCGTAAACACTGCAAAATATAAAACACTGGTAATCGTGATTTATATTTTTAACGTTTTTTTATCGGATGTCGCCTCGTTTTTTGACTAATAATAACAAATATTCAAAAACATAAATCGTAAAATAAATATTAATGAATGAACGTCAAATTCAAAGTACTTCAAATTACTTCAAAATATTTGTGAGTCGTTGACAACTATGATACATGATGAAATGCTGACGCCATTTTTGTGCATGAGTTCCAACTCGGAGTATATTGGGCCTTGACGTCATAGTTGTGCGCCACGCCGTCAGGAGTCCTTGGCAGCGTCGCTGGGCCTTGTGGAGGTGAAACACCTTTGCTTTTGCGTGAGGACACAGCGACAAAATGCACACTTGGACGCAATTGTATCGAACTCTCGCCACGGTGAGTGGTTAAGTCAAAGAACTTGGCTTAGAAATTTGGAGAAATGAGTACGCAGAGGTGGGGCGTTGTTTTGTATTTCGCCGGGCTAGCTAGACGGCTAACAGGAGCAGACTGCGCTGAAAACTCACATCAACCTTGTTTCAAAGTTGACCTGACCAAATATAGATTGGTATCACCATTCAGTTTTGTGTATTTGTATTTCTGCAATTGACAAGGTCAAAATGAGCTCTAACGTTAGCTGACAGAGTTGAACCAAAGTCGCCCCATTTCTTGTGTTGTAACGTCACAGACATCTTAGAATGTTTTAAAACTCAATTTAATCAATACCGTCTACATTCTAGTTTTCTTTCCGTGTTTTCTACTAAAAGCACATTATTAACGAATGTTGATCATCCAATTAGAATAGAATGGAGTAAAATTGCCTTTATTGTCATTGATAGCAACCTAGTGAACATTGCTTACACTGAGAATATACGCGGTACGACTGGATAAACATGTCATAAGATACTTAATGGGATAAATAAGATACAAAAATAAGTTAAAGATCGGTAGTAGTTACAAGGTTGTGCTTGTAGGCTGGCCTAAGTTGTAAGTGCTTTGAAAACTTGGAGTGACGGCAGGAAATAAAACCGGAAAATACATTATTTACGCCACTTTCATCTCCAATTATTGAATTTGATTAAATCAGTTCTTTGTGCTTTCTATTTTTTTAAGTGGTGTCAACTAAAAACGGGGTATAACTTATTAATAAATTTGGAACTCAGTAGAGACATTGTGACATATTTGTAGATGTAAACAACTATTTATATTTAATGCAATTGCTGCTCTTTATATAACTGTAGTTCTCTTTCATTCTTTCACCTGTCTTCTAAGTCAATGCAGTATCAGTCATTGTAGATTAACTACCTTCAACATGCTTTCATTGTTTTCTTTGTTTGACCTATAGAGAGGCACTCAGCTCCCATGCAAGCTCCACGGCGCGGCCGTGCTGTCGGTGCGAACGTACGCTGACAAAGCAGCCAGTAAGATAAGGCCATAACTTATTCTGTAGCATGTGTCAAAGTTCGTCCCGAGTGACACATTCAAAAATTATTTTCTTTGGTCACAGTCGATGCAGACGTCACAGTGGTCGGTTCCGGTCCGGGCGGCTATGTTGCCGCAATCAAAGCCGCACAGCTCGGGTTCAAGGTAAAGAATGCCTTAAAAGTTTTTTGTTTTATTTTTATTTTTTTTGCTGGGTCTTAGAAAGAACCGTAATGGATTATACTTTCTTGATACAATTGTTCATAGATAGCAAGTCTATCTATTGGACCATTCGAGTAGTGTGCCAATATTTCTTTTTAAACTAAAATTATATTTAGAACATCTTTGTTTCTTGACAGACGGTTTGCGTGGAGAAGAACGCCACACTAGGTGGAACCTGTCTGAATGTCGGCTGTATCCCCTCCAAGGTGAGCCCTCTGATTTTCTTCACCATTCGTTTCTTTTGCAATGTAATACAGTTGACCATGAGGTAAGATCTTGGGCCCAAGCTCGAACCCAGGCTAAAAATGTCAATCGTTAAGTTGGGCCAGGTGTCTCTCGCCATTTTTTATTCTTATTTTTTTAATTCCTTTCCCTTCATTGAGGATCTGCACAGCATGCACTTTACCGAAGTCATTATTTAGATGACTTACTTTTACTTCTCCTTGAGTAATATTTTTTGAAGTAACAGTTCTTTTACTGAGAAACACACTTTGGCGCTGCAGTTATTATTTAGATAACCGTATCTAGTCATGTCAGGTTTATTTTTATAGCCCTTAATCACAAGAAGTCTCAAAGGGATTTACATACTATTATTACAACATCCCCTGATCTAAAACCTACACAAGCGCAAGGAAAAACTCAAAAATCTCAGCATGAGGAAATTACGAAACCTTAAGAATGGGTTGCAAATGAGGTATCCCACCTTTCCAGGATGACCATGCTGCAATGGATGTTGCAAGGGCATCAACAAACAGAACACAGACAATAACATGAAATACAAATGATTATTGAGCTTCAGATTATAAGTGTGTTTTTAGCCTAAATTGAAAAAGTTCCACTGAGGTTGCAGAGAATTCCACAGTGCTTACTAGACTATCGCTTAAACTCCAAATAAGTAAATCCAAAGAAATTTTTATCTTGTTTCTCGGTAGGAAATGCACCGCTTCCTCTACTCACCTCTACGTGGCTTACGTCAGAAATCTTTTACGCTTCTTGCCAATAGCTCACAAGCTTTAAAACCTCTCTTCCTGCTTTTCGGCCAAATCTTTCACTAGAAAATTATTTTCTTTTGGGTGCCATTTCGGTCAGTTTCATTTCTCTGCACTTTGCCGAAATTCGAAAAACCCCAAGGCGCGTACTTCAGCTAAAACTCAAACTTCGGCCCTAAAGTACATACGACGCCGAAGTAAAGCTTCAGGTTTATTTCGCGGTCAGTTCCTCAAATCAACTTAATCGGTCGGGTTGGGCAAAGTTGGGGCTTATAAACCCGTGGCCCCAGTCGAGTTGGGCTGAATTGTTTAGGCCTAATCTAACCCTAACCCTGTGATACGCTATGAATCTGTTCTCAGGTGGGGATCACTAGATGCAATTGTTTTATGGCATTGCATAGAAACCTTTGGTAGTTGGCAAGCTCATTCCGAACCCCCAGTACTCCAGATAAAAACCTTAAAATAACAACATAGTATTTGGCATGTACTACAAAAATGTAATATACATTTATCCATCCGTAAACTGCACTGCTTATCCTCAGTAGGGTCGCTGGGCATTGGGCAGGGGACACCCTGAACTGGTTGCCGGACTATACATATATATATATATCTATATATAGATATATATATATAAATATGAACGTGATAAAAAAAAATACATTTACCTTCGGTGTGACGTGACCTAAGCTGGTACAGTGGAGGTAGGAGACAGCTGGTTTAAAATGAAAAATAATTTCAAAAACCCATACTTGCCTTCAAAAGACTTTGTTGCTTTAATCGCCACCTTATTCTTAATTTTACTGATCACAGATTGGTTATGGCCATATTCATGATCGAGGATGACGATGCCTGTGACTTTGTATTTCTTGATTATTGCTAGCTACATTTCCATGGTTATAATGTTTTTGCTTTTGCCATTGACACCGCTGCAAGTTTTGGAACTCATAGCTAAACAAAATCAAGTTTGCTATTCATACTGGGCTTAAGAAAGACAAGAAAATTGTGGGAAGGGGTTTAGCCAATAGTTTGCTGCATCTTCATAGAGTTTTTATGCAAGCAAATGGCAGATTGTTATCTTGTATAACATAGACCAATAGCAGATGGGGCAGTTTTTGGCCAAGTGAAATAATTTGCTGATCATATTTTATGGTTGGCAAAAGGCTCTAAAAATGCATCTTATTCCTCATTGTAAAGTCAAAATTTAGTATGCTGAGGACACTATAACCCGGGGGTTTACTGTGTACATTTTGTGTTTGTGTGTGCAGGCCCTTCTCAATAACTCGTATTTGTACCACCTGGCTCACGGCAAAGATTTTGAGAGTCGGGGCATTGAAAGTAAGACTGAACACTGATAAAGTGTTTTGACTCCCAAAGAAAATCTGCTGACTCTGGTTTCTCTTTCAGTTTCTGGGATCTCCTTGAACTTGGAGAAGATGATGGCACAGAAAAGCGGGGCAGTCAAAGCGTTGACAGGGGGCATCGCTCATCTATTCAAGCAGAACAAAGTGAGACTTTCTATGAAAGGGTGGAATCTTTTCCTCCCTGCGCCACCCCAACCCTTCCCTTTCCTGTCAGGTGACCCACGTCAACGGCTTCGGAAAGGTGACGGGAAAGAACCAGGTGACGGCTATGATGGCCGACGGTGGCCAGCAAGTCATCAACACGAAAAACATTCTCATCGCCACTGGTTCCGAAGTCACGCCCTTTCCAGGAATTCAGGTACGGTTTTTGATTCAGTTTTTAGTTAACAGCATCCGGTATTAGTTTTTATGTTATGTGACGCGTCATCATCCCTTAGTTGTCGTGTGGGGATTATGTGTCAAAAAATGGTCCATCTTTAAAAACTTGAGGTAGAATTTCTAAGTGGTAATTTGTAATGGAAAGAACGGCCCGCAACTGAAGATGTAAACTATATATTACTGTCATGTTTACCCATCACCTAGCGACCTTTCTTTGTCTGTATCAAGTTGATAGTTAAGCTGCACACACATTTTTGAAACAGAATGGCGGAATTCCAGTCAGTTTATACCTGCCAAATCACCAAAAAATGTCATTTATTATGGAAAGTAACATCTCAAATAAGCACAAAGTATGTGCAAGCAGCAAGTTAGCGACTATATTTTAGCGATCAAGGTCAATGACAAAAAAACGAACGATCGTGCGAGCGGCCATTTTGTGTCCGACTGTTTTGCTTCATATACAACGCCGGTCCATTGGGTAAGTAAAGAGTAATAGTGTCTCAGACGACCGGTACATATTTACAGTAGCTTCATTTACACATAACTTGTATAATTAACTTTCCTTGGCTTGCACCCACCTTAAATACATCGTTAGTGTTGATGGGTCAAAAATAATAACTAAAATTAATAACAATGATTATTATCAGTATGATAATGTTTTAATATTTCCTCGAATGATGTTGAAAAGTTGGCTTTGAAGGTCCTTAAAAAATCGGCCGTGAAAAAGGTGTACAAACCCTGTGACGTGTTCTTTTTTCGGGTCGTGCAGATTGACGAGGAGACTGTGGTGTCGTCGACTGGTGCACTGTCCCTAAAGAAGGTTCCGGAGGAACTAATTGTGATCGGCGCCGGGGTCATTGGAGTGGAATTGGTGGGCGATTGCTGGGGGGGCGCTGATGCTGCTCACAGCGGACTCCCTTTGTCTCTGACTCCTGTTCGTTTTGCTACAGGGCTCCGTGTGGCAGCGCCTTGGCGCCAAAGTGACTGCAGTGGAATTCCTGGGCCACGTGGGCGGCATGGGGATCGACATGGAGATGTCCAAGAACTTCCAGCGCATCCTGCAGAAGCAGGGCCTTAAATTTAAGCTAGGCACCAAAGTGCTGGGAGCCACCCGGAGGCCAGACGGGAAAATGGACGTGGCGTGAGTAGCGGATTAGGCGTTTGAATCTTTTTGTCAATACGATTTCCTTGAGTGCTACTTTCCTCGTAAAAATAAACACACACACACACACACACACACATCTGTGTCATATGCATTGTTGTATTAGTTTGCAAAAATGGTGAAATCTGTATGCTGAATGAATGAATGAATTTTTGCATTCGTTGATTAAATGAATTATTAAGGGAAAAATAATCCTGATAAAGTCATACCATAATTTTGTTTGAGATCAGAGTTTGATCACCGATTTGTTTAAGTTCCCCAAAAAATCTTATCATTTGGAAAAATATATATAATATATTTTTGTACATTCCTGAGTAATTTGAAATACTCAAAATATGTATAAAACATGTACATCCATGATATTTATTTAAATGTCTACACAATAAAGATAAAAAAAATGTGAACAATATTATAGCATTTACTGTCCCTTTGAAGCATTGTTCAACTCAATGGTCAACTTAGTAGTTATTCTCACTGTTTCCCCCTTTTTCCTCCCCTTACTACTGACTTTTAGGACCCATTAATATTGCCAACGAAACACACCAAATCAGAATTTCTCAACATGTGTTGTCAGATAGACAATCTGTCTCTTTAATGATGCTATTAGTGTCGCCGAGATGGCCGCTCATATGAACTCTATTGGCCACGCCTTAGGCTGGGTTCGGCTGTTTGTGTGGATTTGAGTTGGGACTTTTTATTCGAATACCGCAGCAGAGATTAAATTGTTGGGTCGAACACATATTTTAAAAAAATATACAATCTTTCAAGTGCCGATGTGTCACTGTGTAATTAAACTGGTGTCCATTCAAATTATTCTCATACGGGGCCAGTTTGTGAAACGTTTTCTCTGTGGCTTCAGTGTGGAGGCAGCGGCGGGGGGCAAAAATGAGACTCTGACGTGCGACGTTTTGCTGGTATGCATCGGCCGTCGACCTTTTACGCAAGACTTGGGCCTGGAAAGTGTCGGCATCCAGCTGGACAACCGCGGCCGCATCCCCGTCAACGGACGCTTCCAGACTAACGTGCCCAGGTGTGATCAATGCCCAGAGTGTTTGACTCAAACATTGGGTTAAGGAAATTGGTTGGAGGCGGATAAAAAGAGTGATTTTTCTTGTATCTGCCGATGCTGAGTCTGGATCCGATGCATCGCCAATGCATGAGAAAATATGATTTTTCTAATAATTTGTAGATGCAGACATTTATATGGACATGTTATATTTCTTCCTATATTATTATACCAATTCGTCAAATTGATTTTAAAACACTCAGAATTAAATAAAAGTACTATGCTCCCTTTTAGGCACAAAGTTTGATCAAACAAAATGGTTCTCATTTGCATGACATTGGGTAAATATCTTGATAAACAAATGATTTCTAAAAATTGCAGATGCCGAAAAATCAACAATAAAATGACATATTATAAATTTACATTATTTGAATGTACACAATCCAGTTCACCTTTTTTTTAAAAAATATATATTTATGGAGGAATGGGCCAAAAAGGGACCCAGGGGACAAAACCCAAACTTTTTTTTAATCGGCGGGATTGTGTTCCAAAAATAAACAGTGATAGGTAAAATCCTTTTTTTTAACAATGATTATACAATTAATGTATTATACTCTAAAACCAAATAACAACTCCTACTTACAGGCTCAAGCATTTATTTAACAAAGTAAAGTACTGTAGAACCCTTTTTTTCACTACTGTACCATCAAATAATGATAAGTGGGGAGACTGTATAGCTTTTCAGAATGCAGAATACTATGCATGATGTAAACATGTGAAGTCACAAAACCATGCAAGGTAAATGGCGTTGGGAATATATACATTAGTTCAGCGAGCCAGATTGAAATAATTGGTGGCCTGGATTTTGCCCACCCATGTCGTACGCCGTCTAGCCCAAAGAGTCTGCAGTAGAGTTCATAGAACTTTTTTAAAAATCCATTAAATTAAGTTTTGAAATTGAATGGGAAACAAAAATTTGACATCATAACACCATAAAGCTCAAATCTTCATATGATTGTAATGGTTTTCTAAGTGGAAAACCAGACCCACCATCTTAAGTTCTCATTGCGTTTTGACGGCAGCATCTTCGCCATCGGGGACGTGGTGGCGGGGCCCATGTTGGCGCACAAGGCGGAGGACGAAGGCATCATCTGCGTGGAAGGCATGGCGGGCGGCGCCGTGCACATCGACTACAACTGCGTGCCCTCTGTCATCTACACGCACCCCGAGGTGGCCTGGGTGGGCAAGACCGAAGAGCAGCTCAAAGAGGAGGTCAGCGTACCTTGGACTCGTTCAACCGGCTCATGTAGAAACTAGGACTACTACTGATGACTATTTTAACCGTCGACTACTCAAAGGCCGTTAAGACTATTAGCCAATTATTGGATCGTAATATTTTTTCTTAAAAATAGCATGAACTTGATTTGATTATGTGGCAAATGGTAATAAACACGGGGAAAATTGGCACAATGAAAAAAATCTAAAGCCAATTAGACGCGGTGCTCAGCCAGTGGAGACATAATTCCATAATTAACCTTTGTCCATTTTTGTAGGTACAGGCAAATGGTAAATGGTCAACATTTCTATAGCGCTTTTCAAGTCAATGAAGACCTCCCAAAGCACTCTACAATGTGCTTCACACTTATCCTTTCACACACACACTCACACACCAATAGGGAGTCAGCCATACCTGCTCAATAGAGCCGGGAATCAAACCTGCGACCTCTTGATCCCAAGACGAGCGCTCTACCTCCTGAGCTAATGCCGCCAAGTAAACATTTTTTCTATCCCTGTAAACTAAGAACAGGCACATAGACAGCAGTAGAACAGTGAATAAAACAAATATTAGAACACCTGGTCACTATAACAACTTAGCTTGTCTGTTTAGCAATCTGTGGCCTTAGTAGGAAAGCATCCATGGACCGTAAATCCACTTTTAGCTACACAGTCTCACATTGTGGCATTTGACATCATATTCTCCTTTGCTTTTAACAGTCTGCCATTTTCATTAATCGATCATCTCTTTTCAATGTAATGAGTCAGTAAAAGGCTAGCTGCCGTCATGTTTCGCAGTTTGTTCTATCTTTAAACAACATTTGCTGCATGTGCGCCTGGCTTTTTGACTGACTGCATATTGCAGCCTATCACAGTTACATACAAAGATAGTCCCACCCAACACACACATACAGAGCGTGCAACCTGCCCCTTTTAGCCTCTGGTGTGTGTTGTCTGCTCTCACACAGGCATTTGATTAACAGAGTAGAATGATCTCACGCATACGTTTGAAAATTGCTGCATATCGATCATAAACGCGGGACAGCGAGTCAACTCGCAAGTCGCATTAAAAATCAGTTAAAGAATGACAATCTCGTGCAAATCGGGCCATTATGTACGTTACCGCTTGAGACACTGATGCTATTGCACATGAGCGACTTTCAGCAGAGGTCGCATTCTTGTAGAGATGCTTACTCAGTTAGAAAAATGTTCCTGATGACATTAGTCGACAGTGGAATGAATTGCTTTTCACGTGACTTCAGGGCGTCCCCTACAAAGTGGGCAAGTTCCCGTTTGCCGCCAACAGTCGCGCCAAAACCAACGCTGACACGGACGGCCTGGTCAAGATCCTCAGCCACAAGGAGACTGACCGAATGCTGGGCGCGCATATCGTCGGAACCGTAAGTTCGCCACTGCCTTCCGCCCATTGATTCATTCATTCACCCGCCGTGCGCTTGCGCGCTAGGGAGCGGGCGAGATGATCAACGAAGCCGCCCTCGCCATGGAGTACGGCGCCTCCTGCGAGGACATCGCCAGAGTTTGCCACGCCCATCCGGTATGTCGTGGCAGGAAGTCATTCACTAGACCGCCATTTTAACTGGAACACGACTTAACTGAAACTGTGATAAATATTCTGGATAGCTCCAAGCTGTTGAATGTACAATAGACCCCTGGGATGCAGCAATAGTCTGTTCTGGGTTGGGGATCGCAAAGTGAAATTGCTTTAAAGTGTGGGATAGCAATCTATGGCAATTTTCTTTGAAACTACATTACTCCAGATAAAACATTGAAATAACGAAAGTGGATGATAGTAACAACATGAATAAATAACATTCTAAAATGAAACGAAAAAATATGTATATATTCCTGGTGTGACGCGGCTTGAGCTGGTACACTGTAGTAGCGGGTGGATACAGAGAGGGAGAAGATGGCAATGGCCGAATAAAAACTAAACAAATTTAAAATCATTGCGAGTATTGTTTGAATGGTAGAATATTTCTTTGCTTTAATCATCTCCTTATTTTTAATAATATTCCCAATCACTGATTAACTAGGGCCCTGGAACTTAGCAAGGGTATTGATTGTGGGCTTTTTTTTTCGTATTTCTTGAGAATTGCAAGTGTCGGTTCCATGGTTATCATGTTTTTGCTTTTTTCTTTAGTAACACTGCAATATTTGGCCCCATTGCAAATAAATGCATTACATATAACAGAATTTTGTATCGTGGACTCACTAAGTCTCTATGAAGCACACAAGATTTTGAACAAAGGGTGCATTGTGGGATGGAGTTAATGTGGGTATTTTCATGGTCAGTGACGTAAATCAATGGCAGGCCAGCGTTTTCTATGATGTAGCTTAACTCGTTGTCTATACTAACCCTAACAAGGGGCGGAAAAACCTCTTATTCCACATGGGAGTGTAAAAATAACGGAACTCCGGGGGTCTACTGTATAGAAAAACGGTAACTGTCCAACCAATTTTCTGACAAAAATGTTTGTGGAAATGTGGAAAAACAATGAAGTTATATATTTCATTAATTCTACTCTGTTCTTGTGGTACCAGACTGTGTCGGAGGCGTTCCGAGAAGCCAACCTTGCCGCCTCCTTTGGCAAGGCCATCAATTTCTAAAGCGCTTCAGCGTGGATATGGTCTATGCACCTGGAAGTTGCCGGAAAGTGCGGCAACTTACACCAGAAAAGCACCTGTTTTCTTCTACTACCCTACTTTCTATCGTACATATTTACATATTCAATAGAACAATCGAGAAGGCGGGAATTTTGTTTTATTTTGCAGTCGAAAGCTAACTTTGTCATCATGTCGGGAAGCAGAAAAATATAACTGTTCTTGTCACAGGCTTTGCATCCTCCAGAGGTGGGTCTATTTAGGGGCGAGGGACAGACAGAAATTGTTGGATCAGAACTCAACTTTATTTATTTCTACTTCCTGTACGTCGGCGAGCGGAGTTTTCGCTGCCGCGTATCTGGCTTTTAGGACCTGATTCAGAAATTGTGGAAATGAAATAAAAACATGCTCAATAACCTTGTTTAATGTTGTTTTTACATTTTAATTGTTGTGGTTCAACAATGTCACATCACATACTTGATTGCTCCTTTTGTAGATTTGGATGATGGAAAAGATGGAGGATATATGTGCACTTGACAGTGAAAATGGCCAGCCCTTTATTTTGTTGGAGACTGACTTTAGGAGGTGTACTACATTCCAATTCTACAAAAAACAAACACTCCCTGTAACATAATGGCTTTTACACTAGAAACATTCAGATATTTTTATTTTTTTTTTCTGCTTCAAAATTTTACCTTCTAAATACATATTCTCACTGCAACAATTCCATGAGGAAGATCAAGAAGCGGCATTTTCCTCCTTTTGTTACAAATTCTTGATGGCAAGTATTTTGTCCCTGCCTTTTTGTTTGCCTATTTTAGGCATTTTATTTTTTATCTAATCCTGTTTGAAAACAATCTTAAATGAGTAAAATGTTTTACAATCTGTTGGATAGTTTTGCTTAATTTTAGGATTGTTTGTTTATTCACGAAAGGATTAAATGCTCAAGGGTAATGTCAGTGTCTGAAACTCGTAAGAAAAAGTTAGCGGACACCAGGGCAAACAACTCGGAAAAGTTGCCTGCCCCGCCTTAAAGTTGCCCCCCCTGTTTTTCACAACTTGAAACACAATAAGACAACTCATCGCAAAAAAAAAAACATTGTTGCAAAATATTAAGGATTGATAATCAGAATATATATAACAGAACAACACTTTAAAATTAGGTTTATTATGAATCTACTTATAACAATCATTGCATGTATATGACATCGCTGCTTTCCATCTGCCATCAGTATGTACCTGTATTTACTCATCTTCAATCATGCAATGTTTGCCTAGCGTCGTTTGCTACAAGCCACGTGAATTCCTCTTTCCACGATGCTTTTAATGTACGTTTTGTAGCGTCATCAGTTTTGTTAACTTCTTTTGAATCTTCTGTATGTTTACGTTTTGTAGCGTCATTAATTTTGTTAGCTTCTTTTGAATCTTCTGTACGTTTACGTTTTGTAGCGTCATCAATTTTCTTAGCTTCTTTTGAATCATCTGTACGTTTACGTTTTGTAGCGTCATTAATTTTGTTAGCTTCTTTTGAATCTTCTGTACGTTTACGTTTTGTAGCGTCATCAATTTTCTTAGCTTCTTTTGAATCATCTGTACGTTTACGTTTTGTAGCGTCATCAATTTTCTTAGCTTCTTTTGAATCTTATGGGGCTGAGATTTTGGCTTGATTCCTGGTAAGGATATGTCTGTGTGCAGTTTCCTCACGCGTGAGAATATAAGCAGACGTTATTTCAGACCCTGGTCATGTCCATGGGTCACAAAACAGGCAGCCCTTTTCGTCAAGCCTTGTTCAAACCAGAACAACAAAAACAACAGACACTCGAGCTGGACTTACGAATGTGGCGGATGACACTTTTAGCTTCACATTTTCTGCCAAAACGAGCAAGCCGGCTCTTAACACAAAGGGGAAAGAAAATCAAGACCAAAATTTAGAGGAAGGCTGCAGGTAAGAAATCGTTTTTGCACTTTTTTCTTTTCTAAATGTGATCTACGTTTTGAAGGCTTTTTTAGTTTGAGTGCAACCCTGAGGCAAAAATACTCTGCCTTTATTTGAGTAACAAGTGTGCTGAGCAGGCGTGGTCAGGAGTTGCCGCAGATGCTGCAAGTTCAAGCCGAAGAGACCGAGTGTTGAAATGTGAGGCAAAAAACAGTTCAGAACTTGGACATCAAGCCTTCAGGTAACATTTCCATTGTCTGTCTTGTGGCTTTAACCCTCCTGGCGTCTTAGGGGTCAAAATGACGTGCCAAGGTGCTGTTAAAAGCCCCACAAAAGATCCCCTGAATTATGTTGTATTTAACCTTAAAATGTTATGACGTTTCCTAGATTGTAGAATAAATGAAATGTTGCTTTTCTTCACGTTTTCATGGAAGCTTTATAAACCTGACCTAGGATCAGGGTTGGGTAGAGTTACTTTAACTTGACTACTTTCAATTACTTTTGGATTACTCCAATACCAAATATGCTAATAAAATACAAAATTGACTAAATATGAATAAAATTACTAAATTTTATGCAGGCTTGGGGAGTAACAGAATACATGGAACGGCGAAAATGATGTTGGCAAGCTGTTTGGATTTGTTTTTATTTTGTTTCTGTCGCATTTTGTGTTAGTTTTCCCGAAGATCAAAGAGATCAAAGCCAGGAGAGAAAGCTTACCACGTGTTGTGAGTCATAATTTTATTCATATTTAGTTTCTTTTGTCTTTTATTAGCATATTTGGTATTGGAGTAATCCAAAAGTAATTGAAAGTGATCCAGTTAAAGTAACCCTACCCAACCCTGAGCAGAAGGAAGACTGCTTCGGAGTGAGTTGGAGGACTGTAACTGAAGCAGTTTTCCCGTTCACTTCCCTTGCAAGTAAAATCATACACAATTCTCTGTGTCTTTTTGTATGCAGGTTTTGGTTACAAGTGTTGGGTTGAACCTGACAGTTACCTACATTTTGGGATATTTATTATATGTTATTAAATGTCAAACCTCTGTGTTGGATGTCCCTTAAAAAAAGTTTGTTTCTAGCTTTTACTATTCTTTAGTAAGCAACAGTTGAACATTTTTAAGTTTCTTGAAAATATTGAAACTTATGACTTTTGCATTTGTGATACCTCACTCAGGGGCCGCCCACAAACTCTCAATCGCTGAATAGAGGAAGCGACACGAAGAAGTTGGGCTCCACAGTTTGTGGGCAAAGATCTGATCAACGCCATTCCTGGCATCTCGTGGTGATTTATTATACTGAAATCATTCCCAGAGTCTTGATACTAACTGATCAGCAGCACCAAAGCCTTTAGGATGTTTTTTTTTTCCAAATAAAAGGGAAGAAAATGTATTTGAGTTTTGGCACTCACGGACAATGCTTCTGAATACTCATTCATACTGAATGAGTTAAGAAACTTCTGAGCTTGTTAGTTAGTCTTTGTTTTAAGGGAGATACAGTGTCTGCGAGAGGGGAGCAGGTCAGAAAGGTGTTGGCCTGGGTGAAAATGATTATTAATAACGTGTTGACAATGCTGTCCAGACTGGACATAGCGCAGCCCATGATGTCCTGGGCTGTATAGATGACAGTCTTTAGCTATGTTCCCTCTAAGCTGCGTGTGTACGCAATTGGGCACAAGAAAATGAAATGAAATAATCTGCATTTATATAGCACTTTTCAAGTCAATGAAGACTTCCCAAAGCACTATCTAGCCAGCTCACAAAAATCATGGCTCGAAATTGCTAATAAGAAGCGAATGAAGTCAAAGTTGCAGTGCATGAAGGTAAAAATACAAGGGTTCCCCTGACGTTGTGTTCTAGATGCGGTATTTGGAAGTCAAGGTCGAAGTAGAACGAAGTTGAGTAAAGTCAGTAGAGTTTTTTGAGAACCGGCTTCTTCAGCTCGGCTCACTAAAAAGAACCGGCTCTTTCGGGTCCCAAACGGCTCTTCACGTTGTTTTTGCTTCTTTAATCCCTACACAACCAAATATTATCTAGAATTATGCACAAAATGACTTAAATGAAAAAGTAGTGAAGAGGTGGGAAAAAAAACAAAAGGAGAGAAAAAGAGAAAGAAAGAAGGAACAATTCCGAAAAAATGAAAAAGAAACAAATAAAAGGAAAAAGGAAATGGAGAACAAAAAAGCAAGAAAAAAGTAACAGCTGGGAAAAAATAAACACAATAACATTTTTTTTAATAAAAGGAATTTTAAAAATAAAGTTGAAAAAACAGGGAAAAGCAAGAAAAAGTTTGTGTTCCATTTAAATCATTTTCATCTTTTTGCCAACATAGAACTTCCACTAAAAAATGTAATTAAATACAGTTCTGTATCGTGCAACCAACTAACTAAGCCCCCAAAAATGTTTAGTATTATGCGACAAAAGATACCAGAAAAAAAAGGAAATGGAAATCTTGTGAAAGAATTGTAAAAACAAATGACGTTTGTAGTACCTGCAACCTTTGCAATCGTACATGAGTCAATTAATTCAAAAGTGAAAAATGAGTTTGCATTGCCGGAAACTCTGCAAAATGTAACACGATGTCAAGTTTTGGACATGTTTGATAATGATTTTAGTTGCCACACTTGGGATTGCTGTTGCTCACTGTTGTTTCAATTGTTGCTCACCGACTTTGTGTGAACGCTCAGACCCGTGGAAAATTAGAGGGAACATTGGTCTATAGCAAGCCCAATATGAATATTGAACAAGAAATTAACATAACAGTCAAGACTAGGATTTGTTTGGACTGAAACAGGATCCCTTCCATCAAAAGGGGGAGCTGACCACGTCACTTGACCACCCTGGACCTGGCTTGCAGTCGCCAGGAGAAAACCAGGTCCTCGTCTCGGCCTCATCCGTGAGTCACCTTCATGTTGACTTTGGCAAATGTGCGTGAAAGCTAGAGAAGCAGGGAACACGTTTGTCTTGTTTGACGCTTCCCGCTACGTTGCCTGGGTCGAAGTCAGAACTCTGAAAATTAAGCTTTATCGAGGCTAAATGGAAACCTAATTTTTTTTTTTTCCCGTCTCAGCTCCTGATCTCTCATCTTCAGCATGTCGTTGCTGCTTCCTCGCCCCTCCTTACCGGACATCTCCGACATTTTCGGTACCAACACCATTTTCGGTACCAACACCTCAGCCGGTGACGTCCTGAACCAGATCGTTAAGAAAATCCCGTGTTAGTAAAACGCCCACACAACACACAAAAACACTCACTACGTTATATTTGTACCTGATCCCTTTTGGGATGACTGAACCTTAGATAACGTTTTATATTTACAGAGACAAAGCGAAACTGCTTTGAATATGCCCTCGTGCAGAGGTCAGAAACCTGGGGCTCTGGAGACGCATATTGGTGTCATGATTACAGATATGCCTCACCTTTGCCCTCTCCTTTTGCGGAAACTGCCTCGAACTCTGATTGGCTCTCTATCCCTATTCAAACCCACTCCTTTCTGTCCCCTGTGCTCAGTCCGTCTGCGAACCTCAGTTTACACTAGGCAGGCCTTTTTTTCGACCCTGACTCCAACCTATTTTTTGCTCCTGTCTGTCCCCCGGCTTCGACCCGTTCTTTGATCCTGATCACGTCTACTCTCCCGTCTCGGCTTTCGACCTTTTTTGTCCTCAACCACGTCTACTCTTCTTTCCTGGCTTACGACTCCCGTCCGCCCCCGACCACGTTTTTGCTCTCCTGTCCTGGCCACTGACCCGTTTTTCCGTTCCCGAAACCGCCATCGCTCGCCACGGAATTCCCACTTTCGCGTTCAGAGCGACCTGCCTCCCGCGCCCAGCGATCACCGGATCGTGTGGGCAACACTTTCCTTTCTTCCAATAAAACTGAGAAACAAAACGCAAGTGGGTCCTGTCTCCGTTCTGGTCTTGACAATTGGGCTCATTTCTAACCCCATTTATGCATCCAAAGGTTAAAATATTCACATGTTTACCCCGGAGTTCCTTGTCAAATAGATTTTTGTATTTATTTATTGTGCGATGGTTTTCTTCATGACATTGAATGTACGAATGGATGCATTTTTAACTAACTACATTTTAGTTTAAAAAAGTTGTATGAAAGCAAAAAGACCGTTTCAATCATTGATATCGAAACAGAAATTTGACTCAAAACAATATTGTTTTCTCAGTACCTGAATGGGCCATCTACGTGCTGGCGGTGGGAGGTGCGGCCCTCATCTTTCTCCTGGCGTGCTGCGTGTGCTGCTGCAGAATCCAACGCAAGCTAAGGCGGCGCAAGAGACCGGACGCTCTGGTCAAACTCCCGCTGCACGGCGAAAAAAACGGCACGACAGTGAGAAAAACTGTAACACTTTCCGTTCCTGTCGTTTGCATTTTAGGGCTGCAACATACGATGACTTGAAAAGTTGATAATTTTGGACAGGACGTCGTTGGGCATCGCCCAAAATATACGCAGAGACGAAATATGGCAGAGAGGGAACATCCTTTATTCGGCAACATTCATTCATTCAAGCTACGTTCAAATTCGCCCAAGAGACGCTTGGCTTTTATACTGTGTTGAACAAGATCACGTAATGTTTTTCTCGGAATCGAAAGTATTTTTTCCGGCCTCAGCTCGCTTAGTCAACAACTTGTGATTTCTTGCAATAACATCCTGCCAGATGTCTGCACACAATAGGCTATTGTCAACTCAAAGGCTGCTGATTTACAGTTAATCCACAACAATAATTGTTAGATTTTTCTTAAATTTAGCATGAAGTTGTTTCGATCATGTGGAAAATGCTAATAAACATAAGAAAAATGGGTTGATTAAAAATGTCTTTTATTGAACATGCTTCGGATTCGTACAAAAATAACAAATAGGCACAGTGTTAGGTCAGTAAAAACATTTCTACATAAATAAAACTTGAGTCTATTGTTTAGGGACAGGCAAGTACAAAATGAATTCCAAACAAGTACAGTCATCCCTCATTTTTCACGGGGGTGCTCCGGTAGTCAAAAATTGCCAAGTAGAAAACTTTTATTTATTCTATCTATTATTTATAACTCAAGAACAATCTCAATTTACAGGTTTCATGTATTTGTTTGACAAATACTAGTATTGTGCTTTATAAATCCCCTTTACTTCATATGATACTTCCCCGCCGTCATGTGGACATGATGAAAACTGCATTTACCTTTCGGTTCTCTCCTACAGACACAATTTTTTTCCATTATCAAATATTTTTGTTGAAGCACCAGGAAGCCACAATAGAGCGCTAGGTTAAGTTTAGCGGGATTATAGGTTTAATCTTGTTGGCAATAGAATACCCAGACGCATAAGTGAGCTAAGCGGCTGCTTAAGGCCCCGCAACCACTTGGGGGCCCCCAAGAGTCGTTAACTTTTTTTGGTGCCAACGTTGTCACTTTATGTGTCCACTCAAAAATACTTCTACAGAAATACTACAAAAATACTACACGATAACTATATTACTAAATCAAATCAAATCAAAATATAGTGCTTAAAAACAGGGACGTCATATATTATTTTGCCTTCATTCTGAAAATAGTATAGAATTACTACAAAAATACTACTACAGTAATACCAGATTACAAAATAGTACTACAGAATTATTAACTCCAAAAATACTACAAAAAGACAGTAATATTACAAAAATACAAAAGAAATGGGACAAAAATTCTACTAAAATGCTGCTAAAATACTGCTTTGGAAATACATCAATCATACTTTTACTCAAATGCTAAAAAGATCTAAATACATAGTACAATATAAAAAATTATGAGAGATATATTACTACAAAAATACTACAACTAGAGATTTCCAACAGAAATACTGCACATTACACCTATCGCGATACTACAAAAATTCTCACAAAGATACTACAAAAATAAAACCACTATAAAACTGTACTACAAAAATACTACAGGTATACAACAAACATTCTTATATGGAAATATTACCAAATACAACAGAGATAGTACAAAGAATATAAAAAAACAATAATTATAGAGTATCATAAAGCTACTGTAATAACATAAAAATACAAAGGATATACAACAAAAAAACTACTTTCGAAATACAACAAAGGTATTACAGATATACTAAATAAATACTACTATGGAAATACTACTTAAAAATGACTTCGGAAATACTACAAAAATAGTAAAAATAAAATAAAACTACAGTAACACTACAGAAAATACAGAAATTCAATAAAATCTGACTTCATAAATGCTAAAAAACCTTAAAAAAACACAGTAATACTTCAAAGCTAGATAACAAGTTAAGTGCATAAAACAGGGACGCAATATCCTATTTTGCTCTGGAACATGGAATATGTTCTAGCATGGATGCTAATGATCAAGTAATAGGGGCCCCCAATTCTCATTTTGCTTAGGGCCCCAGGAAGGTGTGGGCTGGTTCTGCCTGTACCTCTGTTCAGCCATTCAGAGTACTGAACACTATGTACATTGAAAATCCACCGAGTAGTGAAACCACGATAATAACCCGGGATACAGCAAAGGAATAACTGTAAGCAATAATACTCGAATCCTATCGAGGCGAATCAGACTCCTTTTCGTTCAAATTTTTAAAATTTAGTACTTGATGTTGACGCCGTCATTTGAGACTGTGTCGCGAGTGAGTTTTAGCAGAGATGGTGCTTATGAAGAGATTCCTAATGTTTTCCCACTCTCATTCATCTGTGTCAGCTGGGTTCGGGTCGCGGTAACTCCGGCGCCACCCAGCAACCGCGAGGAAAACTGCTCTACTCGCTGGAGTTCGACGCCAAACTCTCCGAGGTAACCAAAATCCTATTCGGGCGGCAGGGATGCTCACTTTTCCGTGTTCCCGCCTAGCTGAGGGTGTGCGTGAAGCGAGCCAGCAACCTGAAGGCCATGGATGTGGGAGGAACTTCGGACCCTTACGTCAAGGTCTACCTCCTGCCGGACAAGACCAAGACCTGCGAGACCAAAGTCCTGAAGAACACGCTGGACGCTACCTTCGACGAGACCTTCAACTTCCAGGTACCGCCTACGACACGGGTCACCCACCTTTTTGATGCGAAGGGCTGCGAGGTTGATTCATGTTCCGAAAACAACACTTATCATGTTTCCGTGTTATAACCAGGTTGTGAAGTTGTGAATTAACATAGGCCTAGTCAATCACTAAAACAAATGTCCTAGAAAATCACAATAAATCACTGGTGAGCTATTTTTATAACCTGTCAGTGGGTTAACCAGGTGTTTTGAGGTGGCTACGTGTGTCACAACCAGAACAGGACCCACTTGCGAGACGTTTACCACAAGTTTTATTGAAAGAGAGAGGAAGGGCTGCGCCAGACATGGGCAAACTACGGCCCGCGGGCCATATACGGCCCGTTGGTCTTTTTAATCCGGCCCGCCAAACATATCCCAGTTATATCTAAATATACCGGCAAACCTTTTTCATTTACCTTCCCCGGTAATGCCCTCATTTCACCAATAGATGGCGCGTTTGAGCATTTGCCCACTTTTCTTCGCGGTTAAGCTTTTCCCAGCAGAAGCACTCTCCTTGGTTTCCGCGGTAAAGCTTTCCCCCTTCTAAAAACAAACATGAGTTTATCAAAGAAAAGAAAAGTCGACAGTGAGTGCCGAGTTTTTGAACCTGAATGGACAACAAAATATTTTTCCAAAAAAGTCCAATCAAAGGCTGTAAGATTCGCGGTTTTTAAGGAGTGTCGCGGTTTTTAAGGAGTACAATATTAGCCGTCACTTCGCTATGAAGCATTCCAATTATGCCAGCAAGCTGTCGGCGCAAGAAAGGGCAGCTACTACCAAGGCAAGCTTTTTGCTCCTAATTTTTATCCGAGGAATAAATGACAGCTTTGAGATGACGGAGGAGTTTTTGACCATGGAGTCCCTGAAGGGAACAACGCGGGGAGAGGACTTGTATGACCAGGTTTCTGCAATCGAGAAACATAAACTACCTTGGAGTAAACTTGCCAATGTCACGACGGACAGATCACCAAATTTATCAGAAAAAAACGTTGGGCTGCTGAAATGATTCCAGCATAAAGTGAAAGAGGAAAACCCTAAACTGGATGCTATTTTCCTTCACTGTATTATCCATCAGGAATCACTTTGCAAGTCTGTATTACAGCTTAGTCATGTTGCAAATCCAGTTGTAAAACTATGCGTGAGGGGACTCCATCATCGTCAGTTCATCATGTTCCTGGAGGATATTGATGTGGATCATCAGGACTTACTTTACCACTCTCGTGTCCGTTGGTTAAGTTTTGGAAAAGTGTTTCAACGCGTTTGGAACCTGAAAGAGGAGATCGGCGCATTTTTAGAGTTCAATGAGAAATCTGACGAATTTCCTGAGCTACGAGACCAGAACTGGCTTTGTGATTTTGCATTTGCTGTGGATGTATTTTCACACTTGAATGAGCTGAATGTGAAACTGCAGGCGAAAGATCAGTCTGTGCACGACATTTACAAACATGTTACAGCGTTCAAATCTCAGCTCATTTTTTCTCCAGTAAAGTTGCAAACACATCCTTCACTCATTTCGCCACACTTGACACTCAGAAAGAGGCCACGCGATATACAAAGAAATACAGAAAATCACTGGATGACCTGCACAGAGAATTCAGTCGCCGGTTCTCTGATTTTGAAAACATTGATGAGTCACTTCAGTTCGTGTCTTGGCCCTTCTCACAAGACCCTGAAACAGGCCCACATGAGGTGCAATTGGAACTGATCGATAGTCAGTCTGACGCCACCTTGAAGGAAAAGTTCACTCTTAAACTTAACGACTTTTATGCTTCACTGAAGGAAGCCACCTTTCCAAACCTACGGAGGACAGCACAGAAGATGCTGGCCTTGTTTGGCTCGAGCTATGTATGTGAGGAGACATTCAGTGTTATGAACATGAAAAAAGTCCGTCACAGATCCAGGATAACTGACCAACACCTTGGATCTATCCTGAAAATCGCCACAACAAAACTTACTCCTGACTTTGATGCACTGACAAAACAGGGAGATCAACAACACTGTTCCCACTGAAACTGATGGTGAGTTTTCCTGCTGTGTTTATTCAACTGAAATGTAAGTAAATGAATCATTAATAGGTCAAATCCTGTATGTAATTCATATAACACTGAATCCATCTGTTTTTGGCTCAGCCCCTCTGTCAAATTTTAGAACTCACTGTGGCCCTCGAGTCAAAAAGTTTGCCCACCCCCGGCCTGCGCCCACGATTGGGTGCGGGAAGCAAGTCGTTCTCGTACTCTGATTGTGATCCGAACCCGGAAGTGTTCTGTAAGCGAGCGATGGGGCTGTCAGGGGCGGAAAACTGGCCGGTAGCCGGGACTGGGAGAGCAAGACGTGGTCGGGGTTGAAAACGAGTCGTAAACCGGGACGGGAGAGCAGACGTGGTCTGGATCAAAACAGGTCGTAGCAGGAGACAAACAGGAGCAAAAAACGGGACAGGCGTGAGTCAGGGTCAAAAAAGGCTTGGCTAGTATATACGGAGATTCGCAGACGGACTGACCATGGGGGACAGACAGGAATAGGTTCAAATACTGACAGGGAGCCGATCAAAACCCGCGGCAGTTGGTGCCAAAAGAGCAGGCACAGCTGAGTCACATCATGGTGCCATCATCTACCATGTTGGAGACCTGACCTACAAGATCACGCTTATGCCAATTTAACTCCTTCTTGACCCATCTCCTAAAAGTAAATGTTTCTGACTTTCATCATACTGTACAGTGAAACTTTGCTACGCTTTACTTGGTTCCGTTACTTCACTAATTTGCATTGTGTTCTGCATTCTGATTGGCTAAACAGACTCTTGCGTTTTCTCCAATCTGTATCAATAATGTTGCACGTACAAATTCAAGTTTCTCCAAAACCCGCCTGGTCTACAAAACGTTCTGGCCCGACAAAGTTATTAAATTGAATTGTCTCGAAGATGCCTGTCTGCTATCCGTTGACATCACGGCTGAATAAACATGATGATATGCTATTGGCTGAACTACATCCCACAATGCCTTTCAGATTCTTCGTTTGGCTAGGAATCTACAGCGATACATTATTGTATTTTTTGTACTGTATTTTTTCACTCTGGGTTCAGGGTTTGCAGTGATGCTAAAGGAAGAAGCAAAATCAGGATAACCATGGAAACAAAGCTTGAAGCTATCAATAAATACTAAGAAAGAATATGACTGTAACCAATCGACAATAAAGACTATGATTAAAAATTAAGTAATTAACGCAAGGAATTCTTCTTTAGGCATGATCATTGCAAGTAAAAGTTTTAAGATTCACCCCCCTGCATCCACCTGCTACTCCACTCAACCAACTCAAGTAACGTCACACCATAGGTCAATTAAATTTGATTTTTCCTTTAGATGTATATCTATTAATGTTACTTAATCCGATACTGTACACATAAATTACACATAACTATTACTTATGAAATACTATTTTGTCATCTTTGTTTTTATCTGGAGTACCAAGGGTTTGGAAGACATTAGCTCTACATTCGTATAGGTTTCTATCCCTCGCTATACAGCAATTTCGCTAGAACCGATTCCTATCGTATCACGATATCGGGGTTTACTGTACCGCTCTTTAGACATACTAATGCTAATTTTTGCCAGAGCTCCATGTAGGCGTAGATAGTATTTCAGACTGCTATGATATAAAGCTCCAGAATTTCATCTACCTGTAAATAAGAAATTAAGACTCTAATTTGACAGTTTCTACTATGTTTTTTTTCTCGAGAGATCTCCAAGGCGAACTTGGCAAAATCGACGGCAGTCCTTCAGGTTTTCGACTTTGACCGCTTGTCCAAAAACGACATCATCGGGGAGCTGCGTCTAAAACTGGAAGACGTGGACTGGAATCACGTCATTGAAGAATGGCGGGATCTTCAAGAACCTGCCGACTTGGAGGTCATTGAAAAGATTTTGAAATCTTCTTGAGACAAATTTGAGCACTCCAACTGCAAATTTAAATGGAATATCAGAATACTTTTTTTTTGTTATACAAAAACCACCTGTCAGGAGGTGTCAAACGGACCCAAGCGCGGTCACAAAAGATGTATGTGGTCTAACCCCCCTAGAAGGGGCATTTATTCTAACAGCAACAACAAAAAAATTTACTGGCGAGAAGGGGATGTGTGATGGAGATAGCAGAGAAGGAGATTTGAGAGGGGATCTCTTGGGAATACCTTTAAGAAGACCTGAAGTGGCAGGCCTTGAGACAAAGAGGGAAACGTTTAGAGGGAGACTTGAGAGTGGATCTTGCGGTTGAAAGAATTTGTTGTGGACTGTGGATGATAACTAATGATAAGTATGTAAGTATCTGGTGAAAGTCGTGGGATGACGTTGTTGCAAGAGGTCACTAGCTAATATGCTGAAGGAGCCGGGGCGGATGACCTTCACGAGGTATTTTAACTTTATTTGAGAACACTATAAAAGCCAATGTTGAACGTCTGGAACTTTGAACGTGTCCCAAATGCAATAAAGCGTGTTCCCTTTTCGCCATATCTCCTCTCTGCGTATATTTTGGGGCGACGCCCAACGACGTTCTCTCCAAAATAAGTGGCGCCCAACATGGGCCTTGAAAAGGAGACGTGGGAATACCTTTAGGAGGAGGGTTGGAGTGACAGGTCTTGGAGTGGAGAAACTGGAACATGGAGTGAAATGAAGGAGGAGGTCGGGGGAGGCAAAACTTCTCATTTTCGTGACTGAAAGTCTTCAGAACTTAACCTGTTAAGCAAAGTGAGGTTGGAGCCCCGAGGAATTTAAAGCACGAATGGCCAATTGTCAAAATAGAAACACCTGGAGAGAGGAAAAGTGAAGATTGGAAAATGGGATAAAGCTGCCATCTTATGGGGATAAGAGGGACTGCAGGGACCAAATCCTGACATGATCGATGCCTTCTTTGGATATTAATTGCCTTTTTTTCTGCTGAAGCAGGACGAGAACTTAGGAGACATCTGCCTGTCCCTCCGCTACGTTCCAACGTCCAGCAAACTGACTGTGGTCATCCTGGAGGCCAAGAACCTCAAGAGCACCGATTTGGACGGAAACTCTGGTGCGTAGCAGTGATTGGGTCTTCACTCCTTTCTTGTGTTTCAGTTCTATAGAGTTCTGGTCCAACTGGGTTTTAGAACATGTTACTATAATTCAGTGCCTCTCAATTATTTTCTGTCATGCTTCCCCCCAGAAGAAGAAATTTACTTTTCACAGATCTAGTGAGAATAATTCTCGTAAAATCATTTTAAGCATTTAAGATGATTATTTTGCAATTGATAACATTTTTTTTAAAGTGTGGATTTAAAAAAAATGTTGTATTTTAACCTTAAAATCAATTTTGGAACGACATATTTTGTGGAAGCCATTTTCCATCCCGCCATGCTTCACCCCATCCTATAGATCCCTACGTGAAGTTGCAGCTCTCTCTGGACAAGCGCAAATGGAAGAAAAAGAAAACCTCCGTAAAGAAGAACACGCTCAACCCGTACTACAACGAGGCCTTCGTCTTCAAAGTCACCATGGCGCAGATCCAGGTGAGGCGGCGCTGCCCTCCGCCTCTATCCGTCTTGATGTCTTTGTGTTGAGAGGGATTCCCAAATTCTAAAATGTACCAAACGTGAGAATATAGTACATGTTTTTATATGTCGTTGGTATATTCCGATTATTTTTCCCGAGTTTTGAAGACAGTCTGTCTCGTCTCTGACGTCACATGAGGAACACCAGCACCCTAGCGAGCCAGTCAACCATATGATTTACATGTTAATTAGGCAAAAGGTTTTTAAGTCATTCGAGCCCAGTTTTGCTAGTTTTTGTGGAGAATGAGTAGGCGTTGTGTCGCAGATTGTAGAACAAATGGCAAGCAGCCAAAATAACACACAGAAAGCCAACAGGTGCTAAACCAGCCGGGACACGGCAGGCTAGCCGGCTGCTAAAAATGACTAACTGGGACCAATTGGAGGAAAAACAGAAGGCTTGCTGTCCAAAAGCATGCAGTAGGTAGCCAAAATAACAGGGAGCCAACAACAAATAAAAACATTACAGCAACAGACACAAACCAAGATGCAAATATACTAAATGATCATGGCAGGCCAGTGGGATACCATGGAGCAGTGTTTTTCAACCAGCCATTATTTAGTATTTTTGCTATCTTCAGACGAGGAACTGTAATAGTCTTCCGTATCAGTAGGTGGCAGTAGATTTTTATACTTTTTATGTACTAGTCTGCTCTTGAGGTAGCACAGTACATTTAATAACTTAATTTGTTTAACAAAGCGGTTTAAAATTGCAATGTAGAAATAAAAACATAAATAAAGCACATCATTCTTTTTTATTTTAAGTATCATTTTTTTATATATTATCTGCTTATAAGGTAGTACAGTGAAATATTTGACATAACTTCATTTTCAAACATTTTCGACGGACGGTGTGCCTCTTTTTCATAAATAAAAGTGTACCTTGGTTCGAAAAGGGTTGAAAAACACTGCCATAGAGGATGAACCAAAACTGATCAGCGGAAAAAAACGAGAGGCTGACTGACTGAAAACATACAGTAAGCAGTCAGGATAACCTTAACCCAACGACAAAAAAAACTATCGCAGCGGCAACAAACGCGAACCCGCGGCAGGGAAGCCAGCTAGCCGACTGCTGACGGGGCTAACATAGACCAAACAAAACTGGAAGCCTTCGGGAGCCCGCACGCTCACGGGGAGCTATTTGGACAATAGTATATTAGTTGCAAGACATGCTGCGAAAAACAAGAAAGGAAAAGTCACAATCACGTACCTAAAAGGAGACAAAGGCAAAAAAAGAACACACGCTGTACACGACAGCAGGTGGAGAGCTGAGGAGGCTGCGACCCAGCAAGGCAGCTGGTCCAGATGGAGTAGCTCCCGACTGCTGAAAGCCTGTGCGTCGGAGCTGGGAGACCCTCTACAGCGCATCTTCAACCTGAGCCTTGAACAGGGGAGGGTCCCTCAGCTGTGGAAAACATCCTGCATCATCCCAGTCCCAAAGAAATCAAGACCTGAGGAACTTTACGACTTCAGGCCGGTCGCTCTGAATCACATGTGATGAAAACCATGGAGCGGTTGCTGCTGCACCACCTGAGGCTACTAGTCCGTCACGCCATCGACCCTCTGCAATTTGCTTACCAGGAGAAGGTGGGAGTGGAGGAGGCTATAGTATACATGTTACACCGATCCCTCTCTCACCTGGATAGGGCTAAGGGGGCTGTGAGGATTACATTTTTGGACTTCTCCAGTGCCTTCAATACCATACAGCCTCTGCTACTGAGTAGGAAACTGACAGAGATGGGAGTTAGCTTACACCTTGTAGAATGGATTACGGACTACCTGACAGGCAGACCCCAGTATGTGAAACAGGGGGGCTGTACATCGGACACTGTGGTTAGCAGCACAGGATCTCCGCAGGGGACCGTGCTCTCTCCTTTCCTATTCACTCTGTATACATCGGACTTTAAGTACAACTCTGAGTCCTGCCATGTGCAAAAGTTTGCCGATGACACTGCGATCGTGGGATGTATCAGAAATGGGCAGGAGGAGGAGTACAGGAAATTGATTCAGGACTTTGTCCGATGGAACGACGCAAACCACCTGCACCTGAACACCACCAAGACCAGGGAGACGGTGGTGGACTTCAGGAGAACTAGAACTCACCCGGTTCCTGTAACCATCAAAAGAGAATGTGTAGAATTTGTCCAGACCTACAAATACCTGGGTGTGCAGCTGGACAACAAACTGGACTGGACTGCCAACACAGAAGCTCTATGTAGGAAAGGCCAAAGCCGACTTTACTTCCTCAGAAGGCTGGCCTCCTTCAAAATCTGCAAAAAGCTCCTGAAAATATTCTATGAGACAGTTGTGGCGAGCGCCCTCTTCTATGCGGCAGCTTGTTGGGGAGGCAGCGTCATGAAGAAGGATGCCTCTCGTCTCAATAAACTGGCTAGAAAAGCGAGCTCTGTTGTGGGCACAGAGCTGGACAGCCTGACAACAGTAGCTGAGAGACGGGCACTGGAAAAGCTGCGGTCAATCATGGACAAT
Source organism: Urocampus carinirostris (assembly GCF_059441175.1). Taxonomy (NCBI): domain Eukaryota; kingdom Metazoa; phylum Chordata; class Actinopteri; order Syngnathiformes; family Syngnathidae; genus Urocampus; species Urocampus carinirostris. The sequence goes on along the minus strand of NC_142355.1, from coordinate 36,752,099 downwards.
CCATCGCATCCACTACACAGCATTATCTCCAGACAGAAGAGCAGTTTCAGCGACAGACTGCTGTCACTGTCTCGTACCACGGACAGACTGAAGAGATCTTTTCTTCCTCATGCCATGAGGCTCTTTAACTCTACCCGGCAGAGTAAAAGCCCACATTAAACCACACACCCTACATTGCATATTGCCGAATGTTATTGCAATATGTATTCTGTGTAGCACTAATTAGATATTATATATAACACGCTACAGTGGGCATTTCACGTCACATTGGGTATTTGTATATTGTATTCTTTTTGCTTTACTATTGTATTGTTCTCAGTTCAGGGATGCTGCTGGAAATGTGAATTTCCCTGCTAGGATGAATAAAGTATCTATCTATCTATCTCTATCTTGTTGTCAACCAGTGACGTCACAGCTCTGGGGGATATAGGGTCAAACTATCTGCTCTGAAATCTACGTTTTCGAGATCCATGGCGCCTGGAAAATTTCGGAACGCTACACCTCTGTGCCTCATTGAAAGATAAAAAAGGGTCTTTTATAATCCCTTTAACAGCGCGTCAACCTGGTGATCTCGGTGTGGGACCACGACCCATTGACGCCCAACGACCCTACGGGTAAGATCTTCCTGGGTTGCGATGCTTCAGGAAACCAGTTGAAGCATTGGGCCGACATGCTAGCTAACCCTCGCCGGCCGGTGGCTCAATGGCACTCCCTGCTGTCGGCGCAGCAAGTAAACGCAACACTCGCCCTCAAAAGGAAGATACCCCTCGCCCACAATTTGCCCTTCCTGGCCTCCGCCTTGAGGGCGGGGGCGGGGGCGGACCCTCGCCTGGATGAGGTACAAAGATCAACGCGATGTTAATGCATTTTGTCAAAATCAAAGATGTTTGCTTTCGGCTAATTGATGCTAATTGGCGTCGTATTACCAGTTGCAATGGTTTTAAAGTTCCAGTGTCTACAATGTAGTGACACCTAGTGGTTTCAAAATCCTTTTTTTTTCCTATACAATTTATATATATTTATATATTGACTTGACTATAGCTAAGCCCTGCATGTGATGGTCAGAGTTTTATATTTCAGGCATCCTTTGATTTTTTTTCCCCCCTGTTTCCTTCTCTAGCCCTTCATATTAGCCAATTGGTCGCAGACCCGCTATTGTTAGCTGCTCCTGTTTCGTCCTTCAATGAAACTCTTCTTTCACAGCTCAGTTACGTGATTCAGACATTGTCCACTTTTCCAGCTGTTTACTTTTCTAGCCCCTCATATGCACTTGGCAGATGACCATAGATCGCAGCTGTTTTAAGCTGCTCCTGCTTTGTCTTTCAATGACACTCGCTTTCCATGGCTCAGTTTCGTGATTCAGGCATCTTCCACTTTTCCAACGGTTTCCTTCTCTAGCCACTCATTTGCTGCCGACTACGACTTGGTGCCCCGAATATTGTTGTTTTTAATTTCCCCTGCTTCATCTTTCAATGACACTTTCCTTTGACAGTTCAGTTTCGTGAATCAGACATCTTCCTCTTTTTCCGCTGTTTCCTTCTCTAGTCACTCATGTTAGGCTCTTCACTGCTAGTTATGGCTTACACATCTCTAGTTATTGTTCCTGCTTCATCCTTTAGGGTCACCCGTCTTCAAAAGTTGCTCACGCAAGCAAATATCGCTGAGTACTGTGATTCAGGCATCTTCTGCTAATTCCCCACTGTTTACTTCTCTAGTCACTCCTATTAGCCGCTTTATCTGTAGGCTATGACTTGCTACTCGATGCTCTTCTTATTGTAAGTTGCTCCTCCTTCATCATTCAGTGTCACTTGACTTTTGTGGCTGCTCATGCGAGCAGACAGTACCGAGTCCTGTGTTTCTGGCATCTTTTAGTTTTTTTCCCCACTGTTTCTTGCTCTAGTCACTCGCGTTAGCCACTTTGCTGGAAACTGTGGCTAGCTGCTATCAAGAATGTTAGCTGCTCCTGCCTATGTGCTTGGTTATCAATCGCCTGGCAATGCTGGTCAGGCAAGCGGACATTGCCAAGGAAAAGTCAGGCATATTCCCATTTTTCTCCACGGTTTCCTTCTCTAACCACCTACTTGAGTCATTTGGATGCAAGCTGCAGATCCCTGATAGACGTTATTGTCATTGTTAACCGCGCCTATTTTTTCTTTTGTTGTCACTTGCCTGCCACGACTGGTCATGCAACCGATAGTACCGAGTTCGGGATTCAGGCATCTTCTGCTTTATTTTCCCAACTAATTCCTTCTCTAGTCACTCACATTAGTTATTTGGCTGCAGGTTATGGCTCACCCCTCTCTGTCATTTCTAGTAGATACTGCTAACTGTTTCAGTGTCACTCGCCTTTTACAACGGAACCCTGCCAGCAAGTCCTGTTTGACTTTTTTCCACTGTTTCTTTCTCTGGCCACTCATGTCAGCTATGACAAACTCAGCTATTAGCTTTTCTCCAGCTCGCTCAATCTTTTGTTTGTTGCAGTCGCTGGCTGAAATTTACCCTTGCTCGTTCAAAGCTACACCGAGTTTTAGTCATGAATTATTACACACTGTCACTTTAATAAAGCTAGGAGTACTAGTAACGTAATGAAGGGAGTGATGATAAAAGTGAGCCGGAATAATTCCTACTCGTTTTGCCGTCCCCAGTGAGTCCTTGAAGCAATCAAGCTGTGCTGCTGAGTCGACCACTTAGTCATGCTGCCGCTGCTGCTTGAATTCTCCCGAGAGCGCCCTAGCATCGCTAATCATCCGCCCGCACTGCCGCCGGAAGACTGAGGGGGCGCCAAATACAACGGAGGATATCGACAACTACAATGTAGTCAAAGTTCTTTTTGTTGTTCGAGAAAATGACGCCGTCGCAATGACGATTAGCAACAAAACCTGGGTTACGGAGACCTCACTTTGAGGATTATTTTATTCTTATTTTACGAAAGAAACGAGATAATATATCTTAAATAAATATAAAACAGGAAACGGTGAAATATTTGCATGAAAAAAGCAGTCAAATACAACAATATAGTCCATAAAATTGTCCTTAAGTTACAAATTTTTAACATTATAATTTGGAATAAGATCATATTTTTGGCCCCACTTTCTGCATTTTCCCAACTGTCGACCATCGACAACAAAAAATTGGACGTAGCCCAAAACACAACAAATTATGCTATGTCTCTAAAATGCCTGTCTGCTATTGGTCGGCGTCATCGAAAACTGTGGTCTTCTATTGGTTTGCGTCATGGCATAATGCATAATGCTGATCTTCTATAGGCTGAACTACCTCCCACAATGCCTTTCTCTCTGTTTGTTCAGTTCCCGAATTTCACAAACTTACATTTGTTAGGCTTTGGTTCCCAAGACTTGCAGTGATGCTAAAGGGAGAAGAAAAAAACATGATAGCTTGAGATAACAAAGTACGTGACCATCGCTAATGAATATAACTGTGACCAATCAACAATTGGGACAATTATTAAGAGTAAGGAGGTGATAGAAGCAACATGTCTTGAGGTTTTCATGACAATCCTTGCAAGTTTAAGTTTTGAAATCAGTTTTGATTTTGAATCCGCCAGTTCCTCCCACCTCTTTGCATACACCTGCCACTCCACTCTACCAGCTCAAGCACGTCCCACCAAGAGTATACAAAACGTCATTTTTTTCCTTTCATTTTGTATTTTTTTATAATGTCATACTGCTATTTGAATGTTTTTTGTCTGGGGTACCTGGGTTTCGGAAGGCTTTAGCCAATTCCTCAGGTTCCTATCCCCCGCTATACAGCCATTTCACCTTGCGATCCCCACCTCAGAACAAATTTGAGTTGCATCCCAGGGTCTACTCTATTGTACCTTTTAAAACCTACCTTGTGTTTGAAATGTACCGGTGGAATGGGACTTTTTCGAATAAAATGGACGTTTGAATGTCAAGCCTGGTGATATGTATTGTATATTATGAAACTTGAATGTTCCAACCCAACATGAAAATCATGTATGCAATGTGTCACATGCAAAGAATAATAACTATCAATTTCCTTCTGAGTAATTGTAGCAAAAAAGCCTCACGCAAATGAAAAAAAAAAGAGAAATCGAGAGGCCTGTGTGTTAATTGTGATGCTTGACAAAGGCACTCGAGGAGGATGAGTGGCGACATCAGGTTACCAGGTTACCGGCGGTCCAATGAGCAAGGAAGGAGCAGAGAAAGGTAAGAAAAAGACTACATAAGACTCTTCGGGCAACCAGTGGATTCAACGACAAGCTGCAACTGTGAGTTTTGCCTTTTCCATCATTTTTAGAATATTTTCTTTCGATCAAATCTTTATTTTCAACTTCCTTTCAGTTGCTAAAGAATGATTGCTTGTGTTTGTTTATATTTAAAAGGACAGTGTGTATTATTTCACTCAATGTCACTGTGTAGTGTAGTGCCGGGGTGTCAAACATGCAGGCTGTGAGGCAAGGGTTTTGCACGGCACACAAGACAATTCTTAAGGAGCGCAAGAGAAAAATGAGCTGCAATTAGTCCAATTGATGTCACAAAAGCCAGGCGCCACTCACAAAATTCTACAGCTGTATTTCTTTGTCTTGTTTTTTTTCTGTCTTTTTCTTCATGTTCTTTCTCTTTTTGTCATCTTTGTCTTTATTTCTCTTTCTTGCTATCTTTCTTTCTGTTTCCTTTCTCTCCCTCTTGCTCTCTATTTAGTATCTCTTTCCTTTTCCCTTTCTCTCTTTTCCCTTGTTCTCCCTTTTCCTCTCTTTTTCTATTTCCCTGTTTCTTTCCCTCCCTTCTTTTTTCTTCATTTCATTCTCTATATTTTCTCTTCTTTCTTCGCTTTCTTTATTTCTTATCTATGTTTTTCCTTCCCTCTTTTTTTTCTCTCTCGCTGTCTCTGTCTCTCATTGTTGTTTTGTCTTTTTTCTATCTTTTGTTCTGTCTCACACTTCTCTTTCTTTCACTCTTTGTCTCTTTTTTTCTTTGTCTTTCTCTTCCTCTATTTGTATGTCTTTCTTTGGTTTTCTGTCTCCTCTCACACTTTCCTTCTCACTATTTCTCTTTGATTTCTCATTTTCTTGCTCTTTCTCACAATATTTCTCTTTCTTCCTTTTGTTCTCTCCCTCGCTCTTTCTTTCTCTTTCTCCCTATTTCTCCCTATTTCTGTTGCTCGCTCTTTCTTTCACATTCTTTCTTTCCGTGTCTCCCTCACTCTCTTTTTCTGTCTTTCTTTCCCTTTAATCTTCTAGTCCGGCCCCTGCGAGTATTCTTTTCTACCGTGTGGTTCCTGAGCTCAAAAGAGTTTGACAACCCTGGTGTATTGCAACTGAAAACAAGTGCTAAAAAATCACAAGGGGGAATACAAAGTACAACATTTTTCTTCTCATTCGTTTTGCCTTTCACAAGGTTTTTGGGGAGAACCGATAACAGAAAGATGGCCGACAAATATGTCAGTTCCTTCTGGTTGAGCTTCATGTTATGTAAAGTGAATCACAGTTGACGGATCCCTGAACCGCATGGGTGGTTGGGGCACCAATGGGGACGCAACTCTGGACAGCTTTCTCCACTGTTGACGGTTCCTGGCCTGTTTTTGATCGTAGCAAAGTTGACACCAGTCAATTTCTTAATGTTGTCTGCTCAGTTCTTTTCGGTCTTCCTGTCCCTTTGTACTGTGCCCTGGAGAATGATCTTGGTCAGTTCTTATGATTTTGTAAGGTGACCATACTGCTGAAGATTCCCTCTGGACACAGTTGACAACCGTTCTTCGTATTGTCCAATGTGCCCTCCGGTGGTGTTGCACTCCGTTTTGTTTGTCACATGTGCCAAGTACTTGATGCCTGGAAGTTTCCTGTAGCATGACATCTCCAAGGCCTGGATTTTCTTTTCGAGTTGTATTGTGAGAGTCCATGTCTCGCAAGCGTAGAGGATGATGGAAGTAACCGGTTCTTGCATGAGTCTGATCTTTGATTTCACTGTTATGTTCTTGTCCCTCCAAATGGGTTTAGGTCTGGCAAATACAGCTGTGGTTTGTGCTACCCTGGCCATGATTTCTGGTTCTGACCCTTCTCCTGATTTGACAGTGCCAATAAAATTTAATTTGGTGATATGTTCTAGTTATCTGTGGTTGATGGTGATGTTTGTGGTGACACTTTTGTGATTGTTGGTCATTACTTTGTTTTTCCTGTGCTGATTTCCATCCCATACTGGGTTGATGCTTTGTCCAGGCGATTCACCAGATCTCTGAGTTCCTGTTCTTCTGCTGCCAGTCCACCAATGTCATCAGCAAAACTGAGGCTAGTGATGTGTCCCCCAATACTGACTGTACCTTCATGTTGCTCCAGAGCTTCGGACTTGGTCCTCTCCAGGATGATGTTGAATTATGTTGGAGAGAGAATGCGGCCTTGTCTCATACTTACTGGGGTTAGGAACCAAGCTCCAATGGTACCATTGATCAGTACTGTACTGTTGACATTGGTATATAATTGTTTAATGGTCTGAACTGGTTTCTGGCCCATGTTGTACTTCCGAATGCTGGCCAATAAAACGGCATGCCATACTCTGTGAAAGGTCTTCTTGAAATCAAGAAAAACGTAATTGAGTTTTCTCTAGTGTTTTTGAAAGGTCTCACATAGGCTGTTCTGTGGTGCTCCTTCCCTCTCTGAAACCTGCCTGTTCTTCAGCTAGGATTTTTTCAGCCTGGTGTTTCAGTCTGTTGAGTAGGACCTTTAGCATAACTTTACTCGCATGGCTGATGAGACTGATGGTTCTGTAGTTGGAGCATAGTTGAAGGTTTCCTAAACTCTTGCAAACACACTACCTCATACAGATGTAAAATTGTATTCATGCTAATGCTCACTTTGCACAATGTTGCCTACTTTTGCACTACCGCATATTGCACTAATACAATCCCAAAACTGTATGTAACATCCTACATGCCTACATTTCTTGTGTAAATTATAACCTTTATCTTCCATGTTCCTTTGTATTGTGTTGATTATAACCTTATCTTCTTAGTTCCTTTATCTTCTTTGTTTTCTTTATCCTCACTGTTAAATGTGAAACTGGAGTGCCACGTCCAATTTCATTGTCACAATATGTTCAACCCATTTTGTAACAATGACAATAAAGGTATACTGTATATCCTATTCTGTTCTATTCTATTCTATAATTACTCGTAATTTTGTCCATGCAGATGGCCACTGTCCGGTTTGGCAGATCTTTCTGCAATTCTATAGATATGTCTAGAGTTTGCTCACCAACATTTCGTATGAGTTCTGACAAGATGTTGTCGATTCCTGCTGTCTTTCCATTCTTCAGCGAGTTAATTGCTGCCTCTACTTTAATGCACATCTCATGTGTTCATGTGTTGCTTTTATTTGCTTATTATTTAAATCCATACAGTTTTCTTTTTAATTAATGAATTATTTTTTTTTACCACTAATCGGAGCTAAATAATACACATTGCCCGTTTAAGTGTTTTGTTTTGCTATTGAGTTTGTAGTGAATTTTTGTTTTTCTCTTTGTTTTTAGAATTTTTTTTGAGTGCCATTTACTCTAAGGCTGTCTGTTTTGCCTCGTTTTTGTCTTTTTATTTTGAAAGTGGAGCGGTGTTAAGTTTTGTCTGTGTAAAATCATAGTTAATAATGAAAACAATGTAGTATATTAGGACACTTTTACCAAAAATACACAAAAATTTTATCGAGGGTACAGTATATTGTGTATTTTTATTTTAACTGTCAATAGACCTGTGATATTATTCAACAACTGCCTTTACAAATCTATCATGAATTATTATATTATATTATATTATTATTGGTACATGATCACAAATACGACTGATGAGCGAGTACTGATAGCAGGGACTGGTGTTGGTGCTGATACCAATATTATTTTAAGGAATAGGTTCACCCGGGAATGGCAGCGCGTAATTTACAAATTCCTTTGAAGTAATATTGTATAGCAGTTAATCTAATTCTATTTTATGAAAAAATATTGTATAATTTAAATGTGAGGGTTATATTTTGTAATTATTTTTTCATGGCCTTTTCTTGTTTGTTTCGATTTTATTGATTTTGTCAAGTCAAGTTAAGTCATTTTTATTTGTATAGCCCTTAATCACAATAAGTCTCTAAGGGCTTCACAGATTACACAGACTATTTTTCAGCCGACAAGAAGAGTAGGTTATTATTCATATGCAATGGAGTAGAAGTGAGTTTTAAGTTTAGATTTAAACATTTCCACTGAGGTTGCAGATCGAATCTCAGGGGGAAGAGCATTCCACAGCACCGGTGCCCGGATGGAGAACGCTCTCGAACCAGCAGAACACTTCTTTGCTCTCGGGATCACCAGAAGACCGGCACTCTCAGATCGTAGGCTTCGGACCGGGACATAGGGGCAGATCAGATCTGAAAGATAAGAGGGAGCAAGTCCATGTATGATTTTGTACAATACTAAGAGAACCTTGAAGTCACATCTTTGGCTAACTGGGAGCCAGTGCAAGTTAGCCAAAATCGGTGTTATGTGATCGTACTTTTTTGTCCTAGTTAAAAGCCTCGCTGCGGCGTTTTGTACTAGCTGAAGAGACTTGATTCTGGACTTCGGGAGACCGGAGAGTAGTGCATTACAGTAATCGAGACGGGAGGTAACAAATGCATGAATTATTGTTTCCGCATCAGACTGAGACAGTATTGAACGGATTTTAGCAATGTTGCGAAGATGGAAGAAGGCAGTTCTAGTAATTTGCTTTACATGCATCTCAAAGGTTAGATCAGGGTCAAATATGACACCTAAATTTTTAACTGAGTCACTCTGTGTGATGTGACATTTGTCAATGTTCACAGCAGTTTTTGAGAATAAGTCACGGCATTTAGATGGACCAATGACTAACATTTCGGTCTTTTCAGAGTTAAGACGCAAGAAATTGAGTGACACCCACTCTTTTATCTCAGTGAGGCAGGCCTCCAAATTTCCACAGTTTAGTGTGGAAGATTCCTCCAGCGGAAGATAGAGTTGAGTGTCGTCTGCGTAGCAGTGGAAGCTGATATTGTACTTGCGAATAATGTCACCTAATGGAAGCATGTAAATGTTGAAAAGAAGGGGGCCAAGCACTGAACCCTGCGGAACACCGCAGGTTACATTAAAGGGCTCAGATGTCATTTCACCATATTTAACACAGTGCGTCCTATCTGAGAGGTAGGATCTGAACCACGAGAGGACGGTTCCTGAGAGACCAATCCATTATTCCAACCGTTCTAGTAGGATATTGTGGTGCACTGTGTCAAAAGCAGCACTAAGATCCAGCAGCAGCAAAAGTGATGAAGCGCCAGAATCCATTGACATTAGGAGATCATTTGTTACCTTGATCAGAACTGTCTCAGTAGAGTGGTTAGCCCTGAATCCTGATTGCATGGATTCAAAAAGGTTATTCTCGGATATGAAAGCATTCAGCTGCTGTGCCACTACTTTTTTGAGTACTTTAGAGAGGAAAGGTAGGTTTGACACAGGTCTGTAATTACTTAATATTTCTGGATCAAGGTTGGGTCGTTTCAGTGTGGGTTTAATAACGGCGGACTTAAAAGCTGCTGGAACTACACCTGAGGAGAGTGAGATGTTTATAATATTTAGAACTGAAGGTCCAAGGACGCCAAAAAGACTTTTAATAAGTGAACCTGGGAGCGGGTCGAACTGGCAAGTTGTCGGTTTGGCCGCATTTGCCACCTGTTTGAGATCATCAAGTGACAGTTCACTAAAACCGGCCATTTTCCCAAGGCAGCCACCCTGTCGTGCATCTGTAAATTTCAGTCCTTTAATATGTGTGGTATTAATAATTTCTTTAGCAATTTCTTCCTGTATGCATTGAATCTTCTTAGTAAAGAAAACCATTAAGTCCTGAGCAGAGTGTGTCGAACTATCTGCGATAGTCTGTTGCCTTGTAAGCGATGCTACAGTGTCAAAAAGGGCTTTGGGGTTGTTCTTTTGAGACGCAATCACCTTCGAAAGGTAGGCCGATTTTGCAGAGGCAAGGGCCGCTTTATACTTTAACAAGCTGTCACACCAGGTTTGATGGAAAGCCTCAAGCTTGGTAGCGCGCCATTTTCTTCAATTTCCTGCATTCTTGTTTAAGGGTTCTAGTTTCATCAGTAAACCAAGGCGTGCGTCTTTTCGGACGTGATTTTAGTTTTATGGGCGCTATTGAATCCAGCACACTAGTCAGGGTGGTATTGAACTCATTCATGAGTGAGTCAATCGAGCCATTGTATGTAAGAAAGGACGCAACTGCTCCAGGAAGGAGTTCAAAGAGCTCAGAAACTGTGCCAGTGCTTATATTGCGTCCGCTAAATACTTCAGCTTTTTTAACACTACACTTAGCTAGCACCTCAAATGTAACTAAATAATGATCCGAGATAACGGTAGTACACGGTAACACCATAATGTTTGAGGTTAAAACTCCTCGAGTCAGAATCAAGTCTAGCGTGTTCCCATTTTTATGGGTTGGCAAATCAACCAGTTGATTAAAGCCAAATGCATCAATTAGAGACCTAAACGCAATAGTAAGTGAATTGAGTGGGGAGTTCATATGAATGTTAAAGTCTCCCATAATTATAATTTTGTCTGCATAGGTTACTAGTTCAGACAAAAGTTCAGCAAATTCGTCTAAGAAAGTTGTGTATGGCCCAGGTGCACGATAAATAGTTATTACATAAATTGACAATATTGACATTTTCTATGTTTTATTATTTTTTTTTTCTGTGTGTTACTTTTATGTCTTTTGCCTTTTTGCTTCACTTGAATATCCTAATTACAGTATTTTGCGTGTTGAGTTAAGGTTTCGGGGCCTTATATATTCCCCTCCGACCTTCCGGAGGCACCACCGGGAAGTTTTGTTTTTGCTTTTAATCACTTCCGGGTTAGCTTACGCTACTCGGTTGGTCAGCTAGCTAGCCGGCTAGCGCGTATTCCAGCCCAATAGTCAGTTATTTAAGTTAAAATGAGAGTAATTTGAAATGGTTGACTATTCAAATTAAAACAAGTAATTTTGCTTTGCTGGGTGGCAGAAAAATGACGACTAATCCCCGAAATTAGAACGCTACTAAGCTGGCGGGCTACGTAAGCTAGCCTGCTTTGCTAACAGTTAGTAGCTAACGTTAGCTACAGTTGTCGCATCTCCGCCGACATGCGTTGCGGGCTCTCCCCGTAGCGGTTCAAGGGTGTCGCCTCCGTCCGATGGAGGCGACGCGTCGCCCGGCTCAGACAGCAAGATGACGCGACACTTGTTCGCCTGCTTTTGTGCAGGAGCTCCGACATGGATGCCCCCTCGGACTACCACATCGTCGCCGGTACGAGTAGGAAGCACGACGGAGGTCGTGGCGGTGAGACTAACGCAGACATGACTTTAGTGGAGTAAAATGAGGAACACCACCCCTTATTTTTCTCTCCAGCATGACTCGTGAGCTCTCTTCACAAGATTTTTAGCAACCACAACACACTCGGCGTGCGAGCAAGCAACCTACTGGAATGTGCAGGTACGTATTGTGCTTCGTGCAACAATATATATATTTATAAACAATTTAGAATACATGCATTCGAACAATCCTTCAAGTTTGGCAAATGCCACTGATCAGATCAATTATCTGGGGTGGGAATCTTCTCGATATGATTCTAATTACAATTCAGGGAGTTCGATTGCAATTATGAGACGATTGTGGACAAATGTATTCAATATTTTTCCTCTCACTCAGATCTAAACACTTGTAGTTTTTATGAACTGTGTATTTTGTAACAAATATTCCAATGTAAATTCTGTAATTCTTCATTTATTGTGGTTAATTGAAACCAGAACCCCTCAGTATGTGAAACTCGACAAAGACCATTTTCTACAATTGCTAGGCTGAGCCGTGCTTGTGAACGGGATAATGGATCACAACTACTCAGGTGCAATTCATTTAAGGCAGGGGGAAAACTGTGAATATAGCTGCCACGCGTGATACACATTTGCTCTTTTGGCTCTCAGCAATAGTCGACCAGGGACAATTGATCATGGCCAAAACATCACTTCAATTTTATTGGACCACAATGTCATGCTTCAGCGGCCAGAATTTAAAGCTATAATATATACATCTATCTGCTGGCACTTGCTCTCAGCAATAGTCGTCCAGGTAAAGTAGATTGCTGCCGCATAGGAGCAATTCACATTGGCAAAAATAAAATGCAAAATGCATGACACAAATTTGCTCTTTCAGCTCCTGGTCTCAGCAATAGTCGTCCGAGGACAGTGGATCACAGCTAAAACGTTGCAGTTCATTTTATGTGGGCCACAATTGCATGCTTGTGTGGCCCCAACCGGGGAAAAAAGTCCAATCTGCTGGCCCATGCTCGCAGCAGTAGTTGTCCTGGGATAATGGATTGAGGCCAAAATCGTGCATTTCATTCTAGGCGGGCCAGAACAGCATGCCTCCCGACAAAAGTACCATTGGTCGGTCCCTGCTCACAGCAAAGTGAGATTGGTGATTATGGATCGCTGCAGCACAAGTACAGTTCATTTTGGGTGAATTGAGGCTAATGGATTTAGACTGCAGGAGTGCAGTTCTCTTTAGGGTGGAAAGAATGGCAAAAAATGAGCTCGTCCGGTACCTGGTCACAGCAATATGCTATCAGGGATAATGGATTGCGTGACATCTTTCAAAGCGCGATGCACCGATGCTGCGAAGCATCAAGTAGTGATGTATTATGGTATTACAATCAGTGCCCAAGGCAGTTCACCGATTGGTTCGAATGTCCCGGTGGTCCTAAAGTAAAACCAAAATGTTAGAAAAAATCCGAAAAACTAATGGAAAAAAGGAACACTGGGAATTAAAACAGTCTTTCATTCAAGCTTCCGTTCTCACAGATATTACTGAGCATTTATTTCTTATCTGCCGTGTGGCTCAGGTTCCTGTCCCAATCTAATGATGAGTAGAAGAGAAGTGTCTGACGCCACCCCGGTGGCCCTCACCCCCCAGTTGCCTCCCCGGGCCCTCCATCGGCCCCTATGCATGTCGGTGTCGTCCGACAGCAGCGGGCGCTTCAAAGCTCTTCACACGCAGGAGTGGAAGGACAACCTCAAAGCTCAGGTGAGTGTTTTTGAGACGCGTCAAAAACACAACAGCTATCTCATTAAAGCACAGGTGAGTTTTATACTGTATTGTGACCCCTGGAGGTGTAATTATATTCATTTAAATAGAGCACTTTTGATTCAAATAATAAGGAAAAACACACGTGCTATCTCATAAACAAGATTTTAGGTACTTAATATTACACAACTTTTAGAGGCTGATGCGTTTGGCAGCCACCTTAAACTATGGAACCCCGAATGATCATTTTGCTTACGTAGCTTGACCCAGTGCTGCTTTTAGCGTCGCATGGCTAAATGTGATGGTCGCAGAATCCCCTTATTCATGCGTCTTCCTCTTTTTTTCTGCTTTTTTTACCTTCTCGAACCACTTGGCTGCAGGCTATGGTTCCCCATTAGTTACCATTGCTATGGTTAGCTGTTCCTGCTAATACCTTTAGTGTCACTTGCCTTCCCAGCTGGTCGTGTAAGTGAACGTTGCTGATTTCTGCAATTCAGCATCCGGTCCTTCCCTAGCTACCCACGCTAGCCACCTGAGGCGTGTTCAGGAGAGTAATCAGACATGTAGTCGCTTGTTAATCGCTTGCCGCGCACTGCTGAACGTATTGTAATCGCTCACTGTGATTGCCTTACTGATCCAAAATGGCCGACGACAGTACAATGGATTTCGTTCTACAGCTTGCTTTGAGCGAGTTGGCTTATATGAGCGACAGTTCGCATATTGACACAGTTAAGGTTATCCTAAACGCAGTGGAAGGGTCATACCTGTCTTGCATTGTTCACAAACATTACCAGGCAATGTAAGACGATATATTACATCGCCAACAGCACTCGTCAGGGTGAGATCCTCCATCTTCTGCACTGTCGACGCCATGTTGGAAATCAAAGTAAGCGGTCTTTCTCCCGTGATTACTCGGGCACGCGAGCGCTCAATAATCATTGGCCGTTCAGAAGCTAGCGATAGCTAGCGATAGCAATCGCTCACTCTCCTGAACACGCCTCTGGACACCTGCTGTTGCTTACTGTTAATTGCTCTTCTTATTATCTGCTCCTACTTTGTCTTTAAGTGTCACCCACCCTCCAAAGCTGCTCATTGTTTCCTTCTCTAGTCGCTTAGCTACAGGCTGCTGGTCTTGCTTTCAACCTTCAGTGTCACTCGCCTTCCACAGCTTCTCTTGCTGGCGAATTTTGCTGAGTTCCATTATTCAGGCGTCGTTGTCTTTATGTTCCCACTGTTTCCTTCCTTTGTTTCTAATGTTAGCCGCCTGGCCTCAGGCTAAGGCTAGCCACTATTTGTTCTTGTATTTGGCTTCATGTAAATAAAGCTTGCCGCATCGTCCACATTTTTCCACTGACTGCGTGCCTAGCCACTCTTGTTAGCCACTTTGCAATAGCAAACCAAAATTTGGTTGCTGGATGTCTTTTACTGGCCTTTTTAGTAGTTTCTCCACCTGTGACCAGAATACATAGTTTTTAAGATGCATATCTTTGAATTGATATATTTTCTTTTGCTCCCTTTTTCTTTTTTGTTTTGAATTCAATTTTGTCTCTTTTTGGGGGCAATATTTTGACATGTGACTAAGATACATTAACGTCTGGATGTGGTTTTGCAGATGGAACAGGCCCAGAGCGCCGGTGCCGCCAGCAGTACGGGCTCCCTGGAGCGGGCGTCCCTCTTCTGCGCCCCGCCCAAGACCGGGGGCCGCTTCCCCCTCTTTTCCCCGCCGTGGAACATCAGTTCCGAATCTGACTCGAACCCGCCTTCTCGCTCTGGCTCCAAAAAGCGGCGCGGCTACGGCCGGCGGGCTGCTACGGGCCCCGCTGAGACGGGCGGAGACGGGGGCCACGGGGGAACCCCTCCGCAGCATTTCGAACCAGTCATCTCCAAAGTGACGGACTACATTTACGTGGGCAACCTGAACGCGGCCTATAACGGGCGAGCGCTTTGCCGCAACAATATTGACAGCATCATCGACATGAGCGGGCAGCCAGCCTCGCCTCTCAGCCTCATTCCTTGCACGTGCTCGCGAGGCGCTCGCCACAGTTGGTCGCGCCTTAAGGTGGACATGGCTGACGTCAAACAGCGCTGCTTCGAGGACATCAACGAGTGCATTCACGCCTCGGCCGGAAAGCGAAAACGAGTCCTGGTGCACTGCGCCGACGGATTCTCGCTGGCGCCAACTTGCGTCATTCAGTACCTGATGCTCAAACGCGACATGAGGCTAGTGGCCGCCTACGAGCTGCTGAGGGCCCGCTACCCCGTCAACATCCGACAGTGCCATCGCCACCTGCTGGTCAGTCTTGAGAGGACGCTCAGGCCCGGAGACAGCGACCCGGAGAGCTTCGAGCGGGCCATCTCCAGGAAGGTGGCGTGGACCTGAGAGTCGAAGGGCCCCGATCGCTACGACTGCTTTTGTTTCCGGGTGGGTTCTCCCCAACTCGTGCTGTCTTGTGGACCGATCTTCTTCCCTCTTCGATTCGCCGCGGTGGTGGTCCAGTTCGGTACATCATCTCACGGACAGAAACACTCGATCGGCTTTCATCTTCCCTGTTACTGGCGAGATGTTTGTGTTGATGTCGTGACAATAATGTGAAGACACTGAACTGTCCTCCGTGAGGACCAACTGAACTTTTGACTGTAAGATGCAATGCGACTTGTGTGGATATTGTTGACGTTTTGTGGTCGTTTAATGGAGGTTCTTGGTGTTTTCATCAAGTTCAGATATTAGCAGTTTGTGGGCAAATTGCCAGGGTTGAGTTTCAGGAGAATTTTAAATGGGGGGGGGGTGCATTACGTCTTCAATTTCAAGCCATGTGTTTAGAATACAAGCAGACCCCCGGGAAGCGACACGAATCCGTTCCGGTGTGGGGATTGCAAAGTAAAATTTCCCTTTCGCAGTGGGGATGAAAACCTATGGTAATGCTTGACTAATGGGTTTAGAACATCCGGTACCTCAGATAAAAACAGTGAAATAACAAATTCGCATATAAGTATTACATATGTGGAATATGCGTGACATGGTTTGAGCTGGTCTCGTAGAGTAGTGGGTGGATGCAGGAGGGGGGCGGGACGAAGACTGCAGATTCAAATTGGAAATTTATTGCCATACCCTTAGAAGAGTCCCGTCCCCTAACACCCCCTCCTTATTGTTGATAAAAGTCCCAATCTGATTGATTACGGCCATATTCCTTCATGATGTCTGTGCTTATGTTTGTATTTTTTGATCATCACAAGCTTCCATCTCATGGTGGTAAAGTTTTTGCTTCTCCCTTTAGCATCACTGAAAGTCTTGGGACCCATAGCTAAAAATATAGTATTGTTTGCTGACTCGGCGACATAAACCAATAATGATCCAGCCTCTTAGACGCCGTTGACCAACAGCAGACAGGCATGTTAGAGACAAAACTGGTCATATGCACAAATAATTAAACATTTTAATTTTTTGGGGACTGATAAAATGTTTTTTGTTGATGCTGTATAGCAGGGGAAATGCTGTAAAGAGATGACTAAAAACTCCTTATTCCACAGTGTAAAGGGAACATGGTAAGGCGGGGTTGTTGTATCCCGGGGGTCTACTGTAGTTTTCAAAATCTTGCAAAACAAAATTCATTTGCAATGTGTGAATATGACATTAGTGAAAACTTGAATTGCCATTAACCTCATCAGGAATTGATGTTAAAGGTGGGATGCGTCGTTTCAGGTGTCTTTAAAAAGTTGAAAGTATGTGTTAACCATGCCCAACTGAGTTCAAAGAGCCCCTTTGCTTTTTTCCATTGCACCTATCTGCTTTGTATCATTTATCAGTCCTGTTAAGGGTGGAGCACATTAGGTTTCGAGAAAAGGGGACCTGAGTGCGTGCCTGGAGTAACATCATGCTCGTCCTCGCTGGGTTTTTATTTTATTTCTATTTGTCAGTGGAGCACAAAATGGGGAAGTTAAGACGAGGCCCCCCAGTAAAGTCCCAACCCATCCATCCATTATCTGCACTGCTTATCCTCAGTAGGGTCGCGGGGGTGCTGGAGCCCATCCCAGCCATCTTAGGTCAGTGGGTAGACGTACCCTGTACTGGTTGCCAGCCAGTCGCAGGGCACACAGGGACAGACAATTCGCTCGCTCATTCTCACCTAGGGACAACTTGGTCAGTCCAATCAGCCCGACATGCATGTTTTTGGAATATGGAAGGAAACCGGAGTGCAAAACAAGCACAGGGAAAACATGCAAACTCCACACAGGAGGTGCGATCTTATGACCTCAGAACTGTACTGCACTCCCGCTAAAGTCCTGAACCAAACCCCTAAAAAGATTAAATAAAGACAAGTTTATTCGAGGGTGTTTAAGAAATCAAATCATGTGTTATTCTGTGCCGCCATCTCCTGGCCTAAAGTCATGATTGCAGCCTCACGTCTTTAAATCCCGCACCCCACCTGATCCACAAATGATTGCCATTAGAAAAATTGTTTTGCTAGCATTCAGGTTAGCTTCTGACTGGAAAGCAAAGCACTTCAAGTTGACTCAAAGTGGAAATTGTGATCTTTGTATGTGTTGATGAAGACATTTCCTCCTGCCACAATGTGACATTTGTTTGTTTTGTAACATATGCAAGAGTGATGAGTTCACAGGACGCTAACTTTGCGGTAGCAACGTGCGAGAACTTCCGGCTTCGTGGCGTAACTTTTGCACCTTTCCCCGATAGTCGCCGTTGTTCTTTTGTGCAAACGTGAGCGTTTTTAAACACCGGCTGCGAGATCGGCGCCGATTTTCTTTATTTTCCGTGTCTATGCTAATGTCTTGGGTGAAGGTGAACGTGAACTTGGTTCCCGTGGATGTTCTCAGGTGATTCCTCAGCGTTTCGTTTGTACCGTTGGTTCAATAAAAGCTGACGTACATGACAATGTTTGTAACTTTTCTTGAAAATTGAAATATATTTTTGTCATCTTTATCTTCCTCATGTTCATCCTTCTCATCCAGGTGATCCTTGGCTTCTCCTCCATCTTGTCACGTCCATCACTGTCATCACCCGGACAAGAAGAAAACGTCTTTAAAGGTCAGTGGGTTATTTATACAGGGGGAAGACACCCTCTGGTTGTGTCTTGTGTGTTGATGTGCCTTGTATTACACGACCTTGTGTGGCTATTGGCCCGCCGGCTAATCCGTTTTGCTAAAGAGGAGGGGGCACATTCCCGTCACGGTGCCATTTAAAGCTGCTCTCTCATCTCCGAGGCGAGAGCGGCCCACCGAGCGACAGACCGCCAGGACACTCCCTCCCCTTGCAGGTCAGCATCCTCACCCTCACATTCGAGACTGTCTTTCTGTCGATGTCGTCCTGCTTTTTTCTGTATTTGTGTGATGCGAAAGAGAGTTTCACCGGGGAGTGGGGCACAAACTCCACAGGAGTCCTGCAGATCCTTGAAGAGTTTTAAAAGGCATTGAATTTATTATTCTAAAAATAAGGCCTCAATTGGCATTTAGATGTCTTAAATCACATTTTCGGAGGTCTTAAAAATTGGGTCACAATAATACGATTTAAAAAAATAGTAACCTGTATCAATTGTCTTTGTTAATAATTCACCAATTTCCTTTAGTGGCAACAGGGCGTGACTTTCAAAATGGTGATGTGGTTTCTGTTGGGCCAGGTCATAGCAGACTCGTGTCTTAGGTCTACCCACAACACACATAGCCATTTTGGATGGAGACGTTTACTCTGGAACATGGGAAAGTGACAATTCGATGAGAAGTGGCTGTCAACCAACGTAATAACTGTGCTGTGTATTGTGTGCAAGCAGGATTTGTTTTGTTTGCTTCTATTGCTCTTTTTTGACGACTCGGTCATAAATATAATTTAAAAAGGGATTCAAAAGTCTTGAATTTAACTTGCCTTTAGCTGTAAGAACCCTGCGTGATCATCTCGCAGGTTTTCCCCTGCAAATAAGAAAATCTATCTGGACGTGTGGTTGGAACATGATGTTTTAGCTGTATTTCCAGTGGTAGTGTCGTGCAAACTGAATTTTCTCACCAGTTTTCCCGCGACTTTATAGCGGAAACGCAATCCTCTCACCGTTCTTCTCGTGGTCCTGTTGTAGAAAAGGCAATCGGCTCCCCATTTCTTCCTAGCCTGTGTGTTTCAAACTTCATGGTCTCACCGTTTTTCTTGTGGGCCAAAACGCGATCATCTCGACGGTTTTCCCATGTCTGGATAGCACAATGACAATCTCGCCGCTTTTCCAGTACCTCTAAATCGATGGTCTTGTCGTTTTTCCTGCGGGCGCGTGAAGCTCGTGCATTCTTGAGCGGTGTCTCCTTTCAGCCTAAAAAAAAGAAATAATACACCAATGATATCGTAAAATGCTAGTTAGTGTACCTATTTTTTCTTTGTAGTCATTAAAAATCAACGGGATTGTAATAAAATGTGGCCAGAAGAACTATGTTGTGACTTTGATATACTTTGAACCAAGAAGTTATTGAAATATTTTGTGTTCACAGTTGTCATTGAGACCAAAAACGACATTCGGAAATTGGAATCTTTTGTTGTCCTTTTCAAAACAAGATTTGTAGCAATTTTACATACATGAACTTTAATACATGTAAAATACTGCTATGTAGGGGAAAAGCAAGGATTTTCTGGACAACATGAAAAACAGAGCACTTAATACATTTTTACTCAATGGGGTTTGGGTCGAGTCTAATTTTGGAGGTCTATTTGACTAAAATATTTTTGTTGTTGTTGGAAGAAAATAAAATATTGGAGTTATTAATTCCCAGTTTTCCGGACAATAAGTCGCACTTAAAAAACGAAAAAAATATAAAGTCCGCTTTATGATCGCATGCCACAGCTTAAAGCCTGTTAAATACAGTACAGAAAATATATACGTGTGTATCCATCCATTATCTGCACAGCTTATCCTCAGTAGGGTCACGGGGGTGCTGGAGCCCATCCCAGCTATCTTCGATATATATATTGGTGTGTAATATATATATATATATATATATATATATATATATGTAATGCAAAATTTCATGATTTTTAAATTAAATGATGAAATTGAATAATGTCTGATTTAATTTTTCAAATTTATCATAGCGAAGTTGTTGAACTTTTTTTTGAATCAAATTTATTTCAAAATGAATAAAAAAACAAAGTGTTAAGCATTAGTGTCAATGTAAAAATGAATTTGCACGTCCTGTCTACATTTCAGATGATTGTGATTTCCTGCTTTATGGACTCCCCCCAAAAAATATTGCAAGCCTGTCTGTGCCGTTGTTTTTATTTTTTTTAAACTTGTATTTTTCCCACATTTTGTGTTTGTGTATTTTACTTTACGGGTTTTCAGGTAGGGGGAAAAGGGATGTTTTTTTTCCGATCGTACCACGGATGCGCTCTACAAATACATTCTGAGTCGAGTCGACATCTGTTTACAGTTGCCATGGCAACGACACGACGCAAAATCACGCAACAAATCGATACAGATAAAGTAAAGTTTGGAAAAAAAGGCCTAAAGTGCCGCGCAGAGGGAGAGCAGCTGCCGTCTATTTATTTCTCGGAGCTCATGCGAAAGATTTTCGTGTCGGGTTACAAGCCGATCCCGTCCGCAGATGGCCCCTCGGCTGCCGCCTAAAATACGTTTGCGGTGCCGCGCCCACTTGCCGACGTCAGTGGCCGTTTTGTCCCGGCGCCAGATCCTCTCAAACGTCTTTTCATTAAAGATGGTGCCCGCCGATCTCCCTTTTCGCTCCTCGGCGACATTGAAGCGGCCGAAAATAGAAGCGCCCGCCCCGTCTCGTTAATGGCTCCCCTACGAAACCCTCTTCCTTATGGAATCCATTGCCAAGTAGCTCAGATCGAAGTCCCAAAAGTCTTCGATGGTTATGAAAAAAGTAACATGTTGGCGTTTCTACTACCATTTTTTTGGGTGAAATATTTGACCGCTAGATGGCACTGTATTGTCTAATGCGAACAAACTTCTCAACCTATGAATATTTATAAAGATTAACATTGGTATAATAGTTCATGTAATTTAAATGAAGGAGGCAATAAATATTACACACTGTCCCTTTAAAGATTGGGTGTGCTTTATACATGTTTTATCGACAGATCAGTTGATAAGTTTATCGCTGACCACAATGAGAAACGAACCAGGGTTGCGGTCAAAAGAGCACCCTATTCTTACCATTGGACCACCAATGATATAGATGACTGACAAAAAGGCATTGGTTTTTATCCCGTTATCACACTATTTTTACTCACGGTACCAAAAATAAATGTTTTTCTTTGCCAGTAGGCACTCCTACAGCTGTGACCCGGCTTCGATTCTCATTGCATTAAACTGCAAAGTTTGAACTGAGAAAAAGTGAAACAAAATTTAATAGATAGATAGATACTTTATTCATCCCCGAAGGGATTTGAATCATGTACAAACAAACAAACAATTGAATCATGTACAAGAAACGATTCAATCTGAACAATCGAAAATAACTGAGAACAATCGAAAATAACACGGGAGCTGCTGGAGTGGCTGCCATTCGTGACGGCGCCGGAGAAACGATTACCCGTTTTTAAAGGGACAGTGTGTAATATCTGACCACTAGAAGCACGAGGAAAATACAAACTATCGAGACTCAAAAAGTGCATGTTTTTTTTCTTCATTTTTTTGCCATGAATGAAAGAGAAAACACAGAAAATAGAAAATAAAAAGGAGAAGGGAGACAGAAAAATGGGAAAAAAGAGGTAAAAGGGAAAAAAATGGAAAACAAAGACAAACGAAGAAAGAATGAAATACAAAATGAAAAAGAAATGTTGAAAAGGAGGGAGAAAATCTAACGATTTAAACGGTTCCTCTGAGGTCGCAGATTGAATCCCGAAGGTCAGAGCATTCCACAGCACCGGGGCCTGAACTGAGAATGCTCTCGAACCTGCAGATTTCTTCTTGGCTCTTGGTATCATTTGTAAACGAGCATTTTCTGAACAAAGGTTCTGAGCAGGAACATAGGGGGAAATAAATCTGTCAGGAGAGACTTACACCTGGCAGAATTTAAGCACAAAGTTCTCCACCTACGAGTATTTAAAAACAATGCATATTTATCTGATAGTTTATGTATTTTTACTTATTATTCAAAACAATGATGCCTTTGGGGCCAATAGGAGGCGCTAAGTAACGCACACTGTCTCTTTAATAAAAAAATGATGTGCGTTTTTTTACCAAATAAATACAGTATATATATTTTCTGACCTTTTTAACTGGGTTTGAAAGCATGCTAACTGTAGTCAAGCTAGCATTATAGTAGCATAAATGTAGACTTTAGTGGACGTGTCAATTGCATCCATCCATACATAGTGGGCGTGCCAATTGCATCCATCCATATATAGTGGAAGTGTCAGTTGCATCCATCCATATATAGTGGACGTCACAGTTGCATCCATCCATATATAGTGGATGTCACAGTTGCATCCATCCATACATAGTTGACTTAAGTTTTAACAAAGTCAACCCACCTAGCACCGGATGTTGGATTTGGGACTTAATCTTGTGAGTTTTCAACTTGGTTTGACCCCAAAATGGACCTAAAAAATGGGTTCATGTTTATCCCATCCAACGTAGCACGGTCAAAATTCACCCTACAAAAAGATGTCTTTTCAACGGCCGGGAAAAGACTATTTTCCAACATTTTCTTTTCTTTCAATTCAACAGAACTTCGGTATCTTTTGGTCCTTTTATTGACGTCTTCTCTAACAGGGTTTTAGGGAGGGATGCTACCATAATAATAGCCTGGAAACATGCTAACAGTGGGCAAGCTAGCATAAAAATAGCATCAAAATGGTCGCCGCTTTTTACCACCCCAACCGGGTTTTACTCTAATGCGTCGCTTAAACATGAAAAGTTTCAATCCTGATCTGAAGCCTTATCTTCAAAAAAAAAGGAGCTAGAGGAAACTTCCCGACCAGCACTGGAGGTCTATTGGTGTGTTTTGGACACAATTGAGCCCCAAAAAAGACCCTCGAGACGAGGAGTTTCAAACAGACGGCCCGTGGGCAGGATCAGGTCTGCTAAGGGACAACGCTCATAGAAGCGCAACAGAAAAACTAGCCGCAGGTTGAAATATGTCTACTTGATGTTGCCAAAGCCAGGTGCCTCTCACAAATGCTGTACTTGTAATTATCTCTCTCTTTTTATCTTTCTTTGTTTCTCTTTGTCTCTTTCCCTCTGTGTCTTCTTTTGCTTTCTTTTTTCCTTCTCTTTGTTCACTTGCATTCTCCTCTCTTTCTCCCCTTTTTCTCTTTTTTCCTCTATTACTCTTCAGATTTTGTTCTTTCTCTCTCTTTCCCCCCTCTCACTATTTCTCTTTTCATCTCTTTTGTTTCTCATGCTCTTACACGCTCTCTTTCGCTCTTTCTTTCTTTCTTCTTCTTTCTCTGCTGGTTGCTGCTGTGAAAGACCTCCACCGAGATTTCCACTTTCGCTTTCCAAACAGATAAAAGTTTTAATGTAGTATTCAAAAGTTGTTTGGAAAATTCTTAAATGGTAGCAAACGTTTTGCCCGGCAACCAGCCAATAGATGTTTCACCCCTGGACATCTAAGGACTCTCAATGCTAATGCTAGCCCTGCCAGCTCATGTCGTGTTTAATTCGACTCATTATTGAGGAAATTTGGGGACAATAAATGAAAAAAGACAGGCAGCATGCTGGTGCTAACGTTAGCATGCTAGGTGCCGTAACATTTAACGCTGCAATCATCCGGAAGAATTTCTATCGGAGACTTTTGCTAAAAATAGCGGAGGACATCGAATCCACGCGGATTACTTGAGATGTCTTAACGTCCCGAAATAAACTCGTAAGAGACCGATCCGAATGCCTCGAAGATTCTGAGCTTAGCGTGAATGTCTTTAGCATTGACGTTGGTCCATTTCTGTCTCGCAGATAAGCTCCACGCCGAGTCGCCGACATGGCCACAGAGTGAGTTACTGTACTTGCAAAGCATGCTAGCTTGCTAGCCGTGTGTGCTGTTTATTGTAGTCCCATGGAACCCTTGCTAATGAGAAGAAACTTACTGCTGAATGCTAACAAACGCTACCTGTCGTTATGTAAAACGAAAGGCCGACTCGACCAAATGTTAACGTGCTAGCGGGAGTCAACTGCTGATTGCTAACATAAACATGCTTACAGTCGTTACATCAAAAGAAAAAAGGTTTACGAGAGTCAAACAAATGCTAACATGCTAGCTAGCAAGAGTCTATTGCTGAAAAAGAAAAAGACTAACCTGATTCGACAGAACATGCTACTGCTGAATGCTAACACATCATGCAAAAAGTCCATATGTAAAGAAAACAAAATCAAATGGCTGACTAGATTTACCAGAATGCTAACATGCTAGGGGAGCTAATGCTAACACAAACATGCTAACAGGTTTAATAGAACAAACAAAAAGCTGACTAGACTCAATAAAAAGCTAACATGCTAGAGGAAGTCAACTGCTAACAAAAAAAAGTGCAATATGGCCACTTGGTGCTTGGACTCAAATGCTAACATTGCTGCTAGCACTTACTTGCTAGCAGTCTCTCGCTAACATTGTGATGTGTGCAGGAAACGGCTGTCCGCCAGACGCAAGCACACTCTGAAGGTAGGTTGTTTTTTTTACTCGTGATGCTAATGTTAGCCTTACTAGCTCATGTCCTGAAAAATAAATTAAATTGCACTTACAGATGAAAACGCAAAAGAGAAGCAGAAATACAAAAGTGTCAACTAGCTTCTTGCTGGAGCAGCTAGCATGCTTGCTAAGACATATAACTGTTTGCTAATACTAGCCTTCCTACTAGCACACGAGAAGCAAAAAACAAATGCATAGCTTAAGTAACTAGCATGCTCATGCTAACGTTAGCATGCTGGCTACTGAGACATTTGACTTCTCGCTAATGCTGACGCTATCCCTTTTAGCTCATGTCCTGAAGCATACTTGTGATTTAACTTATTGTTGAAGACAAAACAATAGTGTGAAAACAAACATGTCAACAAACGCCTCACTTAAGCAGCTAACTTACGCTAATGTTACAATGCTAGCTGCCAAGACATATGACTACTCTCTCGTGTTGACGCTAGCATTGCTAGCTCATGTACTGAAAACTTAATTCAACAAATATTGTTGAAGACAAAGAAGAGAAGATTAAAAATAAGTCAACAAAAATTAGTTTGATCAGCTTTATTGCTTGTGCTAACATCCGTATGCTAGCTGCCAAGACAGTTGACGGCTTGCTAGTGTTAATGCTAGCATTGCTAGCTCATGTCCTGAAGAAGCCTGAGTTCAACTCACTGTTGAGGACAATTTCAACAAATGTCTCGCTGGAGCTATTGACCATTGACTGCTAATGCTCATGCTAGCAATGCTAGCTTATAAAAGAAGACTTTTTATTCAATGAATGTTTCAAAAATGTGTGTCAAGGGTGAACAAACGCAGTTGGCAGCATGCTAACGTCAGCATGATGTTGAGATATCTGATTACTTATGATGCTAATGCGACACTCGCTAGCCCATGTCCTAAGGAAGATTTCATTTAATGTATTGATAAGGACCAAAAAAGCTAACACGCTAATGCTAACTGTTTACATTTTCAGAGTTGCATGCTCGTCGTGGCGAACAACCTCCTGGAGGCGGAAGCGTCCGAAAAGGCAAACGAGCGCCAGAGATTCCTGGCGGACAAATGTCCCTCCATGGACATCCCCTACTCAGGCGACGAGTTGCGGGTGAGCAAGCTCCTCCCCCTTGTCCTTTAGTAGGCGTGTCCTCGTGTCTTTTTTTTTCTTCTAACTTTCGTAAACCGCAGGAACTGTGCCTGAAACTCCGCCAGCAGATCGACGAGAGCGAGGAAGAACGTTACTGCATCGAGTTCAAGCTCAACATGGTCCTTAACGAGGTTCGCTAACAATTAGCTCAATTTTACATTTTTTTGTATAACGTCGCGACCTAGTGGTGTAAAAACAATTCATTTATTTAAATAAAACACTATTGATTCAAATAATTGGTCTGATTAACATGATTTGCAACATATTTTGCTGTTTTTCCCACCTTTTCCTTATCTAGCCACTTTGCCTCGCTGCTAGCTGCTATTGTAATGTTTAGCTGCTACTGCGTCATCCTTCGGTGTCACTCACTTTCCACAGCTAAAGCTTGCCAATTTTTTGTGATCCCATTTTTTTCCAAGGTTTCCTTCTCTCGCCACTCGTGTTAGCCACTTGGCTGCAGTTATGGCTCTTCGCTATTGTTTAATGCTCCTGCTTCGTCCTTCAGTGTCACTGTCCTTCAAGAGTTGCTCATTGAATTGTCTTCTGAGCAAATGTCGCAGAGTTCTGTAAATTCAGGCATGCTCTGATTGTTTTCATTGTGTCCTTCTTTAGCCACTCAGGCTATTTTGCAGGTTGTAGCTCGCCATTAGCTGCTAATGTAAGCTGTTCCTGCTTTGTCTTTCAGTGACACTCGCCTTTCCCAGCTGCGGGCATTGCTGAATTACATGATTCTGGCTTTTTTTCTAATGGTTTCTTCTGTGGCCATACCCGCATTACACTTGGTTGCAGACTTTGGCCCGTTGATAGCCACTTTTGTTAGCAGTTCTGAGTCTAAGTCGCTTTCCATAGGTGATTCCTGTGATTCAGGCATCTTTGACCATTTTCTCCACTGATTCCTTATGGAGCCATTCTTTTAACCGCTTGGCAGGTAGTCGTTGCTGTTAATTACTCCTTGTAAATAAAGATCGCTCCATCTTCTTTTTTTTTCCAGTTTCCCTCTCTAGCCACACTTGGCCTCAGAGGCGTGTAGTGGTTAATGATTACAGACTGTCTCTTTAACACAACCCAAATATTTTTGTCTATTTATATTCCGTACACGCTTAAGTTTCTCCTTCACCCATCGGTTTCCCGTCAGGTGCGAGACCTGAACATCAAGATCGTGGACCTCCGAGGGAAGTTCAAGCGCCCCCGTCTGAAGAAGGTGCGCATGTCGGCCGACGCCATGTTGAAGGCGCTGCTGGGATCCAAGCATACCGTCAACATGGACCTGAGGGCCAACCTCAAGCAGGTCAAGAAGGAAGTCAAGGAAGAGGTAAGACTCGCTAAGCATGGATGGATACTATGTAGATTTACACTGTATATGTATGGATACAAATGTGGCATCCGCCAAATACAAGGATGGATACAGCTGTGGCATTCACCACAAAAGGATGGATAAAGCTGACATCCACTATATATGGATGGATGTAACTGTGACGTCTTCTATATATGGATGGATGCAACTGTGACGTCCACTATATATGGATGGATACAACTAACACTATAAATGGATGGATGCAACTGTAACGTCTACTATATATGGATGGATGCAACTGTAACGTCTACTATATATGGATGGATGCAACTGTGACGTCTACTATATATGGATGGATGCAACTGTGACGTCCACTATATATGGATGGATGCAACTGTGACGTCCACTATATATGGATGGATGCAACTGTGACGTCCACTATAAATGGATGGATGCAACTGACACGTCCACTATAAATGGATGGATACAGCTGTGATGTCCACTTTATATGGATGGCTATAATTGTGGCATCTGTGATATAGAAGGATGGATACAGATGTGGCGTTCACCACTAAACGATGGATACAACTGACATCCACTATTTATGGATGGAAAACCACTGTGACGTCCAGCATATAGGGATAGATACATTTGTGACATCCACTATATATGGAGGAAAAAAAACAATATCGTCTATATGTATGGGCAGGTACAACTAAGGACTCACACTACATGAGGATTGATACAACTGTAATGTGTGTATATATATATATATATATATATATAATGGAAGAATACAACTGTGATCTCCACTATGTAAGGATGGAAAAAGCTTTGCCCTTACACTATATAAGGACGGATATAACTAGGCTATCAACCATAAATGTATAGAGAGAAACAACTGTGGCATCCACTATATATGGATGGATATAACTGGGAAATCCACCATAAATTGATACATTTGTGACGTCTACTATATATGGATGGACACAACAGTGATGTCATATGTATGGTTGAATACAATTGTGGCATAAACTAAATATGGATGTATACAACTGGGAAATCCTTCGTATATGGATGAAAATAATTGTGGTATCCCCTAAACATTGATGGATACGAGAGTGATATATGTCATACGTATGGTAAAAACAACTGTTGAAAATGAGTTCTAAAAATAAACAATATTAAATATTGGTAAGAAAATAAATATGCCATTAATACTTACAACAATCCTGCCAAGAACTCACCAAAGGTTCTATCCTTTAAGCTTCAGTTCAACAGCAGTCGGGATCTGGGCCTTTTACTGCCCCCGGACCTTGAGTTTGGGGCCCCATGCCTTACACTAACGAGTATTGCGTGTGTACAGGACAAACAGCTGCGCGACGTTGGCGACTGGCGTAAGAACATCGAGGACAAGTCGGACAGGAAGAAGATGTTCGACAGCTAAACGGACGAAGGGGCGCTCTACTCGAGTACCCGTCCTAACTTCGCTCCAAAAAGTTTTAGCCGTTTGAATTTGAAGGAATGTCGCGGATGGGTTCTTAGTATTGTGGGGATGGGAGACAGACTAGTTCCAAAGATGATTTCTTTGTAGGTGTTCGTTAGCCGACATGCTAGCAAGCTAGCATGTTCGCTGGTGTTTGGAATAAAAGTCCTGTGTTTGAGTCACTTTGTCGCTGCTTCTTGCCTCGTATTCTCCCGTCGACCCATGATTTTTATTCTTAAACCAGGAAGGTATTGCAGACACCATAATAAATAACATGTTCTTGTTACTTATTCCTCCCCGTCTCGCCTCGGTCACTGCATGCTTTCCTCATTAAAATGAGGAAACCCTTGGATTGGTTTTCGTTATTGTAGAAAAAAATGGACAATTCGAGGGTCTGTTACTTATTCCTCACCCTTTTATGTGAGCACGGTATCTTCATTAAAATCCAGAAACCCACTGATGTTTTGGTGAATTTTGATCACGTCTATTAATGTTTGCATGCTATCCTATTTTGGGTAGTGTTAGTTATAGCAGTCATTAGCGTACACTAAATCATAAATGTGACAGTCCAGTCACTTATTCCTCCCCCCTACTGCAATTGTTGACATGCTATCCTCATTCAAATATGAACCTTTGAATGTTTGGGTGGTTGTAGATTGAATCAGTCATCGAGACACAAAATATTAAATACAACACTTTGTTTACTTATTCCTCCCCTTTGTTATTGTTTGCATGCTATCCCTATTAAAATGGAAACTGACAAATGTTTGGCTGGTGTAAGTGAAAGCTGTCATGGGGCTACAATACATGAAATGTGACCATTCCATTACTTATTCCTCACCCTTCTGTCATCATTTCTTGCTATCCTTTAAACGTTGGGGTGGTTTCAGTTAGAGAACTTATCCAGGGCACAAAATAATAAGTACGAAAATTCCTTTACTGATTCCTCTCCCTTCTATCATCGTTTGCTTGTGTTACCTGTAAAAATAAGGAAAGCTTGAAAGGTTTGGGTAGTTTTGGTCAAAGCAGTTACCAGCGGGCTCATAATCATAAATGTGAGGTTGTGTTACTTATTCCTCACCCTTCTGTCAATGTTTGCATGCTATACTCATTCAAACTAGAAAAAAATTGTAAACGATTGGCTGGTTTTATTTAAAGCAGTTTTCAGGAGCCACAAAATAAATGCAACACTTCCTTTACTTATTCCTCACCATTCTGTTAATGTTTGCACACTATTCTTATTCTAACTTTAGGTGGGCTTGATTAAAGCAGTCATCGGGCCACAAAACATCAAATATGACACTTCACCTACTTATACCTCCCCCTTCTGTCATCGGTCTTATGCTATGGTAGTTAAAACATGGAAAACTTTAAATGTTTGAGTGTGTTTGGTGAAAATGGTCATTGGGCCACACAATATGAAATAAATATGACCGGTCCGTTACTTATTCCTCCCCATTCGTCATCTGTCTTATGCTATTGTTGTTAAAACATGGAAACCTTTAAATGTTTGAGTGCTTTTAGTGAAAATTGTAATTGGGCCACACAATACGAAATGTGACTGGTCTGTTACTTATTCCTCCCCCTTCATCATCGGTCTTATGCTATCGTTAAAACATAGAAACCTTTAAATTTTTGAGTGCTTTTAGTGAAAATTTGCACTGGGCCACAAAATATGAAATGTGACTGGTCTGTTACTTATTGCTCTCCCTTCTGTCAGCAGAAGGTAGATGGTAGATTTCTTTTCTTTGTATATTTCCTAAAATGAGCCGAAATAACTACCTTGGGCTGGATAAGATAATCCCATTTGTCTTATTTGGGAAAAAAAATAAAAATAAAGGAAAATATAACGGTATACTTAAAATGAGCATCATGTTCATCCAATCGAGTAAGATCTTTTAATGCAGTGCAGCCAATGGGATGACGGCTTATTTTCTTGCAGCGCACTCAAAGTATTTGGACTTCTTGAGAGGTTGGTGTCAATGTGTTACAAATAAAGCGGGGGGCCGCGTCTCCTTAGACCCTCGTAAACCACACTTAAGCTACGAATAAACACTTTGTGGGAAGGGTGGAGGGGTACTTGGTGATCAGAGCGGATCGTTAACGAGGAACGTTTTCGGTCATTTTGTAAAAGAAAAATAAAATGGTAAAAGAACAAAGCTTCCCCGATAAATAAGAATAAGAAAATCAGTACATCAAGAAAATAAATCCCTTGAAGATTTTAGAGAGGGGTCATGCTACAGTTACTAAGAAAACAAAAAAAGAAAATCAGAAAACAAACTTTTTATTATTATTTTAAAATGCGTTTCCGCAATTGCGTGGCGTCACATTTCACGAATGCCTGCACTTCCGCAACCGATCACCAGATGTCCTCAGACAGCGTGGTGACTGAAAACTAGCCCTAAAAATTAGTCAAGAAACGGAAGCATGTTGTTTTTTTAATTTTCATATGCTTCTGTATTTTAATTTGGTTTTAGTTATTTAGTTAGTTAAAGAAAAAACACAAATTTTCCATTTAACGTAGCGGCGCATTTCACGATTGCCTGCACTTTCTCAATATGCCACTAGATGTCCTCACGAGTGAGGAAAAAAAACTTTAGGTGGCTAAAAATACATTTTATTTGTGTAACTTGACTCCGACTCCAAAGAAAATTCTGAAAGTTTTTTTACCCAAATGTGTGAAAAATTGCTTGTGAACTTTGACCTGGAAAATAGGGTTATCAATCATCTCTGCTGCTACAGATGAAGTTCGAGGCGATGACGTCACAACAGGTCGACAAATGTGATTGCTTTCCGTTAGCTTAGCTTTGACTGTGTATACTAAGCGATGATGTTGGCCTCCAATTTTGCCTTATTTCTTTGGGTAATTCGATAATTTGATAATTGAAAGCAGTTCTTGACGCATTGGCGCCATTTTCTCTATTTTTGCCTTGAAATTCGCATCCAAATGGTGATGCTAACGAATTTTTTTACTTTTCTGTTTTTTTTACAAATTCCCTCGATTGTAATTTTTAAAATTGTTTAAAAGATAATTTATACAAGTTTTTGTGAAGCCAACAAGTTGTTGGCTCTTGTTAGCATAGTCGTTTAGCGCTGTGCTACCACTGGGATGAGTCAGCATGTTAATTGCATTTTTGTGGGCTGGCGGCCACATTGGAGGGGGCAATGCTTGTCACGGCGAAAAGACATTAAAAATAGTTTTTCTTTTGTTAAAAGGTAGTAATATGGCTCCCATCATAAAAAAAGTTGAACCTCTTGTCTATAATTTGATTAATATTAGAATTAAAATAGTCTTTTACAACGTATTAAACATTGTTATTGAAACTGTGGATTGGGTGTCGTTTGAACTGCAAAAAGAAACTTTATTTAAAAACAAAGTATAAAAAAGTAGGGACTTAGAAACAGAATAATCTTAAATGTTGAAGTAAACTAGTATTCATAGTTATCCCATTTAGCGTGTGGTAGTTAGTTTGTGGACTTTTAAGAAACATTTTCAATCAAAATTTTGAACCAACTACAAATAAACAATTCATTTTTTATCAGAGAAAAAATGAGTATTTCGTAAAAAAGGCAAACATTTTACTTAAAATAAGCATTTTTTGCACTACAGTAGGGGCTTGCTGACCTTTTTAAATCTGAGAGCTACTTTTTTGTTAGAGATTAGAGAAAGTGAAGTTTGGGATACATTTCTAAAATAAGAACTTATTTTTTACACTTATGTTAATACTATGTCATTACCAGGTTCACGGTCTCATCTTGGTGCTTGAAATTCTTGAATTTTAATGTTGTTTTCAAGGTTTCAAGAGTGCATTTTAGGTGAAGTGCTTGTAAATGCTTGAAATGGTTGCCTTGTTTCTCCACCAGGCTGTTTAAAAGTGGCACTGTTCTCTGTGTCTTTGCTTTGCCATTACATTTCTTTTTCCCTCGTGATTAACTGCAGATGACATTAGTTTGTATGGCATGGTCCTAGGAAGCGCCATCGCCCCTTACAGGTCCAAGTTGGATGAGTGCAATCATCATGTATGAAAAGTGCACATTTTTATGACCCATGCAAAACATGAAGGTAGAAGGTAAACTTCCTGCAACTGAAAATGTAAGCTACATATTCAATTTTACCCAACACCTATATCGGGAACGATTTGTTTCAAAAACAAAGATAAAAATCAAATGTCTTGATTAATGCACATGCAAGAACTGCATTTGTATATCAGAGCCATGGATTGATGGTTGAGTACTGGACAAATTGGGGAATTTTCCTTGAAAATGTGCTTGAATTTGGAAGTGAAAAACATGTATGAACCCTGCAGGCAATATTTATTAGAAGTGTCTACATGGTTAAAAATCCCAATTACCCGTCATTGGCGAGACATTTTCAGAACTCTGCTGTTCTCAGGTTGGTCACTCTTCATCTAAAGGATTTTATAAATGTAAAAAGATGAAAAAAGAAAGAAACTTACTTAAACGACTGTGTCTACGGCCCCTGAGCCAGAAAAAATCGGTCTGCACTGTATGTTTGGATGGCATGGTGTGGGCGTGGTCAGGTCTATATTGGCTGAGCATTGGGTGGGCGGACCTTCCTGATAAAAAGGCGTGGCTTTGGCGGGCCATATGCAAATGAGGGTCATATATATTGCTTGGCCAGAAGTCGGTACGCTGTCAGCTCAGCATCTCCTTGCCTGGTGTCTTCTTGTGGTTCCTTGGCACAGGTGAGACAACCCCCAGGTGACATCCTAAACCTCACCTGCCGCACATTTTGTTTATCTTCTCTTCCTTTCACTGTTTTTCGGTCTTGCGTTGAGTTACTGGTTTCTTTCTTCCTTTCATGTTGAGTCCTGGTTTCTTTTCAGCTTTTTCATTTGAGCTTTTTTTTCTCATTGAATCCTGGATTCTTTCTTTCTGGCTACCTTTCATGTTGATTTCCTTTTTTTTCTTAATAGCTTTCTTACCAGATACTAGTCCAGTCCACTGGTTTCTTTGCTTTTTATTTCATGTTGAGTGATTGCTTTTTTTCTAGCTTCCTACTTTTCAAATTGAGTGCTTTCTTTCTTTCCAGCTTTTTCTTTTTAGCCACGTTTCATTTTCTTTACAGCTATCTTTCTTCGTGTTGATTTACCTTTTTTTCCTCCTCGCCTTCTTACCGTCTATTGTGTTGTTACTGTTATATTTTTAGCTTGAGTTACTGGTTTCTTTCTTTCATTTCTTTATATTATCTGTTTGACTCACTCTTTTCTCTCTTTGAACGTCTTTCCTTTCTTTCTTGTCGAGTTACTGCTTTCTGGGTTTCCTTTCTCTCTCTCTTCTGCTCACTTTTCAAGGATCCTACGGCACATTCCGGGGCCATTTTATGTTCTGTTGCTTTATCTTCAGGTTGTGTCTTTTATATGTCTAATATTTTCCATGTTATTGTAAATTTTTAGATATGTTTTTGAATTAAATTTTTTCCTATATTAATCAAAAATTGTAATTTTTTTCAATTATTTGAAAATGTTTACCTTGATAAAAACATTATAAAGGCTCATTGAACTCAGTTGGCCACACACATAATGAATAGATAAAATATTCTACTTTCAACTTTTAAAGACATCTGAAACAACGCACCCCAATATTAAGGAGAAGTATTCATCTTGTGACTTTTTCTGTTCTACTTTAACACTTTTTCATTTGGACGTAGAAAAATCCAACACATTCTGAGGCTCTTTGAATTTTGGGGGCGTTCAAATTGTCTTTAACGTCATTGATTACAACTAAGTGTACATTGTCAACAAGGAGATTGAATGCGGGACTCCGGGATAAACGTAGAAAACAGAAATGAATAAATGTTTGTTATATTTGAATTATTTTCCTATATTATACATTCTTAATTGGATGATTTCATTTAATACATTTTCCTTATCAATATTAATAGATTATTTCTTTTTGTTTATTGGATTTCATATTTATTTTTCATTTTAAATATCACCTGATTTTTTAGGTATTTATCCATTTTTTGCCCCTGTATTTAACTTTAGTTATTGCCTTTGAAAAATACTTTATTTTATTTATATTGCAAGCGGCGTCTCTCACTTTTCACCATTTCCACAATTTGTGGTAGATCTTTTGATTTGATTAAGTTTGATTTTGGCGGGAACATTTCCCACCCAGGATTAGTTGTATTTTGGGCTAAGTCTAGAATGTTTTGGATATGATTTAGTTTTATCAAAACAAATTATTTAAAAAAAAAAAGAGTCCAAAACCAGTTGTTCTGTTACCCTTGAATTGCTCCAGATTTGACACCCTGCCCTAAAACGTTTTAAAGTCTTTTAAACATCCTTAAAATTACTTTTTCAACATTAACTTTTTAACCAAATAATGACGTCTTTTGGACGGAATGTTGGCGTCATTTTTAAACATTTTTAACGCATTTTCAATAAGTTAATGTGGGGTTCGCACCTTGCCTAATGTGGTCCAAATGTATTCCTGAAATAGACACTATTCCATGTCCTAAAAGTGAAACTTTTTTTCATCAAAGAAAAGACAAAACTTCTGCGCTTATTTTGCATATTTTCAATGTCTTTTCAATAAGTTTTTGGATTCAAACCTGGCCTAATTTGGTCCAAATTTAACCCTAAAATAGACGTCTATTGTTTTTAACCTAATAAAGACGTCTCTTTGATGTTTTCACCTCTCCTGGCATTGGTTGCATTTAGTGCCAAAACCCGATATAATTCAGTCCAAAAAATAGTTTTAAAATGGTCCAAATGTACTCCCCAAGAAGTCCTGAACATATTCAGGTTTTGTTTTGAATTTTCGCTTTTTCACAAATTTAAGTCCTTTTTTAAAAAACGTTCCCTCTTTTAACAAATAAAGATGTATTTTGGGCTAAGTTTTGTGTTTTTTTAACATCTTCAACAGCTTTTTTTCCAGGTGGGATGCTTATATTGTGCATCAACTCTCCAACCCCCTTTCTTATGTCTTGATTCGCCTAATTTTTGCACATCGTTAAGATTCTCTCTTTAGGGTTACAAAGAAGTCTTTTACAGTCAGTCACAAGCGAAAACGAAGGTCTGGTGACCCGAGAGTTTCTGTGCCGACCCGTCGACTGCTCGTCTCCGCTTTAGCGCTCTCGGTTCAAGGAAGTCAGCGACGAAGACCCCACTGTCGTATTTTTAGCGGACCGGGCTTGTTTTTTTCCCCCAGCGAATTCTTTGCCGTGCAAGGAGTCGATCGGGTGTGGATTCTCCCGTCAGATTTAATTTCCCGCCAGCTCTAAAAGAGATTATCGCCGCTGACATTTGACCCACGGCTGCCATAAAGCGCAATGTCGGCAAATAGCTTGGCGCGTCCGGCATCAGCTGCTAATTGCTCGTCTTCTTTTTCTTCTTGTGGCAGGTGGCAGCGCCCCAAAACAGCAGCAAACATGTCTGAGTAAGTGGCAAAACTCGCAAAACTCTGTAAAAATCTGGCTGCTATTTTTTTCATTTTTGTTCCTTTCAAATTCCGCAGGAAAAAGATGACGTCCAGCCGTCGGCACCACCTTAAGGTATGCACGATTACTCACTTGTTTGAGTAATCTGATTACTCTTTTCATGGTAGTCAAGGCTCTTCGCAGGTACTCATTTTTAAGTAATTGGTGACTATTAGTTGACGCCTGATTAGTATTTAACGCCAAATTAGCCTAGCTTGCTAACCTGAAGCGTCTGGCTGCTGGCATCCTCTGAGAGTGAAGAAGAAACAGCAAATACAACAGGCTGTTTTTACTTTTTCTCCTGGGTAGCCAAACACACATGTAAAAAGTAATTAGATTACTCCTTTCAGAGGACTTGAGTTGTTGGTTTATAGCTGTCAAGTTTCTTGCGTTTAGTTTAAGAAATCTCAAGACTGCGTTTTTTTAAATCAAGGCTCTATTGCAGGTACTCCATTTTTTAAGTAATCGGTGACATTTACTATGAGCTGACGCCCGATTAGTATTTCGCGCCAAATTAGCCCCACATGCTAACATAAGGCACCCAGCTGACGGTATCCCCGGAAAGTCCAGAAAAGTATTCGAATACAAGTCACTTCAAATGGAATAGGCTGTTTTTTCTTCTGTGTAGCAAAATACACTGTGGAGAGTAATCTGACTAGTACTTTCAGAGGCCTTTGGACACTTTGCTAGTAGAAGCCTAGCATACGAATGTAAGGCGATTCCTTCGTTGCTTGTTTGATTTCTGACACCGATGAGTATTTTTGACTACTTAGCACCAAATTAGCCTGGCATGCTGATGGTTCGTTTAGCTTTCAAACAAATCACCTTTTAGCGCTGAATTAGCCTAGCATGTTAACATAGGCGTAGCGTAGCCTGTCTAGTTCCTTGATTCCTATGTTGCTCTGTTAATCTTCCAAAGGTTGTGACACCCGAAGAGTGTTTTTGACGACTTAGCACCAATTTAGGCTAGCATGCTAACAAAACTCCTTTATGCTGTTGGTTTTCAGAGTCTGATCCTGTCCATCGCGGCTCAATGGATCCAGCAGGAGAAGAAGGAGCGGGAGGTGGCCAAGGAGAACTACATGTCTGAGACTTGCACCAGGCCCAGCCTCTGTGGCGACCAGGCCACGCTCATGGTCGGTGGAGTGAGAAATCAACGTCCCGTGGTGATGATATCAGCGCAGTGTGATGATGTCACATTTGGCTGATTATGCTCGCAGGACACGTGCCGGAAATTGAACGCTCTGATCGAGAAAGTGGACGAGGAGAGGTATGACTTGTCCATCAAGGTTGGAAAAGCTGACAAGGAGGTAAGAGCAGAATCTTCTTTTTTTCTATCTCCTCTCCTGTCATCTTAGTACTCTTCCCTCTCCCTCTATTCAGACTCTGCTTTCTCTTCATCTAATCGTTGTTCTTCTTTACCTCTTCTTTCTTCCACTTGTTCAGATCCTACTCCTCCACTTAATCTTCTTTGTCACCTTCCACATTGTTATTCTTTATCTTATTTTTATTTCTTCATCGCCTGTCATCTTAATATTCGTCTCCTTATTTTTCGTTCCATTTCTTGTTTTCTCCACCTTAACCTTCAGTTTCTATCTTTTCAATCTACCTTGTTTTTCTTTTCCGGTCTTTTCATTAAAATTCCTGTTATTACATTCTACCTTTTTTGTTTACTTTCCCTTTTCAGATTCTTTTTTTTCTCTTTTCTATCTTCAACTATTTTGTCTTCTGCACTCTTTGTCCTCACTTTATCTTCTTTTCCTTCTCCACTGATTTTCCTTTTCATCCTTTTTTTCTCTGATTCATATTTTTCCACTTGCTTCTACTTATGCTGACCCTGCTACTCCTTGCTTCTTATCCTTTATTCTTGTCTTTCTCAATCTCCCCTTTTCTCTCATTCTCCTCTCCTGCTCTTCATCCTGGTACCTATCTTCTCATTTTTCCTCCTCTGCAATTTCCCCACTTCCCTTTCCTTATGCTGCTCCTCAAATGTTTACTTTAGCCATTTCTCTAGTTTTTTTTCTTCCTTTCTTTTTGTCCTTTTCTTAGTCTCTCTCCGCCCCTTTCTTTTATTCTCATTTTTCTTCTTTCTTTTTCCTTTCTTTCTACTTCCCTGCTCTTCCTTCTTCAGCCACTCTTCTATATCCTTCTCCTTTGTGGCACCTTCTCTTCTTTCCTTTTTGAAATGAAAATGAAATGATCTGCATTTATGTAGCGCTTTTCAAGTCAAGACTTCCCAAAGCGCTTTACAGTGTGCTTCACATTTCCCAATAGCGGCCTTGTATTGCAGTCATGTAAGACGCTATCCTGCTTATTGGGGGTATAAGGGTTTCAGTGTCTTACCCAAGGACACTTCGACATGTAACACGGACAAGCCGTGATTCGAACTGGGATCCCTTGATCCCAAGACGAGCGCTCTACCTCCTGAGCTACTGCCGCCCGTTTTTCTTCTTCTTTACCAATTTCTCTTCTTTTACTCCTTTCTTCTTCTCATTTTCTTCATCCTGCTTACTCTTCCTTGGTTTTTGTCTTTCTCGTCCTTTGTCTGCTTCCTTGACATGCGACTTGGAGGCTAAGCTACACGCCTGTCTTAGGGGGTTTGCATGCGGCTAAGAAAGCAATTCTGACGTTTCAGATCGAGGACCTGAAGATCAAAGTGATCGACCTGATCGGCGTGAAGAAGCCGGCGCTGAAGAAGGTGCGCATGTCGGCCGACGCCATGTTGAAAGCACTGCTGGGCTCCAAGCACACAGTCAACATGGAGCTCAGAGCCAACCTCAAGCCCGTCAACAAAGAGGTCAAGGAGGAGGTGAGTCGGCTCTCGATCAGCGATATCTCAAATGCCAAAAGCGATATTTGCCATCTTTGTGGAATGAGAGCTCAAAAGAAGTCCATTCATTTTATCCACGAGTGGCCATTTTGTCACTCGGTGTTGAGTGAAGACACTTGTTAAAGGCTCAACGCGTTCAGTGCCAATGACCACTATTGATGTGTAAGTTCCAGTTTCTATTCAGTGCATAAATAACACACACTATATATATATATATATATATATATATATATATATATATATACCAGTATATATCCTGTATGCCTGTCAGCAATCTTCTCTCTGAGCTGCGCACTGCCCAGATTCAGCAGACAAGAAACCTATCCAGCGCATAACATTTTGTAGCCCGAAATCGCGAAATCAATTGACTCCGGTTTCCGTTCAGTGCCAATGACGGGTTTTGTAGGCAAAGCTCAAGTTTCTGTTGAGGTCGGCTGGCAGTGAAGTCCCAAGTTGTCATTTTGAGTGGACAAAATGGTTGCCTGCTGACATGGATCAAACCAGATGCACATTCCTGCTTGGTTCACATTCCACAAAAGCAATATTTACAAGATTGCATCGAGAAAGAACTATAATAATAGTAATACTGAAATAGAAGGTAATCATGTGTGTCTTGCCATGCAGCCGGCGGAGGCAGTGGGTGACTGGCGTAAGAACATTGAAGACAAAGCAGACAGGAAGAAGATGTTTGAGTCGTCCTAAAAAGGATTTCCCTTTATGTTTGTTCTCAAAGAAATGTTTTATTAAATGTTTGCCAACTCTAAATTCTGACGTTTGACTTTGTCCCAAATGTGTAAAAAACAAAACAAAACCATGGATTCTCATAGTTGAGGTTGACAATTCTACTGATGTTAATCACATTTTATTTTCAGGTCTAGTATCGATCAAAGACGAAAAATGACCAGGGTGGATGTCTCAAAACGTTTCACAATAAGTAAAATAAATAAGACCTTCCCAAACTCAAATTCAGCTAATTTTTCTTCATTATTTATTCATTTATCACTTTAAACTGAATGTAATTATCATAGGAGCAAAAAAGGATATGTTGGCATATATTTAATTTGGATACAAATTTTGCCATTGAATTAAATAAAATCACTGCTGGAATTAGAACGTTTTGCTCATGATCTAAACTCACATTGTTAATACGAGAAATATACTGTACTGTATTTGTCACATCTTGAAATGACGTTCGGCGGCGTGTGACGTCATCAATGTAGGCGAGTGCGGTTGATTCATCTGACCACTAGATGTCACTAGAGCTCTTCCTGTTGGCATCAAATGCGCTTATGCAAGATCGAAGACTTTTCAAAGTAAGTTCCTGTGTCATTGTGATTAATTCATTTTTTAAATTGTTGATTTATATGTGTACATTGAGTTTGACTTGATTTGTTTGTAATCCCAGGTGCTGGAGAGAGAGAAAAAAGAAAAATCGCAAGACAAGGTAGGCCCTAAGTATTGGGTAACGTGCTAGTATTTCCATCTAATATTGGGGGGGAGGGGCGGATGAAACCAGTGGTTGGTTCCTGACATCATGTGACATTAACCAGAAAAAACAATTGGCTTGACAAAGTCAAGGTGGTGCAGCGCAGGACAGTTTAGTGGGGAAAAAAGGGCCTCAAGGATTAGGTGGAGTGCAAATTTATGACCTTGAGAAAGTTGGAAGGCACGATCTAGGACAAGGCTAAGTGTAAGTCAAATAGGTCATGGATGACAGGACAGTCAAAGACCTTGTGCTAAAAGAATTTGAGAGCG
This sequence comes from Urocampus carinirostris, assembly GCF_059441175.1. NCBI lineage: Eukaryota > Metazoa > Chordata > Actinopteri > Syngnathiformes > Syngnathidae > Urocampus > Urocampus carinirostris. The sequence goes on along the minus strand of NC_142355.1, from coordinate 36,711,440 downwards.
CAAGGTCAAATGTGAGTCAATGAGGAGGTGTAAGGCAAGGTCTCCATGACATTTGACATTAAAAAAGTCAAGAAGGACAAGGTCAAAATGGGAGTCAAAGAGGTGATGGAAGGCAAGGTCAAGAAGGACATTCAGATACCTATGACCTTTGACCTTGAGAAAATAAAAGGGCAAGGTCAAGTGGGAGACAAAGCGGACATGAAAGTTCCAATGACTTGAAAAAGTCAGGCAGGGTAAAGGTAAGGCCAATCAGGACCAGTTCAAGTGAAAGTCGAAACGAAGCGAAAGTCCCACGGCCTTTGAGCTTGAGAAAGTCGATAAGGGCACGTCTGAAGACATGGTCAAGTAGGACATAAGGTTCACCCTTTTTGTATGATTTTTTGAGCATGTTGACATTAGACCGCAATGATCAAATTCAGCCAGCAGATGTCCCTATAGACACTCTGACATTCATTTCGAGTAATGTACAAGAGGGGTAGGCAACCTCTGGCACACAGGCTCAAATTCGGCCTGTCAGGTATGGCCCACTAGTAGATGGTGATCTATTTTGGAGGAGGGCAACAGGCATCCGAATAACAGGCTAGTAGTCCAAGTGCAAACTTTTCACCCCTGTCAGATATTTCAGTTTTTCTTGGATGGGCGGTCTCGAATGGGGCCCCGCCCACTCTGTTAGCGCCATTTCTGACTTTGCTGCCAGGAATCAATAAACGCTTCTTTTTCCATCGCCACCGCCTCCTTCCTCCTCTTCATCCTTGGTGGCCTTTTTAGTGCCTCTGCCAGCCAGCAAGGAAGCAAGTTCCCCGTCACACTACCAGGTTGGTGCCGTCATTTTTTGCTTCATATTTTTGATACTTGTAAGTCCTTTTTAGTTTTTCCCACGATTTGTGGAGATCTTCATTTCTTTCATGGGGACATGATGGGATATTCTTTCCTGTTTTTTAAAATGGTTGTAAGGACATTCATGTGCCCCCCCTGCTCTGGTGGCTCTGCCACGCCACCAGGTCAGAAAAAGTCATTTCTTTTTTTATATTTTGATGCTCATAAGTGGTCATGCTTTCACATTTGAGATGATTCATGGGAATTCTTGTCCTCTATTGAAGGACACGATGGGGTCTTTGTTTCTGGTTTTTATGGTGGTTGTGGGAACAATATCGGTGGCCCCCCTGGTCAGGTGCCCCTGTCACACCACCAGATTGGTGCCCGTTATCCCTTTTCACAGTTTTGATGCTCATAAGTTGTCAGTTGTATCATTTCATTTTTACCCACTATGTAGTAATTCTCGTCTCTTCAGGGGGACATAATAAAGCATTTGTTTGTGTATTTTATGATGACTATGGAGAAATGTTGGTGGGACCCTAGTCAGATCCCCCTGTCACACCGCAAAGTCAGCGCAGGGTTTTTTCCCACCAACCTTTGAAGCCCATACGTTGTCAGTTGCATTCTTTTGTTTTTCCCATGATTTGTGGGAATTCTTGTTCTTTTTTGAGGATGTGATGGGAACATTTTGCTAGACTCCTCAGTCAGGATTACCCCATTCATGCCACCAAGTCAAGGCTTGTTGTTTCTTTTCCATATTTTTGATGCTCGTTAATAGTCAGGTCATGTTTATTTGTGACGCCCTTAATCACAAGGAGGGCTGCACAGACCACAGATGATTGCAAACTACAGACTATTATCACACATCCCTTGATCTAAAACCTACATGAGGGCAAGGAAAAACTCATAAACCTCAACATGAGGAAAATGAACAAACCTCGAGAAGGGACCGCACATGAGGTCATTCCCTTCCAGGATGACCAGGCTGCAATGGCTGTTGTCATAACAATTAATACACAGATATCATCTACAGGAAATATAGGTTACTCATATGCTATAGTATAGAAGTGTATTTTAAGCCTAGATTCAAAAAGTTCCACTGAGGTAGCAGATCGAATCTCAGGGGGAAGAGCATTCCACAGCACCGGGGCCCAAATGGAGAACGCTCTCAAACCTGTGGTTCTCTTCTTTCTTTTTTCTCACGATTCCTTTCAAAATTAGGTTTTTATAATTGTTGTAGGGACATTTTGTACGGGCCCCTTAGTCCAGACCTCTTTTTTCAAGATTTTTAAAGTCAAGCTCATTCAGAATTGGATTTTGGTGTGGGTTCGGGTTACAATGAGGGGGGAATGCAATCGATGAAATGTGTGCACAATCCCGTTGGTGTTAACGGCCCCGGCGTGCTTGTAGAGCGCCTTGTCGTCCGGCTGTCTCGATGGCCTTTGCTGCACTGGCCCAAATTAGCTGTTTTGCAAGTGATGTGAAAGTGGGCGGGCCATAGCTTTCTCCTATTGACTGCTGATGTTTTTTCTTCAGGACTCCAAACAAGAAGAAAAAATAGTCAAGATGTCCGAGTAAGTTTCACGTTTTATTATTTTATTTTTTCTACTTTTGTGAATTGTTTGGTATAGTTGATCCGTGTTCTTCGAAAGGAATTCAGTTTTAAAATTAAAGACAGCTTGTTATGCGCTATTTTTCATTTTTGGACTAGACTTTTTACTAAATAACAAACTCTGAAGTACTTTTTTGAGAGTATTTTTACCAGTAAACATTAAAAAATAGTTGTAAGGGATTTAGAAAAAAAACATTAACCATAATTCTTTGAAAGTTTTGTTTGATTTTATTAACTGAACATTTTTGCCATCATACTTCTTAAAACAAAATTCAATATATATTTTTCAAAATAAAATGTTGACAAACAGGCAAGCTGTTGAAAACTATCTAAAATAATTCTTCAATGACCTTGAAAATGTGTGTTTTTATGATAAATAATGAACCTTTTTGATGCTGAGAGCAACATTTTATGCTCCTGTTTAGCGCGAAAGGCTTACGGTTCCATATGTATTTCTAATGTAACAATTTATTGTGTTTTTACGTTATTACCAGAATTAAGGTTAAAATAGGCTCAGCCCCCCTGAAAAATACAAATTTAAAAACACAAAAAGACAGTCTATAATGCACAGTGATACTATGCTAATAGTTAGCATAGCACACAACAAATTTGAGCTCTTGTCTTGCCGTCACAGGGCAAAGAAGCTAACATCCAGTCGCCGGCATCATCTGAAGGTGCGTGATTCTAACATTGGTTCTAACGCTGATGCTAATGATGACGCCAATGCTAACGAATCTCATTTGGCGGCTCGCAGAGTTTGATGCTCCAGATCGCCGCCCAGTGGATCGAGCAGGAAACCAAAGACTTGGAAGTGGCCAAGGAGGCCTACATGCTTGAGAACTGCCCAAAACCTGACCTCAGCGGAGATATGGCTAGCCTAGTGGTGAGAAGGCTATCCACTTCAGAAATCCCAGCTAACCGAAATAAACTGAAATCCTATGCCTGCACTTAAAAATGTATTGGATACTCTGTTATGCTAATCAAGTAACAATTAGCATTATCAATGTGCTAGCAAGTAAACGGACCGTTTTTATCGTATTCTTGAGTGTAACATTTTTAAAAATCTTTAAAGCAATAGCATAGGCATTGCGATTTATAGCCCTTAATCACAAAAAATATTTTTTAGCTTTGCTTTTAGCCTAGAACAAGTTAACATAGAACCAGAATAAATAATTTGATGTGCTAATTCATGTGAGTATCTTTAGTAGCAGCTTTTTAAAACGCTTCATTAAGATTGATATCATACAAAACAGCCAAAAGTTGCTAATTAGTGTTGGCTTGATTTTAGAGTTGATTCAGTTTGAATTGATTCAGTTTCAGTAGATCCAAAGCTTGGGGCGGAATCAAATTAAATGGGATCACTCAATTCAGACTCAAGATTTGGATAATAGCATTGGACTAAATCTGCTAAGATGTTAAATAATTTTAGCATTGTCTTAAGCCTTACTTTATAACATGGCAAATGCTAAATGGAGATCCTACAAAATAATTACTTTCACGTGTTAAATCCTGTTTTTATTGTTAATATAATGCTTCATGTAGATTGAGAACATCGCCAAAAGCATCGCGTTACCAAATTGCTAACTAGCGCTAGCTTGTTTTTAGCCCTCTTGATAGATTTGAAATCTAAGTGCAGCTTATTTTAGATTGAGAGCATTAAAAACCTGATAGCATTGCCAAGTCTTGCTTAGCAATATTGCAAAATCTTTTAATCTGTGGAACTGAATCCAACGCTAATTAGTGCTAGCTTGTTTTTAGCTTTACAGATGGCCTGCTGGTCCGAGTAGATTTGAAAAAGTGACTCCTAAATGCGTGATGCGTATATTTTTTTTGTGCTATCAGGAAATCTGCAAGAAAATTGCGTCCAACATCGACAAAATAGACGACGCTCGCTACGACGCCGAAGCTAAAGTGCAGAAGTTCGACATTGAGGTGAAAACGGCTCACATATGTCAAAAGCTAAAGTGGATCGTGAACATGAAAACATTATTGTGAGCAGATCCAGGACCTGAAGCTGAAGGTGGTGGAGATAGCAGGTGTCAAAAAGCCGGCGCTAAAGAAAGTACGCATGTCGGCCGACGCCATGTTGCAAGCGCTGCTGGGGGGCAAACACAAAACCACCATCGACCTCAGGTCCAACCTCAAGCAGGTCAAGAAGGAGATCAAAGAGGAGGTGGGTTCTATTTGAATCATTTTGAGGGATTCATTTGGAATAAGTTCATAAATATAATGTCCACTGCCTTGATTTTCTTCGATCCACTTTAGAATCACGACTGCATTAAGGTCTTCAATTTAGTTCAGTTTTACCGCATCAGGAATTGATGCTGTTCACTATGTTTTTAAATCTGTTTGGTTTCTGATTCACTTCAAATCAGATCAGAATCAAGATTTCAGTCCCTTCGGAAAAGGAAGCTGTTCATTTTTTCAATTCAGATCCACTTTTGCCTTTTTTCAATTCAGTTGACTTGGGAATCAACCCCGAATCAGTTGAGATCTAGTCGATTCAGTTCGATGACAACTTTAACATGACTGTTAGTTGGTGTTGATTCTCTTTGACCTACAGCAATCAAGATCTTGATTTCCGAATCAGGAATCTGTTCTGTCCATTTCATCCGGTTGCAATCAACTCAGAATCAAAATTTGCGTCTGTTTGATAATCGATTCAGTAATGTTATGTTCGATTCAGTGCAACAGAGACTTTGTTCACAACAGTTTTGATCCACCTTTGCACTGTTATCCCCAATTCAGTTAACTTGTTTTGATTCTGTTTGATTTCAGTTTTAGCAATTCAGAATTAAGATATGAGTGTTTTGAAAAGGAATCCGTGCAGTGATGTTATGTTTAATTCGGTGCAATCGAGATTTTGTACAATTCAATTCATTTGCTTTGATTCTGTTTTATTTCAGTTTCATCAATTTAGAATCAACATATGAGTGTTTGGAAAATGAATCAGTTAAGTTAAGTTATGTACAATTAAATGTAATCGGTGAAACTTTGTTAAAACTAACATTAGTTCAAATCAGATCTTGTGCGCCGTTGTCTTCAATTCAGTTAACTTGCCTTGATTGTGTTTGATATGATTCAGTAACATTGATTCAGAATCAAGATCTGTTTGGAAAAAGAATCAATTGAGTGACATTTAATAATGTAACTGAGACTTTGTTCAGTTCAGTGCAATTTAGATCCACTCTGCACTGTTACCTTCCATCCCTCCATCCATTATCTGATCCGCTTATCCTCAGTAGGGTCGCGGGGGTGCTGGAGCCCATCCCAGCAATCTTTAAGCAGTGAGCAGAGGACACCCTGAACTGGTAGCCAGCCAGTCGCAAGGCACACAGAGACCGACAATTCACTCGTTCATTCACACCTAGGGACAATTTGGACCGGCCAATCCACCTGAAATGCATGTCTTTGGAATGTGTGCTGCCCCCGTTACCTTCCATTCAATTCAATTGCTTTATTCAGTTTTAATCGATTAAGAGTCAGTCAATTTATGAATTGGTTTGGAAAAATAATCTGTTCAGTGAATTTATGTTTAGTTAAGATCCACTTCTGCACCGTTTTCTTCAATTCAGTTCAGTCAAGAATCTGTTGAACTCGATTACCGTCAGTTCACTTCAGTTCACGTGAACGTGGTTTGACGCCGTTGCCGTTGATTGTGTTTGACGAACGGCACTTCAGATCGTAACTCCCGTTTACTGCATCATGAATAGGTTTCCGTTCATTTAATTAACTTTGATTCAAAACTATTTGATTCACTGTCAATTCAGAATCAACATTTGAGTCGGTATGAAAAAGGAATCTGTTCGGTGACATTATGTCTGATTCAATGCAAATGAAACTTTGTTCAACAGAATCAGTTCGATTGTGATCCGCTATTTGACAGTTTTATAACAGAATGGACTCCAGTTCTAAGTTAAACCCGCTTATTCTGATGCTAAAACATGCCTTATTTGCTTCAGCCCACAGAGGCAGTGGGCGACTGGCGCAAGAACATCGAGGACAAGGCTGACAGGAAGAAGATGTTCGAGACCTCCTAAAAAAGGAGAAAAAAATCAGTAACAATCAAGAATATTGGATACACGTAATGCCGAAAATAAATGTATGGCTTTGGAAAGGATTCGTACTCATCGATTGGAATGCAAAAATTGATCGCCTTTAAAAAGTCAATCGAAGTATGGAATGCAAAAATCCCAACGTGAAATGTGTCGTTTGATCATTATGATGAAAACATAATGTAGAAATGTCAACTAAATTTAAATAAACCACACATGAAAGTAAATGCAATGCGGGGCATATAGGAAATAACAAGCTATAACTGAACAAAACATTACAGGAAAAAGACAACAGAATATATTGGAATGCCAAGTAGTTCAAAGAGAAAAAAAAATGACAGACACCAGCGTATACCTCTTTCTCCTCGTCTTCTTGTTCAGGTGAGTTCACCATTAATTATTTACACGATTATTGAGCCCATTATTACCTGTTTTATTAATTTAACGTCTCATAAAAATCCTTTTTTCCTCATGTAGAGGATGAGAAGGAATCTAAAATGGCATTATTAATAATGATCAAAATGATTACCATATTTCAAGTCAGTTTTTATTGATTGTTTAGCCGAGGGTGTGACTTATACTAAGGTGAGACTTGTATGTGAAATTATATCGTTGAGTATTAAATTTGTATTACCGGTACTGTACATCGCTTCACATGTTATTTTCACACCAAACAGAAAGAGGGCGCTCTAGGTCTGTGTTGATTATTTCAACCTTGCCCTGTTTTTGTTCGAGGACAGCGAATTTTACGGTATTCACTTATTTATGCTATTAAGATATGCACGTACGTGTAATGTTAGCATACCGTACACTCGTTCAGCCTGGTGTTCCCTTAGTTTTATTTTAAATGGGCTTTCAAGATGTCATATGTTTTTGGTGTTGCATTTTGATCAGAAAAATTCCCCCCCAAATTGTGACTTGTTCTCCAAAATGATTATGATCCTTCAAATACTTCGAGTGAGAGCCTAGCAGCCTCCTTTTGGATGGGTGGATGATGAAATAAAATTATCCAGGGCCACAATCCGTGAAAATCTGGAGCTTTCCCTCCTCCCACACAGCTGATTCAAAAGATCAGCATCCTTATCCCGCTTCTGATCCTTTAAATAAATAATAAATAGTAATAATAATAATAAGAGTGAGAGCCGAGTCGCCGGCAGCTGCCAATCACATCAGCGCATACTTGAAAATCGCAAATTGTCACATGGGTGTCATGTTTGGCCGTATTTCGGGAGAGAAACGCCACCCGATGCCGGCAGTCCCAGATTAGCGCCAGGGCGTGGCGGGCTCGCCTTTCTTCAGCTCGCAACTCGCCCGTGTCAGCGCCTCACCCTTTTTTTGCAGCTGCTGAAAAACTGCACGCCAACATGTCGGAGTGAGTCATGTTGCCATGGAAACCGTCGTCGCTCGTAACAAGCGATACGCTTATAATACATCAAGGATAAGAAAATGTTCGATAAGTCCTAAGCTGTTTTTATCACTGTCTCTTGAGAGGCAGTTTTAACAAAGATTCCTGTTTAATTTAGTTGTCCTTTTTGTTATGTTTTTCTGAATGAGAGTGAGCATTCACCGTTTCGCACAATAAATAAATAAATTTCTGTCCGTTGTGTTTTCCTAGTTCGAGTAGGTGACTCAAGTCCAATAACTGAAATACAGTAGACCCCAGGTTAAGGCGTCCCCAACCTTACAATGTTTTCCCTTTACAGTGTGGAATAATATTTTTGGCCCATCCCAGCTATCTTCAGGCAGTGGGTAGGGGACACCCTGAACTGGTTACCAGCCAGTCGCAGGGCACACAAAGACCGACAACGCACTAGCTCATTAACACCTAGGGGCAATTTGGAACAGACAATGAACCTGACGTGAATGTTTTGGGAACATGGGGAGGACATTCAAACTCTGCACAAGAGGCTGCGGTAGCTGGAATTGAATCCTGGACCGCTGCACCGTGCCACCCATATAAATTTGAAATGTTATTTAGCCATATACACATACATTACTATATACCATTTTCTTCAATTTGCAATACCCAGGGTTCGAGCTTATTAGCATAGGTTTAATGTCATATATTCTTAACATAGAAGTTTAAAATGTTATTTCATCATGCCCTGTGATTGGCTGGCAAGCAGTTCAGGGTGTTCCCTGCCTGCAGTTAGCTGGGACCGGCTCCAGCACTCCCGCAACCCTAACATTTCATCATATATATAGGTACATTACAAATCAGTAGTACTTACTAAACACAATATTGTTATTTTACTGTTTTTATCTGGGGCAACAAGGTTTCTAAAGGTATCAGCTAATTAGCATAGTTTCTATCCCCCACTTTATGTCAATTTCACATCACGATCCCTACCTCAAAACAGATTAGTATCATATCCCAGGGGTCTACAACTAAGACAGCATTTGGACTTTCCTAACATAAGGTTTGTTGCCAATAAAGGTTTTTGTGACTCGTTGCCTGCGATGAAATTTATGTAGCCGCAAAACGGCTGCTTTACAAAATGGCCACACATCCCTTGACAATTAATGTCTAATTAAAACGGCTCACTGTTCAATCAGCAATTTCTCATGATAAACATTGCTGATTCTGTTTGCTGTCAAATAAAAAGCTAAAATAAATGAAAACATTTTGTTTAGGAACCCAATTTAAACTAATTACAAACTCAAAGTAACTAGCAGGTAGCATCATTGCTTTTGCTAGAGCAAAATAAAAGTCCATTAAACACTTAAAAATACAAATTACCAAAAAATAAACAACATTATAATCGTACGCATGTATAAAAAACATAATAAACACAACTTACGGCGTTCCCGTCTGATAATTCTAAGTGGCTGACATCAAATTGTATCTTCACGGCCGTGTTAACCTCACAAGAAACCGGAAGTTTAATCACGAAACCGGAGTACATCATTACGAACGAAAAAGATACTTTGAGATAATACTATTCTCTTAAATGTCAATAAAATTGACAATTACACAACAAATAATATATACAAGTTTGGAACAAATATAAAAATTAATATGTATACAATGTAATGATACAATAATGTAAACCTAAAATCATAAAGCTATTTATAGAAAAAAGCCTTATGGGCAACAAAGCTCACATGGCAAAGGTCTCCCAGAGGTCCAAAGTTCTTGAATTTCCACCACAAGCTAACTTTAAACATCTCGCTGGTACTTTGGAGAAGGCAGACAAGGTTTTCAGAGGGTGTGACGCGACTCGTCCGGGTTTAATTTGGTCCTTCAAACGCCATTAACGCTCTGAAAGTGAGAGGTCCTTGTAGTTCATAATGGAGCTGATGCGTTGGAAGGAGACACACCATTGGAGCCCGAAAGATACAACTTCCTAAAATTTAGAACCCCCAGTTCTATATTTGTTTGTGAGAGTAAGCATTTATTTCTGCCAGTGACAGGACATGGAAACTGCCGTTAATACCCGCGAGCGACAACAAAAACCGGGGCGGCTGAAAAGAGCAATTAGCTGGAGTTGTTCAGAGCTGGTCTAAGTGGCTAACCAGCGGTAGAAGCTATTAAAAGGCACTTCAAAGATTGCAAGAACAGGCTTTATTTTAATGAAGCAACTAACAAATACAATAGCGTTTAGCGTTGAGAAATGGCCAGCAGATAACGTGAATGGCTAAAGAAGGAAACAGTGGAAAATGTCCATCATATGCATAGCTAAGCTTTGGAAGACAAGTGACACTGAGTTACAAAGTAAGCCTTATTCAAATGTAACAGTTGACAATGACAATAGCGGAGAGCAGTGAATAATTGCCTGCAGCCACGTGGCTAACATGGATGGCGAGAAAAGGAAACAGTTGGCAAAAGTTAAAAAATTGAAGAACAAAGGAAGCTTTGTTAATATGGAGTGGCTAACAATAACAACAGCGGAGAGCAGCATGGCATAACCTACAGCCAAATGGCTAAAATTATTGGCTAGAGAAGGAAAATGTCAAAGAAAAGCACCAAGTTCCTCAATCACGGAATTTAGGGAATGTTTGCTTGCACAGCCAGCTATAGAAAGCGAATTACACTGAAGGACGAAGCAGTAGCAGGAAACAATGGCGTCTCGTGGTGAGCGATAACTTAATAAATATATAAGTATATATATAATAAAGTGGCTAGAGAAGAAGACTGTGGAAAAAAGACGTAGATAACGCTGCAACTATCACATGCAGGATTCAGCTTTGCAAGGTGAGTGACTTCAGAATTTCAAAGTAAGCTTTTTTGACACGGTGCAGCTGATAATAACAACAGTGGCTAGTAACGAGTCACAGCCTTTATGCCAAGTGGCTATCACGAGTGGCTAGAAAAGAAAACAGTGGATAAAAGAAGTGGAAGATGCTTGTATCACGGCAACCATCACATTTGGGTCTCAGCTGTGTGCGATGAATGGCCGTTGAATGCTAAAGGCACAACACAGACAAGCTATGCAAGCAAAACGGTCATTTGGGATTCCCTAGTAGCAAGATGGCCACCTAACATGTAATGTAGCATAATTACACTTTTCTAACCCACAAGTCATGTTTATGAGATAGAAGTTGTGTTGTTTGATTTTTATTCAGGTCAATCAATGTTTTTTTAATGAATGAAGTCATTTCAAGGGTTAGCTCTATAATACACACTGGGCCTTTAAGAGTTGACGAAGGGCTGTTTCTTTAGGGCCTGAAGTAAGAGCGTGCATCCCACGGAATTCCAGCAAGTAAATTCTGATTTTGCGGGGGAGTCCAGGTGATGAGAGGCAGGAGGCCAAAGAGGACGTTTTTTTCTTTTTTTCTTTGCCTTCATGGGTCAGAGGAAACTTTTCTGTTTTTTTACTCGTTAGAAAACATTTTCTGGATTCTGTTCTCTGTCTGTTTCTCAACTTTCTTGGTCCTTAGTCACTTTGACTTTTTTATTGTCCGTATTTTATTGTCTCTAAATCATGGTACTCCCTTTATTGCTTCACACATGGATAGAACAATACCCTCTGCTGTCCCCTTTCATGTTTTGTTCAGTTAAATTCAGTATGCGTGCCTGTATTTCATTTCATGGTCTCGTCATCATGGCACTCTCTTGTATTGTTATCCAAGTGTCTTACTCAGATGTTTTATTCAGTTAGAGCTAGTTGGTGTTATAATATATTCTGCATATTATTCTTCCATGTTTTTGTTAAATTGAGTTAGTGTGGCTGTATTATGTATAAGGTCTCGTCATCATTGTACTCTCGCTGTTGTTCTTTTCACGCACGAGCACATATCATGCATCGCTCCTCTTTCATGTTTTGTAAATAATAGCCAGTTAGGGCTACAATATATCCGTGTTTTCATGTTTTGTTCTGTTAGAGCTGTATAGTGCTCCTAAATTATGTTTCATAATTTTGGCGTCATAACACACCGGTTATTGTTTTTTTCAAAATTTGGTTCCGTTTCATGTTTTGTTCAGTTAGAGCTATTAAATGTTGTACTACTATACATCCTGTGTTTTCTATCTTTTATGTTTTTTTCAGTTAGGGACAGTTTATGTTCCAACATTATGTTTCAACTTTCTGTATATGTTCTGCGTCCTCTGCCTTTCACGTTTTGTTCGGTTAGACCAAATTTTCCAACATATCCTGCTTTTTTGTGTGTTTTGTTCAGCTCGTGCTAGTTAGTGTGCCTGATCTGTCCACATGCGAGAATGTTTTTCGTGTCATCCACTTTCATGTTTTGACATTATTTAGTTGTTCTATCCACTCGTGAGTATGTTTGCCTCTCATCTGCTTTCTTTAGGTTTTTTGTTTGGTTAGAACTAGTTGGTAATCCAACATATTTTACCTTGTCTTATTTCATGTTTTGTTCAGTGAGATCTAGTTAGTGTGATTGTCACGATTGCCATGCCCGCCCGTGTGGCGCCAGCTGCGGCTCGTTGACAGATTGGCTTTCCGTCTATTTAAGCTCAGTGCTCTCACTCTTCCTTTCTCAGTCCGTCTACGAAACTCTGCCCCACAAGACGTGGGTTTTGACTTGGTCCTGGTTCCTGTTGGTATTTCCTGTCCAATATTGTCACTGTTTATTTTGTCTCGTTTAATATAGGTTTCCAGTTTCGTTCCCGTCTTGTTCGCCCTGTTTATTTCAAATACCCTGTTTTGATATCAATCCGGTCTGCCCAGTCCTGTCCGGTATCGACCCCGTGTGTCCAATATGAGACTGGGAGGTCGGTGGTTCGCGCCCCGGCCGAGTCATTCCTAAGACTTAAAAAGTGGTCGGCGGCGCCCTCTGTTGGCTGCGGCTGCATCGGCTCGCTACAACGGGTCAGGTGCAATCGACATTTCGTTCTGTGTACATTGTTACACAGAATGACAATACAAGGAAATTATTATCCATCCATCCATCCATTGTCTTCCGCTTATCCGAGGTCGGGTCGCGGGGGCAGCAGCGTTAAAAGGGAAGCCCAGACGTCCCTATCCCCAGCCACTTCCTCCAGCTCATCCGACGGGACCCCGAGGCGTTCCCAAGCCAGCCGAGAGACATAGTCTCTCCAACGTGTCCTGGGCCGCCCCCGGGGCCTCCTGCCGGTGGGACACGCCCGGAACACCTCCCGAGGGAGGCGTCCAGGAGGCATCCGTATCAGATGCCCGAGCCACCTCAACTGGCTCCTCTCAACGCGGAGGAGCAGTGGCTCTACTCCGAGTCCCTCCCGGATGACTGAGCTTCTCACCCTATCTCTAAGGGAGAACCCAGCCACCCTGCGGAGAAAACTCATTTCGGCCGCTTGTATCCGGGATCGAGTTCTTTCGGTCATGACCCAAAGTTCATGACCATAGGTGAGGGTAGGAACGTAGATCGACTGGTAGATCGAGAGCTTTGCCTTTCGGCTCAGCTCCCTCTTCACCACGACAGACCGGTACAGGGTCCGAATGACGGCAGACGCTGCACCGACCCGTCTGTCGATCTCCCGTTCCATCCTACCCTCACTCGTGAACAAGACCCCAAGATACTTGAACTCCTCCACTTGGGGCAAGACCTCCTCCCCGACACGGAGGGAGCATACCACCCTTTTCCGACTGAGAACCATGGCCTCGGACTTGGAGGTGCTGATCCCCATCCCGGCCGCTTCACACTCGGTTGCGAATCGCTCCAGCGAGAGCTGAAGATCACGGGCTGAGGAAGCCAACAGCACCACGTCATCTGCAAAAAGCAGTGACGCAATGCTGAGGCCCCCAAACCGGACTCCATCCCCGCCAAGGCTGCGCCTAGAAATTCTGTCCATAAAAGTTATGAACAGAATCGGTGACAAAGGGCAGCCCTGGCGGAGCCCAACCCTCACCGGGAACGAATCCGACTTATTGCCGGCAATGCGGACCAGACTCTGGCACCGGGCATACAGGGACCGCACAGCCCGGATAAGACTGTGCGGTACCCCATACTCCCGAAGCACCCCCCACAGGGCCTCCCGAGGAACACGGTCGAATGCCTTCTCCAAGTCCACAAAACACATGTAGACCGGACAGGCAAACTCCCATGCACCCTCAAAGACCCTGAAGAGTGTATAGAGCTGGTCCAGTGTTCCACGGCCAGGACGAAAACCACACTGTTCCTCCTGAATCCGAGATTCGACTTCCTGGCGGACCCTCCTCTCCAGTACCCCTGAATAGACCTTACCAGGGAGGCTGAGAAGTGTGATTCCCCTGTAGTTGGAACACACTCTCCGGTCCCCCTTCTTAAAGACGGGAACCACCACCCCAGTCTGCCAGTCCAGAGGCACTGTCCCCGATGTCCACGCGATGTTGCAGAGGCGCGTCAACCATGACACGCCCACAACATCCAGAGCCTTAATGAAGTCTGGGCGGATCTCATCGACCCCCGGGGCCCTGCCACCGAGGAGTTTTTTGACAACCTCGGTGACTTCAACCCCAGTGATACGAGAGCCCAACCCAGAGTCCTCAGGCTCTGCTTCCCCAGAGGAAGACGTGCCGGTGGAATTGAGAAGGTCTTCGAAGTACTCCGCCCACCGATTCACAACGTCCCGGGTCGAGGTCAGCAGCGCCCCATCGGCACTATACACAGTGTCGATGGCACACCGCTTCCTCCCCCTAAGACGTCGGATGGTGGACCAGAATTTCCTCGAAGCCGTTCGGAAGTCGGCTTCCATGGCCTCGCCAAACTCCTCCCATGCCCGAGTTTTTGCCTCGGCAACCGCCAAAGCCGCATTCCGCTTGGCCAGCCGATACCTGCCAGCTGCTTCCAGAGTCCCACAGGCCAGGAAGGCCCGATAAGACTCCTTCTTCAGCTTGACGGCATCCCTCACCGCCGGTGACCACCAACGGGTCTGAGGGTTGCCACCGCGGCAGGCACCGACTACCTTGCGGCCACAGCTCCGATCAGCCGCCGAGACAATGGAGGCGCGGAACATGGTCCACTCGGACTCAATGTCCCCCGCCTCCCTCGGGACATGGGCGAAGTTCTGCCGGAGGTGTGAATTGAAACTTCTTCTGACAGGAGATTCTGCCAGCCGTTCCCAACAGACCCTCACAACACGCTTGGGTCTGCCGGGTCGGGCCGGCATCTTCCCCCACCATCGAAGCCAACTCACCACCAGGTGGTGATCAGTTGACAGCTCCGCCCCTCTCTTCACCCGAGTGTCCAGAACATGCGGCCGCAGGTCCGACGAAACGATGACAAAGTCGATCATCGAACTACGGCCTAGGGTGTCCTGGTGCCAAGTGCACATATGGACACCCTTATGTCTGAAAATGGTGTTCATTATGGACAGACCATGACGAGCACAGAAGTCCAATAACGAAACACCACTCGGGTTCAGGTCAGGGGGGCCGTTCTTCCCAATCACGCCCTTCCAGGTCTCACTGTCATTGCCCACGTGAGCGTTGAAGTCTCCCAGCAGTACGAGGGAGTCCCCAGGGGGCGCGCTCTCAAGCACACCCTCTAAGGACCCCAAGAAGGGTGGGTACTCCGAACTGCTATTTGGTGCATAAGCACAAACAACAGTCAGGACCCGTCTCCCCACCCGAAGGCGGAGGGAGGCTACCCTCTCGTCTACCGGGGTGAACCCCAACGTACAGGCGCCGAGCCGTGGAGCAATTAATATGCCCACACCGGCTCTGCGCCTCTCACCACGGGAAATTATTATTATTATTATTATTATCTCCTCGGGCAATTGGTATCGAGCTCGTCGGCCTCTGGCTTCCTGTCTTTCCACGCCAGACTGCTGCCTAACGTGCATGACTCCCCATTTCCTGTAAAATACAAGGCTTGCGTGAGAAACATCACGCATTTGGGTTCCTGATCCTGTTCCGGTTCATGACAGTGCTAGCTTTACATTTCGTGGTCAGATTGTCAAAGCATTCTCCTTGCTCTGTCAATGTGTGGTAATCATTCTTGTGCCTTCTTCCTTACAGGTTTTGTTTAGTAAGGGTTGGAACATTCTGTAGTTGTTTTATAAGCATGTGAGTATCTTATATGCGCCCTCTTTCTTTCTTGTTTTGTTGAGTTTGAACCAGTTGGTATGCCAACATATTCTGAGTGGTCTTCCTTTCAAGTTTTGTTTAGTGCAGGCTAGTTTGTGTTTCGACAAATTCTTCATAGTCTTCCTTTCATGTTTTTTTTTGTTTATAGCTAGTTATCGTGCCTGTATTAAATTTCATGGTCTCGTCTTCAATGCACTCTTGTTGTTGCTCTGTCCACGCGTGGGAATGTTTGTTGTGCCGTCTTCCTCTCCTGTATTTCTTTTGACTTCTTTTGACGGGGCGGCTCAGGAGCTAGAGCGCTCGTCTTGGGATCAAGGGATCCCAGTTCGAATCCCGGCTCGTCCGTGTCTTACATGGCTGCAATACAAGGCCGCTATTGGGAAATGTGGAGCACATTGTAAAGCGCTTTGGGAAGTTGACTTGAAAAGCGCTATATAAATGCAGATCATTTTATTTCATTTCATTGACTTAGAGCTGGCTGGAGTTGGAAGATCATGTAGTTGTTCAATCTTCATGAGGATGTTCCCTACGTGCTCTCCTTTCGTGTTTTGTTCAGTTAGAACTAGTTTGCTTTCGAACAATATTGCATTTCTTCCCTATGTCCTACTTTTCTCATGTTTATTTCAGGTTAACATATATATATTCCGAAATTCATTACAACTGATTTCATATCAATTTGTTGAACAAGTTTGACCAACAGAACGATGAATTTGGTTCATTTTAAATCACCCGGTTTATTTTGTCGTTTGATCGTATTATTTCAGGTGAAAACAAGAATTGACGTTGACGGTAACTTTCTCTTTTGTGATGTCACTTCCTACTGTAAAAATGCCATCGCTATGGCGACCACTCCAACACACAGCAGAAAGTAAAATACAATGAAACTGCACTCTGCTTTCAATTGCAGGCCAATGAAAGTGTTTTTTGGGGGCTGGTTGGTAGGGGGCTTGAAAAATGATTCCTGATAGATGTGCCCCCCCCCCGACCCCATAAAGCCCTCCCCCAACTATGACCCACACATGCAGGATCAGAAGGATGCTGAGCTGCTTTCAATGGAAACCACATGTAGGACAACAGAAGGGGGGAGTGGATGTGTGCGTAAAAGACCCCCCCCCAG
Organism: Urocampus carinirostris; assembly: GCF_059441175.1. NCBI lineage: Eukaryota > Metazoa > Chordata > Actinopteri > Syngnathiformes > Syngnathidae > Urocampus > Urocampus carinirostris. Next base: position 36,694,394 of record NC_142355.1, on the reverse strand, counting down.
TCCCTCCCACTCCCTGGCATTCCCGACACGCCACGCAAGGGAGGGAAAGCCAGCGACTGGCAACAAAAGACGAGGTGAAGGCGTGAATCGTGCCACAAGTTGACAGAAAGCCTACCGGAACCCCGAGAGGAGCTGACGGACGCAAGCCAATATTACCCAGTCTACCCTCAAGACCCCCCGATCAAAAATTCTTCTGCTAAGAAGTCCACAAGTAAACTGAACATGTCCGACGTGCTGCTGCTGAGAAGAAACTCCAGCAAACGAGGTCTCCAGAACCTCATCAGGTAAGTTCTGGTGTTCTTTCTCGCTATTTTGATCAAGTTAGTCCAGATTTCTTATTCGGGACCTGAAAATCTGTTGCTGGGACGACGAACTATAGAGGTTTTCCAAGATCTCAGTCTTTTGTGACCATCTCCTCAGTTTGGCAATCTTCCAACGTGCATAAAACTAGCGTGGTCTTCTTCTGTGCCAAAACCTAACGTCATTCCAGGTGCAAACCCACCCTGGGGGAGGATTTTCCGGAAGGTTTGCAAGGACAAACATTGTCACTTTCTGGCATGGCCAAAGAAGCAAATCCCATAAAAATAAACACAAAAAAATTAAATTGTATTTACAGAAAAGGAATCAGATTCGGAAAGTGAACAGAAACAGAATGACAAAGTTTTCTGGGATCATCAAAATCAAATATATCATAGCTACTTGTACACCGGCTCGACTAAGCTTCCCTTCTATAAAATATGGAAACGCTGACGAGATTCAAACAAACAAAACATGAAGGGAAGAAGCCAGGAGATATGTTGGAACATTAAGTCTAACAAAACAAAAACTTGAAAGGTACACCAACTAAACAAAAACCTGAAAGGAAGAATCACAGGAAATGTTGGAACAACAACACTAACTGAAAAAATAACATGAAAGTAAAACAACACAGCATATGTTGAAACACTATCTCTAACTGAACAAAACCAAGAAAGGAAGACAATGCCCTAAACGGTGTAGCAATAATTCTTACTCAGCAAAATCATTGTAAGTAAGACAACACAGGATATGTTGGAATACCAAGAAGTTCTTAAAGAACAAAAACATGAAACGAGTAACACAGGGAATGTTAGAACACAAGCTAGCTGAATAAGAACATGAAAGAAAGATGACGCAGGTAATTTCCGAACACAAATCGGAAACAGAAACAGACAATGCAGGTTTTGTTGGAAAACCAACAAGTTCTAATGGGACAAAAACATAAAAGACGATGCAGGAAATGTTAAAATTATTACTCAAACTGAACAAAACACGAAAGGAATACCACACCGGAAAAGTCTGAACACTAACTAGCTTAAACTGAACGATTAAACAATAACGAGTGTGCCTAGATGACACTGTGAAACAACGCTCAAACAATAACTCAATCTAACGGAACATAACTTGCAAGTCAGACAACACAGGAACAATACTCAAATGTTGAAAGAACAATAATGACAGTGTCAAGACGACAAGGCCATTAAACATAACTTTGGAACACTAACTATCTTTATTCTATTCTAACTGAACAAAACATGAAAGAGGACCACGCCGTAATGTACGCCGAAGTACACTTTGTGACATATCAAGACCTCAAATAGCAAAATTTCAATGAAAGCACCAAAACACAAACACGACACTACGTAAAGTACAGAACATGATAAATATTGATGTTTTCGGCGTGGAGATTTCCTGCTTTGTGGGTCACGCAGGTTTTAGGGGGGCCGTGGAGGGGATTTAAAATGACATGTTGACGTCCGTAGTGGGACTGAAAGCAAATCCGAGGGGCGGGACAGGAAGTGTTGCGGCTTTCTGGGTTCAAAGGTTACCAGCCGTAGCGTTCGCAGGGGGATAAAAGTCTCAGGGGATCTTATAAATATTTTAAAGGCGTTTTGGATTGTTGGAAAATGTTGGAAAAATTCAGTTTGTCGGACCTGATTCATCGGTTTTTACCTCACAAGATTACCAAGAAAGCGAAAACATTTATTTTAATTTTGTTCTTTAATATAAAAAAATAACTTATTTCAATCCTGACATACATTTTAAAGGCCTACGTGTGTATTATATAGTGCCACCTAGTGGCGTAAAAATACTACAATCATTTAAATAAAACACTATTCATTGAAATACTCCATGCTACTATAACCCAGGTGCTATCTCGTAAATTGAATTTTTTTGCGAGACTCGTAAGTCTGGTTTGTTGAAAAGTAGATGAACGACACAAGTACGGAGCTAGCATTAGCGAAACTTGCATTATCGAACTACTATTAGCTAGCCAACAAACCAGCAGATATTGAGTAAATCTTGGTTGTTAAAAAGCAGATCAACAACACAACATGTACAGAGCTAGCATTGGGGAGCTACAATTAGCAAACGAGCATTAGCTAGCAAGCTGGCAAATTAGCAAAGATTGAAGAACTCCGGTTTCTGAGAAATAGGATGAACGACACAACATGTTAGCATGAATTAGCGCACTGGCATTAGCTAACTACAGTGAGCTATCTAGTCGACAAACCAGCAAAGGTCGAGTTCATCATAAAGCAGATAACCAACACAACAAGTGTGGAACTAGCATTTGTGAACTAGTAAGAGTGAACTTTTTTTTAGCTAGCCAGGTGACAAATCAGCTCAGGTTAGCTTTGTTTGGTTGGTCAAAAAGCATCCCAACAAAACAGTGAGTCCTAAGCTAGCATAAGCTAACTAGCATTAGCTAATCAGCAGACAATTCAGCAAGTATTAAGTTAGTGTGGTTTGTTAAAAAGCAGATCAACAACACATTAAGTACTAGCTAGCATTAGCAAACTAGCATTAGCTGACAAGCTGAAAATAAGCAGAGATTAAGTAAGTCTAGTTTGTTTAAAAGCGGACAACAAAACAGGTATGAAGCTAGCATTAGGCTATTGCAATTAATAAACGACCATTAGCTAGCAATCTGACAAATTATCAAAGATTGAGTAGGTTTGCTTTATTATTAAGTTCAAGTACCTGCTAACATTAGCAAACTATTGGCTCTTTTCAGCTTTTCCTGGTGTTTTGTTAGTTTATCATATATTATAAAAAACGTGGTAGATTAGCTTTTACCTCTTTAAAAAATAACTTTATCAAATATTCTCAAAAAGATAACTGGCTTAGTGTGATTCTTGCGAAAAACACAAAAAGGCCTCTCTGCCTGTGTCTGTGTGACGTTATGGCCGACAGGACAACAAACGCTGACTCAGCATTTTTTTTGATGGTGACTAAGCATTATGTCATCACCTGTGCCGTCTGATTGGCTCATCTAGAGGGCGGGGCTAGCTGTCAATCACTCTTCGACTTCTCAAGACAGCCATGATGTCACTGTGCGATGACATCATCCGCTAAATCCAGACGGCCATGACAAGATGACGCGAAGGTTTTATTTTCACGTCAGTTTTATTTTGAAAGGTCGCAGGAATTTGCTAGCCAAATAAATGGCGCACTTATCTGGATATGGTGATGATGTCATCGCTCAGGAAGCTGAACAGCTGTAAACAGGCGGTGAACTTTAACCCCTGCAAGCAGATAACAACCTGAGGAATGTTTTTCGGGGTTAAGACATCAGATCCTTCCCTATGGGGGTGTTGAAAGCCTAAACATGTCAGTTTCCTCTCAATTTACTTACTGGTTTCTTTTAAAGGGACAGTGTATAATATTTAGTGCTTCCTATTGGTACAAAAATACTTTCATCCAGTAAAAAATAAAACAGTGATTTCGATACTAGTCAAGTCATGTTTATTTGTATGAACCTTAATCACAAGGAGTTTCAAAGGGCTACACAGACCACAGATTATTTTTACGCCATCCCCTGATCTAGAACCTACATGAGGGCAAGGAAAAACTCAAAAACCTTCTGACTAGGCAAAAATACATAATTAAACTTTTGTTCATTTTCATAAAAAAAAAAATCATAGTTTTGTATCTCTTTGTCAACGTGGAATCGTCACTTAAGTCGGGATCATGTTTGCACGGCATCCTGCTGCTATCACTGGCCCTGTACCAAATAACACAGTGTCATGTAGTGGTCAAATATAACACAGTGGGTCTTTAAATGTCCATCTCTCTCTCTCTTATAGTTATACTATTCCAATAAAGTAAAAACTGGGATGCTTATTGTGCAGTTAGAATTAGCGTACGTACTGTTGTATAAGGTTATAAAAGGGTATATTTGAATGTTTTATTATTTAAATATTTTTGTTACTTTGTGTTTTTGGGTGTGCGAAACCATGAATTACATTGAACACAGAAAATGAGGGTTTTTTTCCTCAAAGGATGTTAGCTTCTATGCCAGCTAACGTAAGTGCAGAAGGTTCGGCGGGGAGTGATGATGTTATAACATGCAACATGTTCAGCTATCAAGCTAGCTAGTTGAGAATTAACTCAATTTTACGTATTTTCAAAACATATGTTTTTGGTCATTTAAGTTTTTTTAGCATTGAAGCTCAAAGTGTTTTAGTAAAATATTTTTTGTAAGAACAGCGAGCGAATTAGAGTACAGAATGTGAGGCATGTACTGATGGCATCACCCCACTCAACATGTTCAGCTACTGAGCGAGCTAAAATATACATATTTTTTTATACTTTTTTGGTATACAGTTTTTTTTTTCCTTTGAGAAAAAAGCTGAAAGTCTTGCTAAAACGATGTTAGCTTGTAGTGCTAATACAAGCGCAGAAAGCAAGGCGTGCAGTGATAGAATCACAAACTCAACGTGTTCAGCGGGCAAGCCACAGTATTTTATTAAAATATTTTTTTCGTCATACAAGTTTTGTTTTTGAGCACAAAAGCAAGTGTTTTACATATTTTTAACATATATATTTTTTGCTGAAAGGGTTTTTTAAGGACGTTAGCCTGTAGAGCTAGCAAAAGTAAGCTCACCGTGACAATATTCAACGTGCTCAGCGCTCAAGCAAGCTAATAGAAAATTCATGTATTTTTCCGTTTTTTTTTAAATATCAATTCTCTTGATAAAGTTTTTTTTTTAGCATAAAGGCTAAAGGTTTCTTTTAAAGAGGCTAGTTTTTAATGTTAGCTAGCGTACGCGCAGAGAGCAAAGTGCGGAGTGACGTCATGACATTCAACATGTTCAACAAACTAGCTAGTCTAGCATGAAGGTACTTGTCCACATCTAAGTTTCAAAGACACTTTTTTGTCCCACATTACTTTTTTTGCAATTATTTATAAAATATAATTTGTCATATGAGTTTTGAACACAAAAGTTGAGAGTGGTTTTTGATTAAACCATTTTAGCTTAAAGCACTAGCTAATGTAAGCGCAGAAAGAAAGAGCTGAGTAACAACATCATAACATTCAATGTCTTCTGTGAAATTACGACCTAAACATACTTAAAACACATTTTGTAATACCTATATATATATATATATATATATATATATATATATATATATATATATATATATATATATATATATTTTTTTTTGGTTTGAACAAATTTATTGACACTAAAAACAGAAAACAATCATGACAATCTCAACAGCAATTAAGCACATATATATACATTTTTAATTTCTTCTGTTAAAACATGTTGCAACGTAAGCGCGCCAACTCTAGCTGCGGCGTATAGTGATGACGTCACACACTTCTACATGTTCGGCAACTGTACTTGTGTACGTTTGACTTTCATAGACAACTTATATACGAAAATATTTCGTCATTATATTTTTTATGTTTTGCTTTTTTAACACTAAGGGTGAACGCGTTTTTGCTAATAGGATGTTTAGCTGAATGACAATGTCGGAAAAGTGATGAGCTAGAAGTGTACACCTTTTGCAAAATTCAATTAAAATATTTTTGGCGAGTGCGAGTTGGCGGTTATTGATGACGCCATTGCTGATGATGTCCCGGCAGGTTGACGGCTCAGAGGAGCGTGGAGGACGCCGAAGAATTGGAACGCGAGCGCCGACGACGAGCCCGAAACCGGAGCGGCGAATTCGGCGACGTGGAGACCTGCAACGACCGCCATGCGTCAGTCAACACGCACGAACACACGCACGCCAGCTGTTGTGACCCAAGCGCCAAAAAATGTAGATGACGTCGCGTCTGCTGCGTCGTCGCTTGCCCACTAATCGCACTCTTATCTCATTCAAGCTCTGACGTGAACCGGCAAACAGTTGTTTGTCTGATGCTACTACCGCTTCGAATATTTCACTGCATTTTGAGGACCATTTGGGGGAAAATAAAATGACGCCGGAGGTCTTTCTTTGAAAGTGTGAAAGTTCCAAGCACAAGTGTGGCATATCGTGTTACCTTAGGTCAAGGGGTGTCAAACAGGCGGCCTGCTAAGAGAGCGAATCCGGCCCGCAACACAAAACTCGGAGAAGCGCAAGAGAAAAACAAGCAGCAGGATTAAATTTGTCTACTTGATGTTGCCAAAGCCAGGTGCCTCTCACAATTGTATCTCTCTCGCTCTCGCTCTTCCTCTTCTTTCTTTGTTCCTCTTTGTCTCTTTCTCTCCTTTTCTTTGCGCTCCTCTTTCTATTTTTTTTATTTCTTTCTTTCGTTTACCCTCACTCACTGTTTCTCTTTTTCTCTTGTTTCTCACGCTCTCTCTCTCTCTTGCTTTCGCTCTCTTTCTTTGTCCCATCCTCTACTTTTCTCTCCCTCTCTTCATTTTATTTCATTCTCTCTTTTTTTCTTTCTCGCTAATCTACTAGTCCGGCTCCTGAGAGAATGTTTGTTCTCTCGTGTGGCACAAATCACAAAGAGTCTCAAAGGGCTGCACAGACTAGATTATTGCAAACCACAGACTATTATGATACCATCCTCTGATCTAAAACCTACATGAGGGCAAGGAAAAACTCAAAAACCTTAAAATGAAGAAACTTTGAATCAAAAAAGAAAATCACAAAAAAAGCTTTCTTTCAAACATGAAGAAAAATGGCTCCCAAACATTTTTTGAAATAAAGCAACCTGAAGTCGTTTTGAGGGTCTTTGTTGTTATTTAGCCTCATTTATTTCCTCGTATCTACTCTTCAAAACCCCGTCCAAACGTATAAAAGTACTCGGTTCAATTTCTTCTTATCACTTGTAATCCAACTTGACTGGTTCCAAGAAGCTTCTATAAAAGCAGTTTTTGTGAACAAACGGATACAAGAATGGATATAGAGTACGAAATTGGTGAAGAAGTTTGAGGTCGTTGGTCCCACAAGGTCTGCCTAGCCCACACCCGGCGATATGGGCAAGCCTCAGGGGTATGTCTAGCTAAGATCGGAGGGTGGCTAGTTAGTTTACGGGTGACCGCTCGATTGAAGACGTGTTTTTCTCGATTCCTTTCAGATTGGAGGATGCGGCGAAGCCTCGCAGCTCGCCATCGCTGGAGGAGGACGAAGGTTTTGGTGACTGGATGCAACGCAGGCAGCAGAGGAGGACAGAGCACCTGCAGGAAGTCAGAGGGAATGCACTGGACCAGGATCAGGGCAGTTCTACCTCCTCTGGCACTTGTTGGTCTCCATCTGCCAGCCTCCAATGTGATGAGAAGGAGCCGAGGCCCGCTCAGGTGACTGTGAGCTTTGTGCCGCCAGTCTCATATGTACCCCCACTCACTCATGTTTGAATCCGTGTGTGTGGAATTTGAACACGGACTGGACTCGTGACATAGAATAGCATCTGTGGAATTTCGGGCAATCGCAGGGCCGCTTGAGAAAGACTTTGGTTGGTGATTTCAAATCATCAAAGGGGGGAGTGTTGTGGAGAAAACGGTCATCTTTGGAGGACACTTATGGAAAGGATGTTGGTTTATACCTGCGAATAATATCACTTAATGGAAGCTTGTAAATGCTGAAAAGAAGGGGGGCAAGTACTGAACCCTGCAGAACACCACAGGTAACACTAAAGGGCTCAGATGTCATTTCAACATATTTACCACAGTCCTATCTGAGAGGCAGGATCTGAACCATATAACAGTCTTTATGAGGCTTAGTGAAATTCTTTTGACAATTTAATGTCAATTTCAGGCGGAGGAGCGACAACAAAACAATGGCCGGCACACTCCAGACGCTTTCCTATGCCGAGATTCAAAACCAGATTCAGAGGCTTACCAACAAGAAGCGATATCCTATCCCAGTAACCAATCAAAAGACAGGTCCACAAGGTATGTACTTTTTTGTAAGACATGCTAATAACTTCAAGAAACGATGTTCAGAAGCAAACTATGTGTCAGGTGTGGAGATCCGCCCGAGGTGGGGTCCACTGTGGAGGTGGAGCCTCTTCTTGAAAGGATCCAACAGGGCCTCCAGCAGCTGGAGGAGCCGGCCAGGCGGAGGGAGCAGAGGCAGAGCCTCCAAAACCAGGAGGAGCAACGACAGAGTCTCACCCAGGATGAGGTGGGTGACGTGGGGTCCAGAAACAAAGCCGTGAGGCGCTGGAGGAATAGTTTTTATTTTGATTTCTGGCGGGATGCCAATTCTACGAAATACAGTAAATTCCCACCTTACAACATTTTCACTTTTAGGTGTTTAATAAGATATTTTTCCGCCCCTCGTTACTACAGCATTTTCCCAACTATACGACATCAACTAGAAAATATTTTGTGTGCCAAAGAAACCCATAAAATTCAAACTTTGAACTGTTTTTGTACGTGACGAGTTAGGTCTCTCAGATATCTGTCTGCTAGTGCTTTATGCCATCATGAAAATGTTAATATGCTATTTTCTGAATTACCTCCCAGAATGCCTTTCTCTTCATTCAATTCAATATCCTGTTTACTCATTGTAGACTGTGAGTCGGCAATACAAGACTGTTTTAATTCTCTATGGGTTCCAAGACTTGCGGCGATTCTAAACGGAGAAGCATAAACACAATAACCATGGAAAGGAAGCTTGCGATTGTCAAGAAATACAAAGATTCTCAGATATATGGCCATAATCCATCAATGATTAGGATTTTAATTTTAAATAAGGAGGCGATTAAAGCATAGAAATATTCTAAAGGCAGATAATCATTGCAAGTGGAAACTTAAAAGACCGTTTTGTTTTTAATCCACCGTCACCGTCTCCTCTGTCCCATCTGCGTCCACCAGCGACTCATCCCTACCAGTTCTAGTCCCTCACCATATAACGATCCCCACCTCAGATCAGATTAATGTCATATTCTAAACAGAGAGCTATGTTACTCTTGCCGCCTCCTTATTTAGGATGTAATTCCATTGTAAGCCATCAGATGGTGGCAGATTATTTTCTTTCCTAATGGATCCTGAAAGAATTTCAGTTGTGTCTTTTTCTAAACACGTTAAGCTTTTCAGCCCCTTCGATTAGGATTGATGGACAATTTTTGGACAGGAACATGACAGACGCACCAAAGCGGAGATACCGAAGAGGACGGACGAGGCCCAGAGGATCAAGATGCTGAGTGGCTGGGAGTCCGGCGAGGGTGGGACCTTCACCCCCGTTAGGACGCCTACACACAAGGTACGTTTGCTAGCCCGGTTGCCAACTTCTGTCCGTATTCCCTTGGCCACAAAATCTGTTATATCATGGGTTGTTTGCATAGTCTGAGGTTAATCAGACATAAATAAGTCAGCAGTTTGAGATAAATAATATTTTTCAAATTATTTTAGCTTTCATGATCATTCATAATCGGTGCATTATGTACACAAATACAGAAGAAACTGCTAAAAATGCTATTTTAGCTTATCTCCATCGAGCAACATAAATTTCGTCTTGAGTGCTTGCTGTCTATTGGACGACGAGGTAACCAATGAGGTGTGTTGTTGCTTCGCAGCCGAGCGCAGCGGACGCCGCCGCTCGTAAGTCTTCCGAGCATGTTGCACTCGTCACCTTTCATTGCTTTTGCAGTGGTACCCTCTACTTATGAATTCAATTCGTTCTGGGAGTAGCTGATTGTTAATGCGCAAATCCATTCCAAGCTCCGCAAAAGTATGACGTATGTATATATATTTTTTTCTTAATAAATCATAAAAGAGCATCAGAACATTAAACAAATACATGTTAAAATTAGATTACCGCACAATAAACAATTCGACAAATAACAGGGAGGAGCCGGGACTCGAACCTGCGACCTCTTGATACCAAGACGAGTGCTTTACCTCCTGAGAGTGCTTGCGCTGTGGCACAGCTCCACCCATCCCTACCACTCACCCAATGAAATTGCTCTGGGTCCTTTCCTTGCGTTTTGGTTTTTTTTTATTGTTTATTCTGTGGGTTTTCATCACCAAGTGTCTCAACAGTAAACATTGATTATTTAGTGAGCTTCCATATAAAGAATTTCTTAGTGATGTACAGCCAAAATGGGGTCTATTGGTGTAACACCTTGACTGCAAACAGTAGTTTAAAAGGTCCCTGTAAAAAAACAAAGAATTAAAAAAATATTACAAATATTAATTTACCTTATAACTGGCCTCTTTGTTTACTGGTCCTCAGGAGTGTTATTGGCCTTGCGTTTCTTGAAAAACTGATCCAATGACGTCTTCTTTTGCCTGCTTCTAAAAACTGTCATAAATGCGCGAGGCAGGCGCATCAGAATGAGCAATAGCCCAACCTGTCAACACTTTTTCTGGGTGTTTCCATTCCACAATGTCTGAGACTTAACGGAATTTTGCCGAAATGTCTTTAATTTAAGATGCATCCTCCTCCTTGTCGTCTCAAAATTCCTCCTGCACTCCTCCTGCACTCCTCTTTTTTTTGTATCGATGGCTTCGTAGCGGTACCATATAGTAGACTGTTTACAAAATGGGAAGGGTAGACAAAAAGCATGCCAGGAAAGGGACACAAAGAGCATGCCGGAATTGTTGTGGATTAACTGTAAATCAGCAGCTTTGGAGCTAACAACAGACACCTGGTAGGATGTTATGAGATAATTTTGATACAAGAAATCATAAGTTGTTGACTAAGTGAGTCGATTCCGAGAAAAAATTATTTCGGTCCCGAGAAAAACATTGCGTGATCTTGTTGAACACCGTATAAATACATGAATATTTTGTTTGTTTGTTTGTTTGTACATGATTCAATTGTTTGTTTGTTTGTACATGATTCAAATTGAATCTTTTCTTCCGGCGCCGTCACGAATGGCAGCCACTCCAGCAGCTCCCGTGTTATTTTCGATTGTTCTCAGCTCAGGGATGCTGCTGGAAATGTGAATTTCCCTTCGGGGATGAACAAAGTATCTATCTATCTATCTATCTATCTATCTATCTAAAAGCCAGCATCTCTCGGACGAATTTCGAACGTGGATGAATGAACGGATGCAATAAAGAGCGTTCCCTCTCTGCCATATTTCGTCTCTGCGTATATTTTGGGGTGACACCCAACGACGTCCTCTCCAAAAGAATTCACGCAAACCAGGTAGAACTCTGGAAGCGGGGAATGGCAGCGCATTCTGTATTTTTGACTTTGTATCCTGAATCATTATTGCAACTCGAGGCAACATTTTCCTGTTCAAGTACTTTGTAACCTGAAACTTTTCTATGTAGAGACATTTGCAAGTAGAGGTACCACTGTATGTATAGATTGAAAATGCGCCGCACGTTGTCGTCCCATGATGATATCACGTTTGGTGTTTGCATGATTCAGCACGTTTTTAGACTCCACTATTTGATGTATTAGCTCATCATCAGTCAGTGGCCGGGAAACAATTCATCGGACGACGTAAAACTTAAAAAGTTATTTTTTTGTTGACCTTGAAAAAAAGGCCAGAAAACAGCCCTTGTCCAATTATTTGCCAAATAATGAACTACGCTTTTACTAGCTGCCAGCTTGTTCAAGTCAGTCCTGCTTATGTAATGAAGTGAGAAGACTTGTCCCAAGCACGCATGACGAGATCCAATTTTCAACGTTGGAAATCCAAATAATCAAAATAATTACAATCTGATCATTCTTTTAAGAGCATCTTTGAAAGCAAATTCTTCAGTGTGTCTTTTGCAACTTGTGCTGTCTCGTAACTTCCAGATCACGGAGAGGACAGAGTCCCTCAACCGCTCACTCAAGAAAAGGTGACTGACAAAAACAAAATATTTTGGGGTGGGACTCTTCGATCCTTTACGGCAGTGCCCTCAAGTTCCCAGGGCTCTGTTGCTGTGGCAACCAGATCACATTTGTTTTTTTTATCCCACTTTTCAGCAATAGTTTTAAAAAGACGGCAGCCATCGTCCTCGTCCACAACATTGACGACAAGAGAGAGCAATACGCCCATGCTGTGGAGGTATGTCAAAACACTAAAATATCCGTTCATCACTCCATCCATCCATCATTCGTCCATCCATTCATCTATACATCATTCCATCCGTGAATCTTTACATCCATTACTTAAGCAATCACTTTATCTATCTTTTGCTGCATCTATCCATCCCTCAATCACTCCATCCATCAATCACATAATCTATCACTCCTTCACTCAATTACTTCTTTGATCACTTCATCTATCATCACTCATTAATCCATCCCTCAATCACTTCATCCATCCATGACTCCATCCATTCATCACTTTTCCATCAATCAATCACTCCATCCATCTGTCTATCTATTGATCACTCCACATCTCCATCACTCCATCTATCCATTACTCATCTATCCTTCACTCCAACTATCCATCTTTCATCCATCCACCTGTTATCCATCTATCCACTCATCTCTCATCTACCCATTATTCTCTGTATCTATCCATGACTCATAGATTCATCCATCTATTCATGCCACTTTTCTGTTTCCAGAACTCTCAGGAAGCTCGAGGCCGAAAGAGCCCGGCAGTGGCTATTCCCAACTCGGTGGAGGCCGTCACCTCCAAAAAGAACTTGTTTGAGGCCGGCGCAGCACGGACCGGCAGCTGCCCCAAAACGACTTCATGTCGGGTAAGAGGTGCCCTGGCTCACGCCCTCCAGGTCCTCCAATGACGCAGGCCGATATTAACCCAAGCATGTTGTGAATTTTTCTCTGTGATTTATTATAATCACTTGCACAAACAGGACACTGACGGCTTGAAGGTAGGCGTGGCCAACCTGGTCAGCCAGTGGGTAAAGGGCCAACCAGAAGGCGGCAGACCACTTCAGAGCCGAGCGACTGTGAGTGCATGCTAACAAGGTGCTAACAACTTCACGTCAAACATAAACTGACGACTGAATTGTCAGGATGTAAAGTCGGGAGATGTGATGCAGAAGAAGAACATGTGGGAAGTGATGGGAGATACATCAGGGAGGCCCACTGCTAAAATCAAGGTAACACATGCTAATGTTAACATGCTATTGGTATTATTGATTGCAATGTTGGCAGGGCCAAGCAGTGGCGAATCAAAAGTACAAATTTGTGGTGACGGGACACGGCAAGTACGAGAAGATATGTTTGGACCAGGAACATCTGACAAATGGAAATTCTGGTGAGAATAAAAAAAACTTGAAAGTATGTCCCTCCCAGCGAGGTCTTGGACTATGACTAAGAGTTTGATACTTTTTTGAGGAATAGGTCCTGTAACAAAAAGGTCAAGGATCCTTAGAATATTGATCTAAGTGTTAGACTTAATTTATGGCTTATGGTTAAGGTGTGAGGGTAACCCAACTCAAAGGCCAAACCCATTAAATCAGCTACCAAACTAAATTGTAACCTCAATAAATGACAAAAACCGGCAACAGATGGCACATTTTTGCTAGATTGGTTTATTTTGAAAATCCCTCAGTAATTGATGATAGAAAATCACACACCAATAAACATGCAGGTAGGCGGGGCTTAGTGAGGTAAGAGCATTGCTAGTTGTTGTATTTTCCAGACTATAAGGCGCATTGAATTATTAGGCGTACATTCAAAAAAGTATTTTCTGTGATATTTTCTTATATAATGCGCACTAGACTACAAGGCGGAATTACAGTAAGAAAAAAAACATCAGGAAAGCATGATTAAACTTGATGTCTGTATTAAGATACACGAAGTAAACAGTTACCTAGATATTTCCAATTTTATCTCCGTATTTTATCAGGCGCATCAGTTTTGGCAACTTTCGAATGTCTAGCAAAGTCTGGGTTTCTAGGTGTGCCTTACAGACCAGAAAATACGGTAATTGAAATTTTTGAACGTCCAACTATGCTTTTTATAAACCTACGCGACAACCTTCTAGAAATTCCGTCCTCACAAACCTTCACCTTCACACATCATCATCTGAGTTGGAGAATATTCTTGATGGAACTCAAAATGAAAGAGTCACTCTTAAGGAAGCGATAATACCATAGTAAAAACATTGTCGAGCACCGAAGAACCAAATTGGAGGCTAGTCAAGCAGTCGAAAGCTTTTAATCACAAGACAAACAAAGCACTAAGGTGAAGTCCAAATAAGCATGACCAGGACCCAGCACAGGTCCACAGTTTAGTCATGTTAAGCACTGTTCTGCTATCCTAAAAGGAGCTGAAACCTCTGGCGGTTCTGTTAAAGTCTTTTGGTTCATCATCTTTCACCTTCCGTGCCATCAGGCCCATCTCAAAGACGGTGGAGAACTTGTTGACTGGCCTGGACGCGGCCTCCTTTAGCTTCTTGGCATCAAATTTTGGGCTAAAGAGCAGAATGGGCAACCGGTATGCAAAGGACGGTATATCTTTGCCCTCGTCCCTGGCTTTGCTGCTGTCTTCCTTCTGTTGCTCTTCTTTCTTGTGCAGCTCAAGCTGATGCATGATATTTTCTTTGCTAGAGAACATCTGGAAGAGGACGGCGTCCCACATTTTTGTAGCTTTAGGGGGTGCGGAGCCCCCCTGGTTCTTGTTTGGGTCCTGGCCTCCTCCCTCTGTTCTTGGAAATAAAGGCTCTTCCTGCTCAACCACCATGTGCTTCTTGAGTCTGGACCAGCCACTCAGTTTTGACTTTGATGGCTTTGGCTTCTGGGCTGTCTTTGGCGACTCGCCATCTTTCACGTCGACCCCTGTAGGTGTTTCAACCGTTTTGTCCTTGCTTTCGGTAGATTTCACTTTGACCTTCTCAACCTGAGCAGTGTTCTCTGGTTCTTCAACCTTAGTCTGATCTTGACCCTTGGACGACAGGCCTTTCTGTTTCCCAAGAAGCTTTCTGACTACCAACAGAGGATCCTTCACAGGAGTAGGAGGAGCTATTTTGGTCTCAGAGGGTTTCGGCAAGTCTGTCTTCTGGTCCTCCGGAGCTCTGTTGCCTGAGTTTGGAGATTTGAAAGCTGGTATTCCGGTTATGTTCTCTGGAACCAGCGGTGTCGGTGTCACTGCTGCGTTTTCAGGGGTCTCTGAAACAACAATCATGGGAATTGTTGGGGTGACAGAGGTCTTGTCTTGTCTTTCTTTGACTTCTGAGGCAATCAGTTCTTGGGTTGGTGTTTTACTCACGGCGGTTTCAACCTGAGATCCAGCAATCCCAAAGGCTGGTGTGTGTGTTTTGATTCCACCATAAGCAGCATACTCTCCTGGCATCAACCCTCGGTAGGTAGACTTAGATTTGGGCCCCATGAGGGTTGGGGTCTTTGACCTCTCGAAGGCTGACATGGGTTCTTCATGCAGGGACATACCATAAGTGGGAGTTCTTGGTCTTTTAAAAGCTGGGGATGAGCTCCGCAGTCTGGAAGCTTCGTAGGTCGGAGTTTTCGGCCTCTGATACCCGAAGGAACTTGCTGCAGATGTTAGCTCAGCTGTTAAAGTTCTTCTGGTCAGATCTGATTCTGATTTGGATTTTTCAATTTGTGGAAAGTTTGCCTGGACTTGCTCGATTTTTGGAGTAGCAGATGTCCCTTTGGGGGTTCTAGATTTCTCCGGTTCCATCATTACTGGTGACACAGCAAACAAAAGAGGATTGGGTTTGGAAACCTCAAAGACGGGCGTCGCAGCGCGCTTCGCTGGGGTTCTCGGTCGACCTATGAGGCATCTTGGTGACAGCCTTTCCTGGGTTGGTGTTTCGACCATTAGTTCTGGAGTGGGTGTTGCTCCTCTTACCTCTATGGTTGGCGCCATAGCAGTCATGTGAACGGTTTCTTTTCTCCTGTCTGATTGTGGCTCCGGGATGATAAAAGGAATTGGGGTAATGGCTCTCCTGCTTTCAATTGCTCGACTTTCTTCTTGGTTGCTCTCTGTGATGCTCCCAATGTCATTCAGGGCTATCGTATCATACACTGGCGGCGTCCTGGCTTTCTCATAGTAGGACGTGCTCGCCGTGTACTGGCGGATTTGGGGCACCTCAAACATTGACTTGGGAGATTTTGAAGGTTCGGTGGCTTTGAACGTTGGACGAGGACTTTTGGGCTTGACAAACTGAGTCATCACCTTTAGAGGCCTGGTTAAAGCTGGAGCCGGGGAGAAAGTCAGATTGGGACTGACTGGTTTTGCCATTGTCGGCGGGGCCACGGCCAGTCGGCGCATTTCTGGCAAAGGACTCAGGTTGGTCGTCCTCTGCTCTGGAATGCTCAGCTGAGGCACAGAAGAAGAAGGATGCTCCGTGATTGGGGGCGGCATAGACTGGACGGGTAACATCGGTGCTTGTTGTGAATACATAGCCGTAGCGCTGGCGCCGTTCCATTGCGGTCCTGGTGAGACGGCGCCGGCTCTAGAGAAAGCTGCCCTCCGCGGGTACGGTGAGGCCACATGCTGATAAAGCGGCCGAGCAGCGAAGCGGGTTGCCTGCTGGCTGGCGTAGAAGGGGGTCTCAGGAGTTTTGGGTGGTGTGGAGTGGTCACTGCGCTCGAGGTCAGGGCTAGCTTCATTGACGGGGGACAAGCTGGAGCGAAAAGGGCCGGCCAAGAACG